>NW_020447886.1:1568355-1612048 GCF_003343035.1 Apteryx rowi
CCCCCCCCGCCCCTTCGCCAGCACTGCGCAGCCAGGAAGGAATTTCCCCTTCCTACCCCGACACGAGGCAGCAGCTCCTGCACAACCGCAGAAACCTCCAACACCTTCCTTCCCTTTATTTTACTGAAAACTGAGAGTCTATTTTTACTGAAAGTCTATCAACAAGACACCTCTAAACCTACATGGCATCAGGTTGCATATTCCCAGAAGTTCAGTAGCAAAAAGCATACATTTATTTTCACAGCGATGTTGCCACCTCTGTTTAATGAGTATTAGGACAGGCTTAGCGTGCTTCAGCTTAGATGCAATCTGAGACTTTTCTCTTGTGAATCATACGTGTGAAGCCCTGACACTTCTTTCAAATAATAATTCTCCAAAGTTCAATAACACATTTTAGAAGCACCTCTCATGTCTTAAAACAAATATGCCATGATTCAAGCTCCTGTAAGAACTAAAGTTCAAACACCTAAAAAAAGTTGAATTCGGTACCTTAAGAATGTGTTTGGAAAAGAAGTCGGTCTTTTAAAAGGCAAAAGCTCAAACATCTCCGAATTACTAGAAAAAGATGGAAATTTGACTCTCACCAGAAAACAAAAAACTCCACAGCCCCACAGGTCTTAACAAACATTTTTGCAAAAAAGTCAGCCACAGAGATGGAATCTCATCTCACGCTTACTGCACGACTTTTTTTTTTTAGTAATTATTCAAATCATAATCTTACCTCTATGCTTTTTGAGAAAAGTTAAACAGCAAGCTGTAGAACCGAAGTGTATGCTTTACCTCCCCTCTCCCTGTCCTATTTCAGAGACTACAGTGAAAAAAGGAAAAAAACCTCTAAGACCAGAGTGTCTTCTTACACCCTTTCCAATACAGTAAGATTCCCACCCCTCTTAAAAGAAAAAAGGACCCAATAAGCTTAAATATTGAACAGTCCTAATTCAGGCTCTGATCCTATTAGACTGGCATACAACAAATTCCTACGTTATTTTTAGGAATCCCAGCAAGATGGTCATCGCTAAGATAGCGTTCCACCCATATTTGTTAAATTTCCAGCAGTATCAATGGCCATTTCTGCATTAGAATGCCATGGTTTAAAGACAGTGAATAAGTGATTCATTTTACTTTTATAATATATTCTTTCGACATTCACTGGAATGCAAGAGATTTATAAATCACATCTCCATTTCATTGGAGAATACCAGATCAGAACATTAACCTATAGATCTCTCCATTCAGTCCAATTTTTACCACACAAGAAGCAAGCATGTATTTTAGAAGTAGATAAGAAACCACTGGGTTGTCCTTGTGCCCAATTCTCATGCAATTTTGTGGCGGGATGGCAATATCTGTTATTAATTTTTGATAACACATAGATCACTGCCTGGATAACCTAAATCTTAAGACTTTTGTACATTTTGATTCCAAACATAGAAAACTATTCTACACAAGGATATATTATTCCAAAACTGTTGTAGTACTGAAACTACACTACTGTAATAGAGCTATACTTTATGAGCAATCCCCCCCCCCTAATTAATTTGATATAATCTTTTGAAAGACACAGGGCATTCATACAGTTGCTGACCAAGTATATATTTTAACCTGAAAACAGGATATCCTGTTAACTATTCAAATTATTTCTTGCAATATTCAAAATATTTCAATGTAAAGCAAAATGTAATAAAACATCAAATTTTTATTTAATCAGAAACATTACAAAAGTCAAAACAGGTTAAAAAATGGAAAATGCTCACATTTAACATCTAGAAGTTTGTCTGTAACTATTTGTGCTCAACTACTTGACATTGATCTAAGAGAATACATGCCTCAAAGACAAAAAAAAATTTGTTTCCTCCAGCGATCTTTGAAAGAAAAGGCTCAGTAAGACTGTACAATATGAGGTAGCATAAAGAAACTAAAACACATCCATCAAGTAAAGGATACTTTGTATTGCACATATGCAATCCTTTTTTTAAGGATAGAATTTGAGCATGTAAAACTTCTTAACCATCAAGTTGAAGCTCTAATTTTGTTTCTTGTGATTTCTGACAAAAAGATTAGAGACCAAAAATATAGCGAAACCAGCGGGACTTTAACTATGATGTTCAATGAGCAGAATTTCACTTTAAGAGATTTATCTTCTAAATACTTCAGTTCGTGAAAAGTAGTTAAGTAAATCAGCATCATATTTCTCAGATTTAGACAAAACAGTTTAGATAAGTCATCAAGGGACCTTCATGAGATATTACATTATGTATATTAATATTAAAGTTCAGTATTTAATAGAAGTAGACGTAAGCTTTAAATAGGAACACAAGGCTTTGAAGACAAGGAGGGAAGTTTTCCCATTTCTTTTCCAAACTGCACAGAACCAGGGTATCTTAATTAGGAATGCTAATAAAAGAAACTGCTGTGTGTAAACTACATTTTAAAGTCTTTAAAACCAAACTGAGCCTAGAAAACTGACTCAAAGCAGCACTGATTTATTCCCTCCTCAAGTTTTTCCATTCACTTATACAGAGAACTGTCTATCAAGATAAAAGTGAATAAAGAAGTAGCTATCCAGTACCTGAAGGAACAGGATATTTCATACTTCTGGTTTGTTACAAATATGCTGGCACTAAAACGACCAGCTTAACAAGCAGCTTATTAAAGAACAGAATATGGATTATCATTTTTACTGAAAGGCAACCTTTAAAATAATTGGATGTGGTTTCAGTTTGGCTTGACTCAGATTAAACAGTCCACATCAGCACTCATACCCCACTGATGAGTTATTTACATTCAGCAGCATACACAGAAAATATATGTCCGTCAAATTCCCGATCTTTACAGTCATAAAATGTTACATTTCTGGATACTTTCATGTGCACCTGCTGGAAGATTGAAGATGTAAACAAGTTAAGGAAATAGTACTCAAGCATTTTTATAATGTATTGCTTTCACAAAAACACAAAACCTGTTTGTATATTAGTGTTTGTAAAAAAAAGCAGCCAACAAAGCCTTATCAGCTTTCCTACTTAAATATGAGATGTAAGCAGCCATAACTAGAGCAAACTTGGTACAATGCCAGGAAGAAAAAATAAAATAAATCTAACAAAGCATGTGAAAGTTATGCTATTTTCCATTTTAGCAACCTTTTTCATGATGAACCATTCGGTCAATGGATATGTTTAAATGCATGCTCCTTCCAGAGAAGGATGATCACATTGACACTAACAATACCAAGAGACTAAGATGATCAGGAAAAAAGTTGCCAAAAAGCCTCAAATTTAAGATGAAAAATTATGTCAAAGTTARCTTGCAAGTCAAGATGGATTTTTATGTCTACCTTTGAAGACAGTGAAAGTTCCAGATCCATCCATGACCTTGATGTAGAAGTATTTTTGGCATATTAAATTGGCTTATTTTGTACTGTGTTGTCAATCAGTATTGTAAGCATAACCTAAGAAATTAAAGTTCTTCCCATCCTTCCCTCCCACTTCAAGTAGTCAAACTTACCTTCCCCCTTTCATAAAACAGCATGGAAAAAAAAAAAGGATATCATTGCCTCAGACTGTAAATGGCAGAGTAACTTCTTTAAAGGAGGATAACGGCACAGAGATGGAACACAACCGACCATGATTAGTTTGTGCTTGGCTCTTGTGATAGCAACATTAAGACGTCGCCAGTCCTTCAGGAGGGCGCCAAGCTGTTGAATAAGTGTAATTTGCTTTTATTTTTCCCACTTAAATTCCAGAATTTAATGTACATAAACACATTTTGAAAAATAGCATCATTTAAGTTTAAGGCTCAGGGTGGTTTTTGACTTCTAATTTGACTGAAACAAAGTCAAGGTAATATGACCAACTCACGTTTTCATCATTGCTGTTCCTAACAAAAGACACAATTATGATACTTTTGTCTCTTCCTTGGTATTTGTCTACAGTATTGACTTCCACTCTATTCTCTTTTAATGTTGCCATCAAGTCAGTGATTGTTTTTAACTGATGTCTGTATGGCGATATAATACCAATGTCTGAAGGCTTACAGCCAGCCTGAATAAAGAAGAAACAGAAAAAAATTGTCACTGCAGTTAACTTGGGATATACTTTACAGTCAGAACACCCTCAATGATTTTTACAGTGCTGCAAGATATTGTCTCTACATTGAAAGAAGTCAATGGAAATCTAGGCATAATTGGTATTAACTAAAGAAAGCATTCGTTATTGCAAGATCCCAAGCTTTGTCTTTACCCAGGACAATGACAGAAATCCTCAAAATCCTTATTCTTCCTTCTTCCTCAAAAGGCAAGCATTCAGAACTCAGATTTGTTCTGTGCTACTACTGAAGCTGACTAGATGAAATAAGCAAAAAAGGCAAATCCCTTCCCCCCTCCCTCACAAAAAAGGAAGTTCCTCATCTCTTAAAGAATTTGGCATCCTGCTTTTATTGCATCCAGGATCCGACCAGGCAAGGGACAGGGAACTGAGCGCAGATCTCAGGCCTCTCACTATACTGACTTATGTTCAACCTTCAAATTTATCATTAAAACCATCCCTCAAAGAATAACTCTATAAATGTAGTTGTGATGCATATAGCAGTGTAAAAATTAGTTATAGAGCTGTCCCTCCAAACAACATATTAAAGAAGATACCTTAATAAATAAGGACGTGAGGAAGAGTACTATTTTGGCTTCTGTCACATTACTTACACCACCTTTTTCTGCATGTTCWGGTGCTGGGACCTTTAAAAATATAAATGAAAATAATGATTCTTGCTATATACAATGGCACAGTACATTCTGATCACTAAATCACTGCATCATATTTGTTTTACAGAGTTTTAACCAAAAATAAGGCTGAATGATATTTTAGAGTAAAAAAAGTCTATATTCAGAATGCTATATTTACAAAAAAAGTTGAAATGATCTGCTAAGMTGAGTTTCCAGCAATAGCAAGTCACCTTAAGTAACTGCCAAAGCTTGATCATCTGACCTTACAGTTCATACCATATAAGCCATATGAAAAATGGATGTCTCCCAGCCTGACAAGGTGAAAGAGCAAGACATATTTCACATGCGACTTATTTTTAAATTCTCCATACAGTGATGTTTACAGCAAATTTTCCCCATTTCAACAGGGAAACTGAAAGCAGACAAGATTTTCATTTATTTATTTTTGAGAGCCTGGATTTAAAACTACAGGAAGATCTATCCAGAATGGCAGTATCAAATTTAAATTCCAAAGTTCAAAGAAGAAAAAGAAAGAGAGGTATTCACTCAATTTAGTTTCTTAACTATTAACTCCCTCTTCTGCATCAAGTATGAATGAGACCAGATATCTGGGAATAAGCTTACAAGAATTTATACTCCTGCTATCCTGGTAACCACATTTTTACAATTTATCCTCTCGGCTTATGCTTGCCTCCTTTAAAGTTTAAGCAATATCACTAACAATGAATAGTCCATCTCCTTAATGCTACAATGTTCTCTTTCTGGTCAACTAGCATACCCTTAAGCAACTGGGATCCAGCAGCAAACTTCCTGATACAAGAACAGTCTAAAACTGAGCATATACCAAGTCTGCCTCTGCCTTTGAATTTTGTGTGTAAACTACCTTATGAAAGCCAGGACTCTGTCCATTCCAGTCTTTGCATCACTGTTATTAGTGACATGCATCAACTTTGTTTTCTTTGATGCCATTTTGTTCAGTCTTCTTTCTCAGCTTTTCTGACACAGCATTGCCACTTAAAATGGTAGTCTGGCCATTTAAAATAGCATAGTCTGACCTAATATGACAATATAGCAGTGTCCTATTACAATTGGCTTTGATTCTATGAACAACCACTGTTTCCTCAATATCATCTGAGCATCTAAAATTGGAGGGTTTTTCGTAACTTTTACTGGTGGGTAGAGTAATGCATGGTTCTTACCTGCGTGAGTATTCCAGGGAAGTGGTCTCTGCCCTCTAGAGCAGTACCAGTGTACACGTACAGGATCTGACTGTACACAACATGCATCAGAAGTTTCACAAAACCAGGAATTCAGCTGGCTGGGTAGCTTATTAAGTATAATCTATGTTCAATATCTAGCATATTAAAGCATTGCAAGCGAACAAGAGCTCAGAAAGTGACAAGCCCATATATAACATTACTGCAACAGCATATAGCTTTCTTCTTGATGCAGCATAAGTATTAATAGTAGGTTTCTGCACCCACAAGTTTATTTTAGTATTCCAGCCACATGCAAAAAGGTAATCTTCGTCCTGTTCCTTAAATAGGGCACTGCACATTTCAGCAAGAATCCCATTTCTGCAACTTTTCCTCCAAACTTTTTACATGACAGTGTTCTTTCCAGTACACTGTGTACATTATAGAGGTAGAAAATATTTTCCTTCACATTAGAAGCTTCTGTTGCTTTTTCCATGTTTCTCTATACCTTGTGCCTTAATGGCTACATAGCTTAATGCTCACTATAACCTAACATTTTTTTATTTTTATTTTTTTTAACACTGCCATCATGGATTCAGTCTCTGTTTTTATGATCTGTCACAACACAACTGAATCAAGTTTACTGTAATGGGAGCTCCATTTTTTTTTTTTAATTTACTAATCTCAACACAGACCACCTAAGAGGCCTCTGAACACGCATGCACTCAATTCCCTTAGAGCAGAAATGCACTGTTTTAGTGAACGCTTGGTTTCTGTCCACATTAACATAGCTGAAAACAATACAAAATACAAAAACTATTTTAGATGAAAAAAGTTATCATCACTGCAACCTAACATTTAGAATATATGCTTGCATTTATACTTATGTACTACATTAGCATAGTACAAGGAAAAAGCTTTGGACTGAAGGTACTCAGACACCCCGGCACTAAATCAAGTACACAATTTTTAAACAAGGAAAACAAGATACTTTTTTTTTAAGCCAAGGCTGTCATAGTACATAGACTTTTGACAGGAATTCCAAGAAGAGATTTGACATTATAGCCTAATGTCTAACCAAAATCAAGAATATTTTGGAAAGTCAAGCTTTCCTTCTGATTCTACAAACAGAACAGGTGTCTTACACTCAAGATGGGCTAGGAAGGAAGAAAAGTTGAAATCAAACAGAAGCTCTCTCACATTGCCAATTTTGGTCTGATCAATAGATGAACAGTGTGTTAGTGCATTTCCTACCGGGACAAAGCTCTTCCCTGCTTTTCTGTGAAAGGGATGGCAGCTATCGAGGCATTCCTGGAAAAGGTCCCTCCCTGTTAAGTTTAGGCATTTTTAGAAATTTCTCAAAACCAGCACAGAACCACTTTAAGTCATTTAAGAGATTCTATTAGAATTCTGCTATAAAGTGAATCCCGTAGAACATGCTGGAGAGCACAGAAATAGATTGGAGACTTCTTCCGGAGGTCGTCGTAAGGCTAGGGTCAGCAGAAAGAGCTTCAGTTGCTACAGCTATTGGCAACATCCAGTGTTAAGAGGATTCAAAATAAAACCAGTGAGAAAGGAAGATGGACTCAAATCCTTACAGTCCAGTCACTAACTAGTCACACCAAGTACTAGAAACTGCAAGTGCATATTAATTTAGTCATCTTTTTTCACATGCATTTGAACTCTCCCTTATTTGACCTAGAGGCCAGTTTCTCTGTGCAATCCTTGTTGCATTTCAGTTTTATTCTTCGGACAAGAATTTCATTATGAGTCTCCATGAAACCATACACCTAAAGCAACTTACTCCTCCCTCACGCTTCAGCACGTAGAACTTCCGCAAAATTCAACAGGGACTTAAAACTATTCCTGCCAGTGGCACACAGCTTAGACACCACTGATCCGCAGCCATTGGAAACGACAGCATTCTATAGCTGCAAGGGCACCAATGTGGCTACAGACTTCAAGCTACCTTCTTTACACTAGGACAAAGTATATAGTGAATCCAGTTTCTGTAATACTGGCTGTCCGAATTAAACTTTTCAACTGCTATGAGATGAAATGTTTCTAGCAGTAGATGCACCATCACAATTCATCAGCTATATTAAATACATCTGCACATTTTACATATAACTAGGAGACCATTTTTTTWAAGATATATATTTTATCCTACCTTTAAGCTTTACAAATTCTTACACATTAACTGTATTGAAAATTTACAAAAACATAATTTTGAAAAGAGAACAATCAACTTTACCTTCTCTGTGTTTAGAAAACACACAGGTGTATCTGGTTCAAGCACTTCTTTCAACCAAGTTTTTAAGAAATCTGCGAGCACCAGTTTCAACTGTTTTAGGTTTGGCAAGTTAACAGTGGCTTTCGACACCTTCTCTGAGCCACATTCCAGTTTGCCTTCATACACTAATGTGTTACTCAGCGACATAATTTTACTAGGAATTTAAAGACAAGGAACAGTGTCAAATATTGCAGTTTAAATCCCACATTAAAAATCCTAATATAACAAATAAAAGTTTTAATACCTATTCATTCTGTATTGCACAGTTAACTGGACAACAGCATTTTGGTTTTGTTCCAGCCTCTTAAATAAGCTTTCACTCATGCCAAGATCTCTGTTACAAAACAAACAAAAAACCCCACACAGATGCATCAGTCAAAGCATTGCAGGAGCCTTCCCAAAGCTCATATTACTGATATTCGCCCAGCAGCATTTTATCTTACCTTGCTTCTGCATTCTGTACAAGTGGAGGCAGTTGCTGATGATCCCCCACCAGCACAAACCTTTTTGAGGAGAAGAGTGGGCCCAGACAGATAGGCTGGCTTATTTGGGAAGCTTCATCAACTATACAGAAATCAAACTGCTTCCGAACAAAGATGGGGTGATTTACTCCCATGCAAGATGTTGCAACCACTGGCTGAAAATTGAGACACACTTTAAGGATAAGAGACATCTTATATCCATTAACACTACATTTTGCAGAATAAAATAAGAAAAAAGTTTCCAATATATAAAATATTTCCAATTCTTACAAATTAAAAAAAGAAAGAGTGTAAGGTAAAGAAATCAAATCATTAATCCTTGAATCAGATCAGTTCACACCTTGCATATATATTGGCCTCACATATTCTTGAAGTCTTGCACTGGTTGCAAGTGACAAATGTAAAAACCAGCTTTAGAACAGGAGCTAGTTCATAACACATTCCTGCCATGCATTTAGGATGGTAACAGGTTCTAGGTAAATTCAGTTTATGGAATATGGTGAAGTGTCTACCCTAGAAAATTGGTGAGGCGAGAAGAGAATTATTCCAGAGAAAATAAAACAGCAGCACAATTATTCCCACCCCTGTGCTTCAATTGCAATCTGAAGCGACTAAAACACAAAACATTATTTCCCTTATGACTTCAGTCATTTCCCTGCAATGTCCGTTAACAGACAAATAAAGGGGGGGAGGAGGGGGCCTCGCAATGCTAGCATTTACTCCAACTACCATGAAACTTCAGTCTTTAAGTCAATTCGATTTAAAGCTGCCACTGGCTCAGTWTCCCCAACTCCCAGGACTGTCCTTTTCACTAGCAAAGCAGTACTAAGCTTTCAATCAGAAATTAATTAGTTTTTGGTCAGATCAGCTCAACAGTGCAACTCTCCATCTTCCCCACCCTCTGACTGCACAAAAGTCACAACGGGCACAAGTGGGAGGGAAAGAGGGACAAACAACAACATGAAAAAAGATGGAGGAGGAGGTTGCAGTTACATCACCTTTCCCTTAAAGGGATCAAGCTGCCATGGAACCACATATTGATCTATTTGGGGCAAGACCATGTCAGGATAAGATATATATGTAAACCATACCATGAAACAAGATCTCAGATAAAAGCACTAGAGTCTTTGGGAACTATTACTTATGGTAATTAGTTATTTTGTGTAGACATAAAAAATGCTTTTCAACTTTCAGTTTTTTGTCATTACTGGCTATAAATAAATTGRGGTGATACAGAAATTGAATATCTCTTTTCAGCTCAGATTCCTTGTACCAGTAACACACCTTTGGGATAGGTTCCTTCTCTACAGTATCTGAACAACCAGAATACTAATGTAATGATCTATAATGTTTTGCTGGGCTAGCAAAAATTCTTTTCTCACCTGACTGTTATAGAGCTCTTCCAAATCAGTTACAGATTTAATCGATTTTGACCTGCAAATTTCTTCTTCTGTAAACTTCCGTATATCTGGATGAACCTTCTGAGCTCGCCCCAAGCGCAAGAACCCTACTTTGAATTTGGCTAGCTTCAGCAGGATATTGTCTACAGCAGTGTGTGTAAAACTGGTCAGAAGAACGCTGAAGCCACAAGCAGAAAGAATTCTCACCTAATCATTAGCACAGGAAAGGAAAAAGTTAACAGTTTACATACAAGAATCAGCAATTCCAAGTCGGATTGAAATCCGACAAATCTCAGAGGGAACCAGTTACGACTTCATTTACATCAGCCTTTCTGGCCAGATCTACCACTTAGCTATTGTAAAGGCAATACGGGCAGTAGACCTGATGGTTCCCGTAAACAGCAGGCTTACTATACATGTTGCACATAGTGAGAGATAAGAACATCCCTGCACTGGAAAGGTGGCACTCTAAAGCAGGCCACCGCCGTTGGAACAAGTCATGCAGCCCATACCCAGAAATGCTTTGATCCAGGACAATTAAGCCACACAGAGGGATTCAGCAGTGAACTAATCCGTTAATAGCAGCAGCTGCCTGCTCTCTGTCCTCCTCTTTCCCCATGAGTTTTCTTGTGCAGCAGGGAAGGAAAGAGGGCAAAACATCCATTCAGGAAAGATGACAACTGGAGGTAAGGTGTTGCTGCTATTTCAAGAACAACTCACTCAGCCCACAGCCATAATCCAGTATGCTCCTACAGGACATTCCTGGGGAAACAGGACCACCAGCTAGAGCAGTTGGCCAGCAGGCTGCACACAGCTTCAGCACCATGGATTTATATGATTTATAATGGGTGAGTTGCAGACTTCCCCAAGGAGTCCTTTTTTGAGCTGTCATTCAGGATTTGAGGACTTACTTTTGGGGATGATGAATTTTAACATCAAAGTGAGATATTTGATTTTAAAATCAAAATGATTAAGTATCACAATTCAGTCTTCTCTCTCCCATGTACATATTTTTAGTTCTACCAAATGTAAGTTAAGTAGAAAGAAACATGTAGTCTTCTTTGAAGTTATGCAGATAGCAGTTGACTAAGCCATCACAATTGTTTTAGAAAAGTATGCACTATGCAGTTTAATGCTCTCCTCTAAATCTAACAAAAATTTTCAACATCAAGTTACATGATCTTACCAGAGCACATATTGTAGTAGTTTTTCCCGTTCCAGGCATGCCCACAATAAGCGTGTAGTCCTTTGAAAGTAGCACTTGCTTCATTGCCTGTTTCTGAGGCTTATTCAGACCTTTAAAGAAAAAAAAAAAGCGAAATGTCTATAGTTAATAATAGTTATAATAATTTTTGTATTTAAAAAAAACAATCGAGTTTCCTCCTCTGCTAAAGCCGTTAAAAAGAAAGAGTGAGCAAAGCAAGCCTGTAGATTCTGATGAAGTAATGGTGTTAAACACCACAGCGCACACACAAGCAGTACCGGTCTGCCCTACAGCCCTACAAATAAGTCATTGAAGACATTCTTCTTCATAGAATTCATTCTTCTTCCTTTTGTGTTTTTTTCTAATATCCTAAATGACCATCTCCATAAGATGTCTTGTAAAGACATTTCTATTTTATCATACCCATTTTCATGTTCAAACATATACCTTGCTGCAAAGGAAAATAAACTGCACAGATAGCATCATCCTGAAAGAAAAACATTAAATCAGAGCTGTTTTTCCAGTCTGATGCAGATGAACAGTGCATTGCAGCTATCGGGACTGGGCAAAGCTCAGTTAAAAAAATAAAATGTGCCACTAGATTTACTGTTTAAAAGAAAAAAAACAAAAACACACACATATGGCTTGCAAGTACTCTTTCCATGGGAAGGTACTGTTCTTCAGCTCTTCCAGTACACTCAATAATCTGTCATTCTTGAATTTCAGCATATACTTCCTCCTTTAATTTCCTATCCCTTCAGTGGTTGGACAGGAGGCTGGGCAAAATTCTTATTTAAAGCAGACCTCAAAGCAACAAGCCACATCTTTGTCTTCAGACCAAATTTTTGTAAGAGTTCTATTTGCTCTAAGAGAATTCAGTTAAATTTCTGTTTTCACAGACAACTCTGAAAGAACGATGGAGTATTTTCAGTGAATGAATGACACTTCCATATACATAATATAATTTTGTTTTACAGAACTCCCACAAAGCAGCATACACTACACTATATCCAACAGGTCAGCAAGAACGCCAATACAAGGGAACGCTCACACYAAAGCTCAGTTGCTTCCGCCTCCTCAGAGTCTGTTTCCCCTGTCCCAAGAGCCTTCCCTGCCCCTGATTTTCTGCAAGTTAGAGATGTAGTCATGTGGTACTCTGTTTGAAACTAAGCTGCAGGAACTAACAAAAGTAAAATTAGAATTCTAAAGAAACATTAGCCATTCTTCCAACTTGTTTATGAATTTTATCATAAGAAAGATTTTGTTTTTATCTTTAAACAGAAAACTATAATTGGACCTCAAAGTAGGAAAAAAACCTTCTATTTAATGTGATAAACGCTTTGGCAATAGAGGCTTACTTCTAAGCGGAGGACTTGGGGGGGGGGGGTAAGAAAACACAGACTTCATACCTTTTAAAATATTTGCAACAGTTTCCTTTGCTTCAGGAGGAAGCACAGAGCTCAGATGCTGAATAAACCGCGGTTTGTGGAAGTCAATTATCAAGTTGCGAAGCTTTTCACTGTGGAAAGAGAAACAAAAACCCAGAGTTACCAATCGAGAAACTCTACCTAAAATATTAAAAATGTGCAAGTTATTTGATTTTTTTTTTTTTTTTTTTTTTTAAATACCTGACTGGGGAGTCTTCCATCAATTTGGAAAGATTTTCGAGGGGGACACTTATACCAAAGTCTC
Organism: Apteryx rowi; assembly: GCF_003343035.1. NCBI lineage: Eukaryota > Metazoa > Chordata > Aves > Apterygiformes > Apterygidae > Apteryx > Apteryx rowi. The sequence continues at coordinate 1,581,337 of NW_020447886.1, forward strand.
CTTCTTCGTGATCCAACCTAAATACAGTGTTCTTTGGGAGCTTTGACAAATTCCTGAAGGATGACAGTACCACGGACAAAATAATTTTAAGGAACACGCTGACGATTAAAGACTTATTACTAAGTGTTAAGTGAAACCTCCCTAAAGTCACAGAGTGAAGCAATAGCTGGAACACCCAACCTGATAACTCATCTGAGGTAAGATGTGAACAAAGCCCAATTTAAAGGCAGTATAGTCGGAATAATGAAAGTTGCTATTAACACAGTAATCCACGTAGTCTCATGTTAGAGTCACAAGTAAATGGAATTTACAAGCACGCTTTCAATTAAACAACCTTGTTAAATATACAGGCGTAGACATAGACCAAAGCCCAGCGTTTTTAATCGAGATGCAAGATTTCTGGAGGTGTACTTCCCCAGTCCCAGCAAGATTAATCAGACCCCTGTCAGAGCTTTGTGGGGGCCCAGAAGTACCCTTCCTGATGCCAGTATTTTAATGCCTTCAGACAGAWTTTTTCCCCCCCCTCTAATACCTGCTCAAAAAACAGGAGACACTTGTAACAGTGACTTCTCTAACATAGCCAGCAGCCAAACCAAGTAAACCATTTTCCTCTCCACTCACAACCACTCTATCACCAGCCAGGAGGTTTGTTATAGGCATCGCACCATTTTTACGTTGGAAAGAATGTAGATATTGTCCCTCATAAATTTCCTGCACTTGACCAATTCTGATCATGTTTCCAACACAATCTCCAGCCTTCTCTCTGTGAAGATATTAAAAAAATACAGATATATATTCAAGTCTAATATCATTTCAGAGAAAGGAATATTCTAAGGAAAAAAAACCCACAAGAACCAGGAAGATTAAATTTAAAGGTTACTTTACAATAGCCATTTTGATTTCAGAAAAGACTGCCAGTCATGCCTAGGAATATGGTCCAAATGCACATCATTATTTGTCAAATAAACCTGCAGGGAAGCAGTGCAACGAGATGGGCTCGCAGTCAACATTCAGCCTCAGCCCTCAAAAGCAAAACAGAATTACACAACTTTTACTCCCGAAGGCTGAGGCTGCAATTCACCGCTTCCTATGTGGAACTTAAGCAGATAAACAAAAAGTCAAGTATCCTATTGCAAATACAAAACCAGTAAATACAGTAGACTAATGCCTTCATTAGGTCACATCTCACAGAGGGGGAGGAATAAAAAAAAAAAGCATATGCAAGGAAGCATATTTGAATATTTCTAAAAGGACTGGAAAAACAACTAGTTTCCCTTGTAGGGAAAGCACAAGTATATAGTGCCTTACTTCCAGTTACTGCAGGGGGCATCATTTGCACCAGGTTAAAAATTACCTCTTACCTTTCCAAAGAAGGTATCATCCATATATTTTTAGATGCCTTTTTACTCTCTCCACTTTGCAGCTCCAAGGTTAACATGAGATACCACAGGCTGAAATACTCTAAGTGGGAGGGTTTCAGGTGCTGGGTCTCTTTTTCAATAATGGGTACCATAACAGGAGGAAGAGACACACTGGCCATCTTCTGTTCTACAGCTCTAGGATTAGACCCAAACACAGAAAAGAGTCAGCCTGTACCTTCTTCCTTGCAAGTCTGCATGTACATAATGCTAATCTAAACATATATTGTAACACAGGAAAACATATCAGATTAATCTGTCATCATTGAAATAAAGTGGAACTCGTATCATTTGTTCATATGAACAATCTAATAGTAATAACTTGAGATCAGCTCCATGATTTTGAATGATTAAAGGCAAAAAGTTACTGAAAGGCCACGTATAGGTATTTCAAGGATAGCACTGTATATATTTAGCTATTTGATCTTCTATTCCCTCTTTTGGTAAGATATGACTACCATACTGAGATTTAGCTAAGTGAAGGGAATTCCACAGTTAATACACAAACAGTCAATTCACTTCTTCTAGTCAACTTATCTCAAAACAAAACATCCATAGATATTATACATAGTCATGTACATAAATTGCAGCCTTCAAGAGGAAAAAAGTTAGTTCTAAGAAAGTGGAAAGAAAGCTACTCTATTAGGAATAATCCTATTGCCATAACAGCTAAATATTAGAAATAGTATTTCACACAAATTAGTCTAGTTTAGACAAAAAATACTGTGTACAGGGTAAAAGGGAAAGAGTTGTTAACCAGCCATAACTCAGTTCTATTCCCTCAAAAGATTGCCAGTTTGGAGAGTTGCAAGGATATAGCTTTATTAACATAATTCTTATTAACTTAGGTACAACAGAAATTTGTTATTTTCATTAACTATTATATTAAGACTTATCTCAGATTTTGTCCTGATGAAAATACATCTGAATAAACAGGTAAATCTCTGCAGAATCAGGGACTTACTTGCTTACACTGTAAAAGTTGCACAGGAGTCTACGGAACATTATTTATTTGGGGGTGAAAGAGTCATCACAGAAATACAAAACTGTGCACCAGAAAAGAAACCCAACAGTATCAAAAGCTGCAATTCAAGCTTATTTAAAAACAAGAGTCCAACTATCTCTTTTTTATTATTATTTTTTACCTGCTATATAGAAAGCAATTGTGTATTTGGGAGCAGTATTTACAGGCTTGACTGTCATCAATTACAGGAGGCAAAGCAGCAAGCTGTGCTTGCTTTCTTCCCACAGCAGACTTACATGTACTGTGCATTAAGTAGAAGGCCACCTGGTTTCTTAACTTAATTAATTCTGTGAAGAAAAGAACAAACTAAGCTGATATTTTGGGTTTTGTTTTTAATCATTTCTAACTCAAAAGTAACCAGCCATCAACTTTTTATTAGACAGTTAAGAAGTAGGTATTTATTTAGCAAGAAGCCCTAATAGAGTATTAATAAAGTATACTTTAACTAATCTAATATGACAGATATGGTCAAGAGTAAACCATACATTTATAACACCTACTAAAATGTTTCATTGTAATTAAGATAGTGAAGTATGGTTTCCGGAGCTAGGGAACAACTTTACCTCTTCTATCCATGCGAGTTCCGGAAACAGGATACATAGTACCAGTTTTAAGATAAAGAAGAAATCCAGCTCCAGGATCTACTCTCCGTTCTAAATTCAGCAACGTATACAGAATAACCTGAAAACATGATATATATATTTGTAATACACAGTAATAAGTTTAAAGTACATTATAAGCTGCATTTCCATAATTTATATAATTAAGCAGTCATTACTATCACAGGTAATCTAGAAAGTATAAGCAGTAAACATCTAACCAAGGATTTCAATCAAAAGGTATCTTCCTTAGCAAAAGCTAGTACAAACCTACTACCTCTAAGTCAGATCAGTTGCCTGGAAAGAGGCACCATTTCTTGAAGCAATTTGCCTCAGTCCAATAATTGAATGTAGTAACAGGAGACTAAACAGATTTTTCAGGCTAAAAAAACCCATAAATGTGTGTTTTAAAGTGTAAACATATACAATTCCCACACCTCAGTTCATTTTCATTTTATAAGAGCAGCTTTGGGCTGCTGCGATTAGCCATCCCTAATTTTAAATTATATCACACACAAACAAGAAGTTTCACATTCATAACAAAAAAGGTCATCTAATAAAAGTTTATACACAGTCACCAATACAGATAATTCACATATATTATTTGTACCTGACTTCTGTGTTCTATGGAGTTAGATTCTTTGCCAGACTTGAGTTCTAACGGCATTATCCTAGACTGTACTCCAGACTGGCAATGTATTTTCACACCGGCTGTAACATCAATCTTTCCCTTCAGCCCAAACCTGGGAGACCAGATAGTCTCTTCAATGTCTAGGATATCCACAATTTCTATCTTAGAAGAGAAATCTTCTATTTTTCCATCACTTGACCTAGGAAGAAAATAAAGCAAGCCAGAAGTTACCAATTTCCCTTAATATTTCTCCTTAATATTATAATATTACAAGTGTTATAATTAAGTAACAATGACTTTTGCATTATAGGCACTCTTTAAGCACTAACTTCAGAAAGAAAGTGAGACTTGCTCAAACTATCCTTCTATGAATGGAGTAAACATCACATCAGAAAGTTATTTTAAAATCACACTTCACCATGTAGTTTTGCTATTCACCTCAATTTCAAACTAAGTTAAAAAAATCGTAAACTGTTTTTACTAGTTTTTGGTCTTTTCTGAATGAACACACCCTAAAACATTTAGTTTCTTCAAAAGGCTTAGTGACGCATACTGGAAAGTAGCAGACAGGTTTTACTTGGATACGCCAGTTCATGAAACTTAAATATTACAATTGATAAGAAGAAGCCCTAGGCAGGAAGAGCTCTGCCACAACTGTGTGAAAACACTGTTTCACTGATAAACTTATCTCAGTAAAGAATTGCATTTGATTAATAGTTTCATATTGTAGTTTGTAGACTTATACATATCAAAATATCTTTTGGGTCAGTCAGCTGATCAAACATGCTAATTCTTCTAATCACTAACATTTCTACTCTGTATGACATTGTTTACAAAGAATAAGACCAATATTTGTCAGTTCTTCCTCTGTCTGATAATAACCATTCTTAATGTCTTCCCAGTACTTGCAACAGCAATTAAACATGCAGCTCTCAAAGAAAATTGTCTAGGCAACGAGGCCATCATCTACATCACTGAACAGATTCACATAAGTTTTCTTTAAAAATAAGAAATGAGTCAAACATAATATACTGTGAAGTTTTAATTAGCTTTTCCTAAGGGTAGAAAAAACAACATAGAATGATTAACTTTTAAATCTGACTTCTTACAGTTTTAGYTGCATTTTATTTTGGTTAGCTGGATTGTGCATGAAGTCTTCTGCCCATTTAAGAAATGATGGCAAATATTCTTCTACTTCCTGCATTATTTCTTTTTGTTTCAGATTTAAGAGATACCTAAAAAACCAAAAACATACCTGTTAACAAGACAGGAATATTAGTTTTGCCTCTGGTATTCAAGTACTAGCAAGATTTACGGAAATAACCATGATGGAAGAACCACCAATAACACGTAGAAAATGACAGATTCATTAAGGTTCAACTTGGTTGACCAATGTTTAAAACTATAGTTTAGCATCTATTAGGAGAGACAGCATACATTCTATTCATTTCTGATATAATTCATTTGGAACAAAGGGCATAAAAAAAAMCAAAACATATATCAGCAAGGTAGAACTGAAGAAACAAAACTGACAGTAAAACTGCATTTAAAACTGGCTATTCCTAGGCTTTATGCAAGGTTGAGAACATTTAAAAACAAAAAACCCAAAACAAACAAAACCCAAAGCACACGCGCACGCACACACACACCCTCCCCCCCATTTAATTGTATTCATTTTTTGTCCTAATACACTGGTCTACTAATTGTCTTTCATATAAATTTTGACAGGCTCTAAACCATTTTAATTGGGAAGGAATATGATCCTCTTCAGAGCATCACTACAGTTACAAACACAAAAAGGCAGAAATGTCATTAACAGAGTCTAATCAYGTAGGCATTAGATAGTTCAGTGCTTGCACTCACTGGAAATAAAGGCATTATTTTATAGCACCAGAGAAACACAAGGGGGCTTTACACGAGAAAATCCATACAAATGCAAATGATCACAGGCATCAGACCTTTCTGTCCTAACAGTAGTCCACATGTGCAAAGAGGAATTGCAATCAATAGTTTCAAACACAGAGACCAGTAAGATACAAAAACCTTTAAGTAATCTTAGAGGTCACAATAAAAATACCACAAATCTTAGTATCAGAACCAGAGTAACATTTAGTTACAATTTTAACTTTCAGCTTCTCAGGGATTAAGGGCTGCTGACATTTCCCCAACATATAATCTCTAATACTGAAGTTATATTAGGATTTTTACATTAATTGAATTCAATTTTAATCAAGTCTGTAGTAAAATCATAAAACTGACAACCATTCATTTTGCCATTTGTTGATGGAAATATTAAGACTGCTTATTTGACTAGCATTTCTACCAGCTTTGTGCAGAAAATAAGTTCAAAGTCCCTAAATTTATGGGCCTTTAGGCAACCCGATAAAGAACACGAAAATAACAGATCTCTCAGTGCAAGCTTGGTCAGTCAGAAGTTTGTTTCATTTCCTCAGGATCAACATTAATTATGTTTGTCACATTTAGCTCAGCTTTGAGATGCATGGAAATCTAATGTTACAGACACAACTCAAGCCTTGATGGCCTGGCAAAAAACAGCTGTAGTTCCTCGAGAAGCATAATTCAAATTTATAAGAGTAGCTCAGCAGGGAAGGTAAATTAAATTACATTCTGAAACAGAGAAGTACCTTACTAAGAGATATCAAAGTTTCATTAAACAAGGACATTCGGCAGAATACTCTGCAGTTCGTAGTGCTCCACTAAGTAGATATTTATCTGCTAGTTTAAAAAAAAAAAAAAAAAAGTAATGCTACTCACATTTCTTTAAGATACTTTTGTCCATAGACAGTTTTATTTGCTAGTTCTTCTACTTTTTCATGGGTCAAGCTATTTGTTACTGCTTGCTGGAAAATTTCATGAAGAATTGTACCAACGAGCATTTGGTGTGAGCCAGACTCAGAGCGCTACAACAGAAGTCATACAACATAAAGTAAGCTTTATGTCCACTTTATGCAACTTTTATACAAAATTTTTGGTTTTCATCTGCTGCACATGATGGACAGCACCCATTTCATTACAAAATCACATTTCCTGTGTTTTAACATGGCACACAACGTAATTCCAACACCACTATGCCTCAGAAACCTGTCTCACCATCACCAGAATTAGACTCTGTAGACTCATAAGAATTTAGTAAGTTATGACCTCTGCACAAGCCACCAGTAAATGATTGGATAACTAACAGTATGTTTTGCAAGTACTTATTGATATCTTCTATGGATTTGGCAAATAAAGGTTTCACTCCAGCATGTGGAAAGTGGTGTGATCCTGGAATCAGGACCCTCTGCACTGTCCCTTACAAATGATTCTTAGCTTACTCCCATCACTTCTCTAATGAAGGCCTCCTGTCACCATCTCCTCACAGTCTTAATCTCCTATACTTCAGTTTCTCATTCCAGCCATGGTCTCCCAGCCAGCTTGTTTCCTACTCCACTCTGGTTCCCTTCCCCATTTAGATTTGTATTCCCACCACGTCTAGAAGGGTTTTGTTTTAGCTGAAACTGGCAGATGTTGCCTACCACAAGAAATCTTTCTTCTTTTCAACTCCCAGCACATGCATTTGGATTCCAGACAGCCCACACCAACCCTGATTACAGTACAGGTGTATTTCTGCTTGATCTTCAGGTGTGTTCCTGCCTAATCAGCTAAAGCATGCCCCTCCTACAGTATTAGAGTAGGTATTCTAGAAAAAGTCTCAACTGAACAATGTAGGCTGATTTTTCAAAGGCTTTAAACTTGGCCAAATGTGGTTATGTTTTTCAGAGGGCCAATAAGAGACACATCCCTCACAAAGGATTCATATCCATAGAAGATGTGGCTGAGAATACAGAAATTACCAAAAGTTGCTAGAATTTTAAGTGGGCAGAAAAAGTTTTTTTGCCCTATTAAGAATACAAGATTATTTCAGCAGAAATTCTCAAAAAAAAACCCAAAAAAACGCCACAAGTAGCCCAGCCAGAGACAAACAGACAGTTTCCATTCTAAATTCTGTTTTGTAAACATTATGAACAGCTAATAACTACATTTTGCAATACAGTGTCTCAGCTGGTTTTAATGTCAGGCAAAACCACCAGTCTCGATAAATGAAACAGTAACTAATCACATTAAAACACTGAAGCTCTATAATTAACACTCACCCTAAATTTTTCACTCAGCACTGCTCTTCTCATACATCGAATACTACTTGATATTGTAGTGCCAGAAAGCAGCAGGTCTGGGTAAAGAATCAGATATCCAGACTGTTCATTTATTATCCAGGTACCAGAGCTACACTCCCCTTCTAAATGAATGATGTCTCCTGGAACAACTGGAACAGAATCCCTATAAAGTAACACATTTGAATAACCACTTGTAAGCTAAGGACACCAAACATTCAAAGCTGTATTAATATATTTCACAGATTCATCATACTTTGAAAGAGCTTTTCTTCTTTTTATAAGAAATTCACTTGAATTCTGCAAATGAATACAGGACTTTTTACTAACAAAACTTGCTTAATTTTGAGTACCAGATAATGTGTCAAAACAACCTGCATGTAGGGAAACCTGGTAGACTTCAAGCTATTCCAGCCCCACCTGTTGAGCCATTTCAGTATCATTACATTTTATATTGGCCTACTGCTCTCGCACGTTACATGAGAACTACCTTAGCTACTCTGCTTGTTTCAGAAGGTCAGCAGAATATTTTTACCAACTTGCAAATTTCAAGGTTCAAAATAATTTATACTTTCTCTTCCAAGAAATGAAGTCTTAGACCTTTTTCCTGTCTTTCAGACTCCAGCATAAAGTGAAAAGCAGTACCAAATAGCTAGTGCATGCATGTTCCAAAAGACTGAACTAGTCCTTTCTTTTATAACATACCATGCAATGCACAAATACCTAAATTGGAATCCTCCCTGATGCACACTTGAAAAACTCTTTTCCAGTGGAGCTCAAGCTAAGGTGATCTTACCAGCCTGTACAAAACCTCATGTTTTATAGACATGTCTTCATACATTATTTAAAAGAACACTTTTAATTGTTGCAAGACATCACGCAGACAAAATGCTCTGCTTTGAGTTTACTGCCTTGCTCTTTATTAGTATGAACACAGGACTGAATATATTAAAACTTTGGGGTAGCAATACTTGCTCAATGCAAGTAAGCCTGACATCAGTTGTCCTCAGGATGAATATCCATTACACTAATATATTGACAATACTACATTTGAGAAAGTTTGTTTAAATAAAACATTTCTTATCATTTTTAAGAGAGCAAAACTCATTTCAAAGGCAACACAAAACATAGCTAATAATCCACTCTCCCCTTTTCAGATATGAAAATATGACTTTTTAGATATGACTTTTTCAGCCTGTGTTTCTTCATGGATTACCAGCCATTCCTCAGAATGCACAGCTCTGTATCTTCCAGTGACTGAGATGCYGTAATGGTCAGGTGTTTCTCCGGGCCCATGCCATTTCTCTGTACTACGCTGACTTCCAACACACGGTATCTGTTGTTCAAGCCACTCTTAAGTRTCGCATCAGAGAAGTCAGTCACCGTCCTCTGAAAACTGAAGCAACAATTCATTAATGCAGACAAAGACACGACACCAATCTAAAAGAAAACAGCCAGTCCACAGTCAGGAAGAGTAAAGCTTCAACCCCCTTCAGTTTTCTAAGGGGCACACTAAGTTTTATAAGGGCAGAAAAGAGGAAATTTCTCTCTGCTATTTTTTCCTCAAGTTATCTCTTCAGGCAACAAGGATGGAAGACCAGCGTTTGGACAGATATAACAAAGGAAAGAGACACAGACAGCAAATAAGTTGCTGTCTATTGCAGTTATTGCTTCACTTTGGTGTCCGGACATTTGGATCCAGTTGGAAGTTAGTTATAACGTAAGGGCAAACAGCGGTTACACGCCAAACAGCGGCGGGGAGCAGCTGCCTCTCGCTGACTCACCGCTCCAAGTAGCCGCTCGTGGACCTTCCCGCGCGCTTCCTACCTCTTCCCCCGCCTGCTTAAGGCCTCGGCCAGGCCGTCCCGCTCCCGCTCCGCGGCCCCCTCCCCGCCGCCCGTGCCCTGAGGCGCCCCGGAGGGACCGAGCGAGGCGGCGGGGGCGGGGAGGAGGAGAGGAGACAAGGGCGGGAAGCGAGAGGTGGGGGGGGGGGGCGCCGAGCGGGGCAACGGCAGCGAACGCGGCCGCGCGCCGCGCTTTAAATTTCAAACCCGGCGCGCCCGCAGCCGCGCGCAACGGCCGCCTCCGCCCGCTTCTTCCCGCGCTCCGCCAATACCTCTCCGCCATGACCAGCGCCCGCAGCCGCGCGCGGCTCTTCCCGCCGCGGCGCCAAGCGCAGCCCGCACCCCAACACCGAGGCGAGGCGAGCAGACCGGCAGGTGCGGACCCCTCCGGGCGCCGCTCCTCACAGGGCCCCGCCCACACGGCCGGGGCGCATGCGCAATAGCGCCGCGCTCCGCCGGCGCCGCGGCTAAACGCCCGTCTCCCCGCCCACCCCGCGGCAAGCCCCGCCCGTCTCCCCGCCCAGATCAGGCGCAGGCCGCCGGCGCAGCCAATGAGAGCTGCCGGCTGCGGCGGGGCGGCCGCGCTTCCCGCGCGCGRGGAGAACGGTTGGGTGCGAGCGGGCAGGCGGGCGCGTGGCTCGCCTCAGCCGCCCGCCGCGGGGGAGGGGCTGCGCTCTGAGGGAGCCTAACGGTCGCCTCCGTTACATCTGTGCTGGAGACGGTGGTTCTTTAGCGTATCTGTCCTTTCCTTCCACAGCGTTAACTGCTGTGACAACTGCGGCGCCTCTTCTGAGAGCACTGCAGTAGCAAAAAATAATCAGTGTGCCCTTCCCTCCCAAGTAATTATGGGCAAATCTCAGCCTGACAGTTTGGGAGCGCTTCTTCTCTGAAGAGAACCTGCCACACATTCGGCCCTGCTAGCTGACAGCAGACGGAGGTGTTCTGATGCAAAGCAGAAGTTTCAGGTATACAGATTTTCTTTCTTCACTTATTTTTTGGCCACTACTTTGGAAAGCATTCTGATTCTGAGGCTGTCAGTTATATCTATAGTAAGGATTGAAGTGACCCAGGGACTAAATCTATCCCCAATAAATCCGTATCRCAGTTCTGATGTTAAAATGCCAAGAACGGTGTAGAGCTTGGTCTTGCACCTCTTTTACATTGCCAAAAGTTGGGGAACAGTATCAGGCTTCAGTCCCACAAAAAACTAAGTTTTGGTCCATGGTTGGACACCCTACCAGGGAGACCAGAGCTCGAATGTTAAAAGGTGACATCATACTTAAGTATGCCCCTTTACCTTTTGGGGGGAAAATCCTGAAATACATGCAGTAGACTACACTTACGTGTGTTTCCATTGTGGAACTTCTAATATATGCTTATTTGTAATTGAATAGCTAGGTATCTCTGCTTTTAAACACACTGTCACATAATTTGGTATAGGTTTAAAACATTACATGAATACGTGCAAAGAAGTGTTTGTTAAACTATGAGAAAAAGAAACAGAGGGGTGTAATCTAACATTACATTTACCAGCAGTGTAGCTGTGGGCTGGTACTGCAAAGGACTCTACTGCAGCACAATCCCACCATTTCTCTTTTATCATATCTAGCAGATGTACAGTCACACGGTGAGTTGGTTCAGTGAGCTCATGCCATTAAAACCGATTAATTTCTTTTGGTGGGTTAGTCTTTCATCAGATCAGTGGAAGTGCCATTGCACCTAATTCATTACGTTGGATAAGGCAAATGTCAAACAGCATCTGAGGGTACAGTTTTACAGCAGAATAAACCAGCATTAAACTAGCTGCAAAAAAAAGCTGTTAGCTTCCTGAACTGATTTATTGTGCAATTTTGCTAGCTCTATGGTAAGAGAATAGGTCAGATCCTGCAGATGGGAGCAGAAAGGATAGCAAGACTACAGCAAACCCAACTCGGATCAGCTTCAAGTATCACGGTATCCACTCCAAGGATGCTCAAGAGGCAGTCTGTCACTGCCATCGCTGAAGCAGAGATGTCTGGGCTGAACAGACTTACTTGCTACTTGCACAGAATAAAAACATTGTTAATGACCAAGCACAGCGATACCTGGTTTTATCCCTGTTTGAACTGAAATAATATAATTGTTTTGAGTCACAAGCATAAAGGAAGGCTTATTACAGGTGCCAACTTGTTCCAAATATTAATAAATAGAACGACTGAAAACTAAAGATCCAGTTTAAGAACAGCTGAGCTACAGAACTCCTGTTTCAGGAAACAAAGAAAAGCATAAAGAATGTATTTCAAAGAGATTAAATGGAGTTTAACACAGTTTGTCCCCTCAGAAAGAATTTGTTTTGGAGAATCTATTCTGTGAATTAAAGACCAAGCTCTATTTTCTTTTACCTTCCATAATCCTCCTTTTTCAGGGTTGAGAGGGAAGAAGTTAAAAAGTATTGATAGAATTTGTCCATCTTAAGGCCTCAGCTCATTTAAAGAGCAAAAAATCTGGAGGGTATTAATAATGAAATAAATACAGAGAGATTGGAATTTATCAATATGGAAAGAAGGCTTAAATTCATGCAGCTTTTCTGTGTAATGATCGCAAAACCACAATGCTGCTCATGGATAAATGCCTTAGAGCACACATAACATTTTCCACTATAAGGAAGTAGAGATGAAATATGGTGATTATTTTAAAGACACAATGTTTAATCACTGGAAACAGAACCCACATAAATTGAGATTTTCAAGACATAGCATGGATCAGTCTGTATGGGATCAAGCATCAGCTGAAGAAGTCCTGTAAAGCTGAGTCTCTCTATTTTTATGTCAAAAAGCGTTGGAAATAGTTGGTTCAACACAGTTAAAAGTATCATCCAAGGCTACATTAATTCTCAAAAAAAAAAAAAAAAAAAAAAAAAACACCTTCCACTGGGTAGAACTAGCAATTATGAGATTATGATATGGATTTTCAGGAAACAAAGGCAACAACTTCTGGATATTCTGACCTCTTCATTCAGTAAAACTGTCATTTAGGGTTGCGATCTATTATTTTACTGCCAAGTAAACAATAAAGAAGAAAACTATAAAACCTTGGAATTATCCTGGAAGTTTAATAAAAGATACTAATTTTCTCCACAGGCAGAAAGTCTTCAAAATCATTTTGAAGTAACTAAAGCAAGAAAGAACCCACCCATCCACCAGTTTGTAATAGCTTTTAAAGTTTCTAGAAAGGAAATGCACAAACATATAATTTATTGCTAATTGACATACCATAAAACATTTGTCAGTGTAGTTTGAAAATAAATCTGTAATTTAAAGATCTCTGGTTCCCTTAAAGTTAAGTAATTGATCAACCATAACTTTTGTAAGTGGTAAGAGGGTAGATAACAAGGTAACCTCACCTCTCAAAGAACAGATAACTTACATTTAAGATGAATTTGAATCAAGCATCTTGACAAATGAAAAATGTGCATGTCCAATAGCAATTAAAAACTCCTCAATTTTGTTTCCAACTCTAATCATACATATACAGGAAACCATGGGCTTGAATATATGTGTGTGTGTGTACAGATATATATTTTAAACGTGAAATATGCACCTGAAGTCAAGCTACTCTTGAAAGTCTTAAAAGTCTACTCTTGACAATATAGCCTGTGCTGATGTATATAAAAACATAACTGACGGCAATTAAAAAAAATACAACTAAAATTCTAGGATTCAAGTGTGCTCTTCTCACTAACATGAATTTATTGAGAACACGCTCTCAGAAATAAATCTTAATAATAATAATGTTGAATAAAAAAATTCAAACTTTCAAAAAAWTTTCTATTCATTAAGAAATTAAACAAAAAAATGAGTAATTTGAAAGTACAAGACTGATGTGTAGAAGTGAGTTTGGCTGGAGTCTGATTTATTTTACTTTCTATTGGCTGAAAATAAGATTTGTCAATTCAGTACACTGGAAATAGGGAAGAGACAGAGAAGAAAGATGTTTATAGAAGGAAAAAAAAAATCAATAGTTCAAAATGAAAAGCAATTTTCATAGGGCTGTGGTGAAAAAAAATAGGGTGGACAACTAGGTCTCCATGTTTCTCTATCCTGCCTGTAGCAGTCAGATACTCGTAAAAAATTTCGTGTTTTAACTGAGTAAGAATAGCTAACCCTTTCAGAAAAATTTAGAAATATCTGCCCAAAAACTTAGAAGGAAGCTCAAGTCTCCTCCAAACTAGCCCCTGGGCACAAGTATGTTTCTTTCATAAGCCTTTTTGAAGTATTAAAATACTTCTGGGTTTTTTTGTTAATAAAAATTTAAATTTTGTTTTGAAAAACTAATGCTGAAAATACAGTACTGTTTCATCCAGTAGTTCTACTCTTGCATTCAGTATCCTACTCAGTTGTTTTGGGGACAGTTTTTACTGCTTTTTCCCCCGCCTCGTAAGTGAACATGCTGGATTCTACTTTATTCTGCAGAATACTTAACTTTTCAAGACATAAGTGCAAATGTATTGGAGTTCCTAAAATATATCACTTTTAGTAAAATTAAAATGTAAAACTCTTTAAACATCCTTAACAGTATTAAAATGAAAAAAGACTGGCACTTGAGCCTCAGAACTGATGAACAAGCTTGACAAGACAGTTATTTTGTTTGCACCGTAAAACAACACAGAAATAAAAATGGCACATCTCACAGGTCTACTTTTTTAAATAGTGGGTTTAACTCTCCCATAAGGGCTTTTAATGATAAACATTCACTGTGATAATAGTTAATTTTCCTTCAAATAAAACTAAAGATCAGACCAAGAGCTGAATTCTTGTCTCTTTTAATTAAGAATGACAGTTTTATGCAAGTTTACCTACATGGGGAAGCACACGGATCATTCCAGAAGCATGCATTTTTTGGGCTGCAACACTTACAAATCACACAAAGATATTAGTTCAAGATTTTTAATAAAATAAATTCAAATACATCTCATTCTCTGTCTGTAACTATATTGTTAAATATCAAAGAAATATATACTTTTAAGAAACTGGGGGGAAAAAAAGCCACAAAAATTCTTGGATATATAGTTCAAAGTCCAGTTTGTCAAATTTGTCAGAATTAAGCAAATTGATCTTACCAACCACCAATTTAGTTAACACGACCATTACCAAATCTTAAAGGACACTGCTAAAATATTTACAATAAATAAATAACTTACATCACTTAAAGTAAATGCTTTACAGTTTCCTGGATCAAGTGAATAAAATCAAGAGTACCAATGCAAATCATGTATAAACAAGTCTGGAAAGTAATTCCTTTACAAAATAAATTGTAGGAGGAAAAAAAGTGTAATAGTCTATTGCATATCATAGAGACAGTACATATACACATCTACAGACTCCAATACAATCTTCATTTTCTTTTTTCTTTTTTTGGCCAAGAGGTTGACTATTATCCATATGCCCAAATAAGTAAATGCAGCAGCATGCAGTCATGTTTGTCACCATGTTTTAAGGTAGGGACAAACATGTTTGTAGGAGCCAGTAGTGGAAAGTACATAATATACTCAGCTTTCAGCAAACTGAATTGAGAATATTCAGCACCGCAGAAAAGGTACATAAACACCTTGCAGGATCAGGCCCATACTAACTGTGTTTAAGAGATTTCTTCTAACTCTTGATGTTGTAAAACTAATATTACCCCAGTCCTGTTTTTAATTGTGTAGATAAATACAGATTTTTTTAATTAGAGAGTGTGCAAAGAAACTGATTTCCTAATTGCAAGATTGCTAATAATGTTAAATATATCTCATTGTCATTATTTATTGAAATGGTTGAAGAGACGTTCATATGTACCCACCTGAAGATATATGCATTGTTCTTACTGTACAGAAAACTTGTACAAAAAAAGAATGAAAAGATGCTTAAATTGTGGTCTACTGAATTCAGCTTCTACAAGGCTGGCAAATATTTGGATTTGAAAATCATTATGTATTATTCAAATCAGCTTATTCAATTTAATTTTTAAAGAAGAACAGATGCCTAACTACTAGCTTAAAAAGCAATATAACCATGAGTATAATTCCTGGAATGGTGATAAAGCTAAATAACTAACAGCTTGGAACCCGTATAAAATCTGGGCATAATTGTAAAATTGTGTAATTCTTAACATTAATCTAAGGAAGCTTACAAGATCAAGTGCAAAAAAATGTTTATAGCTAACTACTGTTCATTTTGATCTGTCTCCTGGTTTGACTCCAGGAAATTAACCATGTTTTGGCAAATAAAACTAAGTTGTCAGACAACAGCAGTTCCACAGTAACAGATAGTTTTTAAAATTTCAAGTAATTTACTCACAAATATAGTTTGAACACTGATAGTGTAGTTTTACAGTAAAGTTCGAAAAATATTTTAGTTGAGGTGCAAGAATTGTTTCATAAGTTCGTATGTGGTAAAAGCCACGGCTTGTGAAGGAATACAACGAATGTAATTTAGAGATAAACCACGGTATAATCCTCTTCTTATTCCATGTTGTTGATACACATATTTCAGTGTCTGCACCATTGTACTGGAAAAATAAGAACTCAAATCATTATCGAATACACACATTCAATAGTCAAAATCACTTTCTTCACTTATTATGTTTGGTTCTTAAGAGATCTATAGGAAAAAGGCATGTGACTCCACAAAGTGGAGCATGAAGGTACTTTTAGGACTCGGAAGAGAGTCTGAGCTTCTGCAAGAAATTTAAGCACAAAGGCTGGGAATTGGAAAGAGGAAAGGATTCAGGTGTGGACAAACGGGTATTGCCTGCCTGGACTGAAGTGACTGCTTTCTGTAAAGGGACAGAAGGACCGTGCAGTCTCATCTAAAGAAGGACAGGTTTTTTTCAGGCTGAAAATAAAAGACAGATTAAGAAATTTTACATCAGAATGGTTACACACATTGTCGTCTTATCTGGCAGGAGGGAGTTGAGGAGCACCATTTCTATCTTACAAATGTGATACAGAGCAACAGGAAAATACAATTTTCCCAGTGTAACATCCACTTTTGAATTACAGAGAAGAATTTAGGCTTGTATTCCATTCTTCTTCTTTAAGCACAGGTCCTTCCTTCTAAAGTTTGTTTACATTTAGTCCTGTAAAATTTATGTTTAGTCCTATATTTCACACCTTGCACATGTGTGTAGTTTTCTTTTCTTTTTTCAGAAAACCTAGTGTTTTTTCCTCAAGAGAGGAATGCAAGTATTTGTGGTAAGTATGACATTTAACCTTATTAAAGCAGAATTTGCAGTATGTATGTAAGGGGAATGATTTTCCTCATGTACCTAAATTGAAACAAAGCAAATGGACACTAAAATCCAAAGCTCTTGAGTAAAAGTCTAGAAGGTGCTCAATATTTCTAAGCTAATACAGGCATTATCCTTTGAGAACATCTTCCATATGCCTCAAAGCTTCAAGATTTCTTACTTGTTTTATCTTCCTATTCTCTAAAGACATACATGTCTACCATCCTTCCAGGCATGGTGCTCTCCAAATACAGTTGAAACAAATTGTTTAATTAAGCAGCCTAATATCTGTAAAGGCATTAGTTTCCAGAAACACAGAAAACAGAAGCCCAAGAACAAACAACACATTTTTATTTTAAAAGAAACTGAAGTGGAAAATAGTCAAGCTAAAAATTGATGCTGCTGCTAAGGAGAACAGAACAGCAATTTTCACAGTAAACACTTCTAGGGTGTTTATGAAAGGTAACTAAAAGAAAGACTACTGTTAGTAGGATCAAATTTGCCATATGAGAGTTAATACTGAATCACACTAGATTCAAGAACCACAATTCCACCAAGTTGAAAGTAATCAAGATAAAACTTTCCTGGTATTGAATTTGGTTGGGGCAATCTGAAATTCAGAATGATTTTTTTTAAGACGTAAGGTGATTTAATACTCCGATTTTAATATCATGGTACTTCCACATCTACTGAACTAAAACAAACTGCTAAAAACCCAGAGGCATTAGAGCTGGGAACCCCAACTACAATCTGTGCATGTGACATTACTGGAAATACAAAAAAAAGGTCAAATAAAACATTACACAAAATTATATTATGGAACAGATTCTGTACCATTAAAAAAAAAAAAATCTCACAAACATCTCACTTCAGTAGAAGCAGGCAGCCTCTCTTCTTAAGGATCTTACTGATATTATGGAAAGCCACTGCAAATTCAGTTAAAATACAAACAAAAATTTGCTCACAAAAATCCARCATTAGCAATAAAAGTGTCATTAACTGTGTTAACAAACAAACAAACCACTTACAGGCACTTGTCAGAGTCTGGGAGAACTGCTCCTAACTGCATTCGCCTACGAGTTACATCAAGTGGATATCTACAGAGGAGATATTTGAACGGCAGTTCAACTAGATGCATGATGACTATATGAATATTGTTAAAAAATATATATAAAGAAGTCCGTGTGAAACCTCCAAGCTCCCTTTTCAGTGAGTCAGGAATCCAGCTCAGATTCTCAACACAGCTGAAAGTTCTCCAGAAAAGGAGATTTCCCCTATACAATCAAAACCAGCAAATCAGATCTCTTAGTATATTCCATTTGGCACAAGTAAAGGAGACACATGAAGATCAGATGAGAATATAAAACAGTCTGTGTAAAACGTTGGAGGGAGAAGACACCTGAATTAAAAATAAAATTATCAGTTTAAGGATTAATAGAAAACCTATTTGTGACATTTGTAATTTAGCAAAAAAATGATGCCAAATGAGTCCAAATTAATTTACTTCATGGCCAAAACCAAAACACAACAAGGACAGCGTGAGACTGGAGAGAGCAGGCAAAGTAAAAATAAAATGATGCCAAACACAATATCTTAGACATCTATTTCTGTATTCCATGGCTTTGCAAATGACATTGTTTTAAAAGTAAATTGGAATAATAAAACTCTGCAAATTTTATTTATGGGACAAATTTTGCAGCTTAACAAAGAATATTCCAACTGATTTTAGTAGGAGTTTTGTCTGAATTTGTTCGATACATATACCTTCAAAGCCTCTGAAGACTAAATATGTAGTATGTGAAACACTATGAAATAAGTGAGTTCCAGTGTCAGATTAACCTTGTTAAAAGAACTTACTAATAACTAGACTTGCAAAATATCTTATTCACAGGTAACATCGTTTCGTTAGAATGAACAGCTATATAGAAAACAAAAACAAACAACACTTCAAACTTACGATATCGTCTGAGCTATCGCTCCAGCTATGCCACCACACAGCAGATTTACATGTGTTTTCAAAACTAAGACATCAGGATTATCTAATGAAGGTCGTCCAAGCAAGTTAGGTGCTTGAGCAAGTCCAATGCTCTTTAAGGTACCAAAGGTAAAAAATGAAAAACCTAAAAGGAAATTTAATTTTATATAGACTTTCACAAAACAGCAAATTTTTTGTTGATGTATGTATTGTTATAAACACAAAGCTGCATTTACAAAATAAAATTATTTTCCAATTCTATTAGATGTTTTTCTTAAGCACAAAGAAATAGAATACACATACAATGCTTTGTACTTCTATAGTAACTTCTGTACAAATGAATTGACATTTATAATTAATCTTGGAAGAACTCTTCAAATAAGCTAGACTGTGGTTTTTAAATCACTGGATTGCTGTTAAGAGCAACTGCTAAGATCTACTTAACTGAAGAAATCAGTAAAATATTTCTTATCTTTTAAATAAGAGAGTAGTTCAGGTAGACAGTTCAGTAGGCAGTTCTGATGCTCCTCCATCCCACGTCAGCAACCACTTTAGTTTAAGTACTTACACAGAAGTAACCAAGAGATGGAGCCAATACGGAGGCTCCAGTCTCCATCTATAGAGGACTCTTGGCCTCTCACAGATTCACCTGTTTGAGAGAGGGACCCTATTCTTGTGGGAAAACTGGGAAGCAGAACAGAAAGAACCACCAATTTACCTCTCTCCCTCTCAGCTCCAAGTCTCAGAAAAGTTGGATTTTGCCTGTTTAAGATGCTTTAACACACATTAATCATTTCTAGAGTAAGACTAAGAGTTACAAATGCTTCTCATGGCCTTCCCCTCTGCTCAATCTTAGTAAAAACAGAATCCTTCATTTTAACAGAAGCCTAACTAAGTGTGCAAATGTACTATGCAAATTTAGCATAGCTGCTGAAGGATTGGCAAGTTCCATTTTTAACTTACCTGCATATGGAGCCATTCCTACAACAGTTGGCATCAGACCTCTGTAGAACCCAGGAAAACCACCTTCCTTTGAAAGAAAAATACAAGCAAATTTGTGGCAAGAAATATAACAAATGTCTTAACAAATTTTACATCTGTTCATACAGATTCACACAACAGCAATCTGACTAGCATCATCTAGCAACAAGGAGCTATAAATCAAGTTGAATTTCTTGTGCCTGAAGAACTGAGGGGAGGACTGCCTGGCTCCAAAGGAGACAAAGAAGGGGAAAAAATGAACAAGGAGAAAAAAAAATACATTCAAAATCAGAACCTAGGAGACGCTTCTGAATTGCACACATCCCTCCTCCCCATATTTTTTGGTGTCATTACTACTTGTTCTTGAAAACCAACTTTTCTCTGCTGTTTGTTTTTGACTTCCCGCTTCCACCAGTCTGAGCTATTTCTTAGCAGCGAAGCGTCCAGATATTTTTTTACATTAAAAAGTTCAGTGCACACACAATGAATTCATGTGTGAATTTTCCACCAACTCACTATTTTCAATGCTGTGCAACATTATTTAAAGAGCACATTTTGCTTTGACAGGACTGAAGATTAAAAAAAAAATACCTTTGTGTAAATCATCTTGAATGCATGGATAATTCCCATGTACTTGTGTTCCCCTTTTACTTGGAACGCCAGACGAACTCTAACCATATCAAGAGGGTAAGTACAAATCACTGCTGTAATACCTTTATTAAAAACAAAAACAAAACAAGCAAACAAAACTCACCTACACCTTATCTGATTCTAGGATTATTTTGAAAAACAGAATTTCCTTTTGTGGCAGTAAATATAACAACGTATACAAATTATTTTGTTAATGAAACATTTTTAAAAAATCACTTATAATCAGCACATAGGAACTCTAGCTTCAGCAACACACAAAGGATTTATGTTTATATTTGGTGTACACTGAAGCTGCACACCTAAGCCTTGATTCTCCAAAAATTTATAGGCCTAACTGTATTCACATGAACAGTCCTCTTAAGTCCATGGCTCATAAGCATCAGACCAATCAAGTGCTTCAGTCTTTACTGGATTGTGGCCATAAAACTTAATCCTATCATACCTACAAGGTCAAATCACCAAATTCACATGGTTAATTCCAAAAAGTTGTGTCAGAATTTGAATATGTGATTACTGGATGTGGATACGTGTATATATCTACTGCATCTGAAAATTACCAGATACATTCTGATGACATTTAAGATAAAGTCAAGATCCTACTAATGAAGAGTACTGAGTTTAAACAAACAAATCCCAAACTGTCAAATTTCACACTTTAACTCTGAATCATAAAGATATATAAACAGCTCCAGCAAAGTTCTCTGTAACTTTTATCTTTGGAGAGAAAAAAAAAATTAATAAGCTGAATGATCAGACAGAAATATTCAGGATTAGATGGGGAAAGAATTCATAGCATGAACAAGCTATCCAAAAAAGTTGACATTGGTCAGCTGTCAATTAAGAGTAAAGGCTGTTGCCTTCTGGAATATCCTACCAGTAACTTTTATTTTAGAAGAGAAAAACATCTCTTTCGGAGATTTTGGACTATGCCTCTGAAAAGCAGACATCTGCAGTTGATTTCTGATGCAATTTCACCCATAGGGTTCTAAAGTTAGAAGCTGCAAAACACCAAAGCAATTTTAGGACCATTTCCACTGAACTACATTATTAAATGCAATCCCTCACAAACTGCAGCCTTTTCCTAATGAATTGCCCGAGAGTGTCCAGAAATATTGCAAAATGGATTAATTCAAGCAGTTTTGAAAAAACAAGTGGGGGGAGCTTTTACAGAGCTCACAGGAAAGTCATCCTACTTCAGAAAACAAACAACTATCCCTGCTCTTACTAATCATGCACTGATAACTATCCAGGAATACCCTCTGAACAAAGACTAGCAAATAGACCAACAAGAGTTTGGCAACTGTACTAAGTAGTCAACACTAAGCCCCAAAATAGCATTTCGAATTGAAAAACAAACAAACAAACAAAAAACAGATGAGACTGAAAAAAAACTGTAATAAGGCTTTAAACAGATTTTTTTTTTTAACTTTATATTAAAATCCTCTAACCGTTAATTCTGAAAAAACAGGATTTCTGGTGTTAGCAGCTCAATAAAGCTACTGTGAGCCACTAAATATGTTTTCTTGAAGGAACTGGGACTGGCATGTTTTACTTCTTATTGTTCATCTGAGCAAAATGTACATTGGGAGGGATCAAGATTTCCTCTGAGCTCAGAAGGAACAACATCTTTTCTGGGAGGAACGGAGGACAGCTTTTTGACAGTGAAAGCCATAGTGGGAGAGCCTACAGAAACACTAATCTCATTTCTACTCCCTAAATATTATGAATTGTCAGAGCTCAGACCAGAACATCTTAAGGCTGATCCCCTGTCTTGAGGGAGCAAAGTCTCTTTCAGTTAACTGGAGTTGGGCCAAAAATCTCTCCCATGGCTGGTTAAACATGACAGAATTGAAAATCGATCTCCAGCTAAGAGACTTATACTGCAATTTCCAGTGTGTGATCTGAAAGAATAGGACAATGATGGTTAGTGTTCCCCCCCCCAAAGGAACCACTTCTTCTAATACAGCAGAATTTTTTGTTGCAGATGCAGACTCATAAGTCTCTACTGCACTGAAGTCAGCGAAAGATCATTTTTCACTTGTCATGTTTTGCTCAAGCATCTTTGAGCACTTTTAGAGACAAAATACTGGTTTACCCAGACTAAGTGTAAATGAAGCACAACAGGAATGGAATTATCAGTGTGTCTTTAATTGCTTCCCAAGCTTTGGGAGCTATTAATGAGACTAGCTGTAGGGGGCATCTATCTTGTCTCACAGTTTCCCCACTATTCTTCCATTCTTAGTCATCATCTTTCTTTGAAAACAAAAATAAACAATTTCTACAGCAAGAGAAGGAACAAGTGAAATATTTTTTACAAAAGTCAGGTACAAACATATCAGCCAGATACATAAGTTTTTCTGATTYCTATACTGTGTTCTAGGTAACTTGTCCACAACTGACCTAGATCAAATTAGAACTACGAGATGATTCAGAGGTATAGCGTCCCAAAAATGAGCACAGGCCACAGCCTTCAACTGCAAGAGATGTGCTCCTTCACTAATATAACAAAGTAGATTAATTTATCAAGGAAACRTCTGCCAAAAAAATAAAACTTCATAAACTATGCATAGAGATAAATAGCTGATGATGGGGAAAAAAAAAACAGGCAGGTTAAAGAACTGGACAGTTCACAGGTCTTAATATTTCTAGACCTGTAAAATATAATTGTATTTCTTTCTGAATTGCACCTAAAGAAATAAACAGCACAGATTCTTTTATAATATGTTTACTCAATTAGATAAATATTAATTATGTCTTATTTAAAAATGAGACAGCAGTATCCTCCTAAATCCATGCTATTTTCCAATTGCTTTTAATTAAAAAAAAAAGAAAAAAAAAGCGCCTTCTGTACTTGTTTCAAGGAACCCRCGTTTATTCTGATAATTTCTGCTCTTTTGTGGCTGCTTTTGAGTTAATCGAGTGCAGATAAGAAAATACATGTTTCTGTGTTTTAATTCAGATTTTTTTCAATAAGAAAACTCAGAAAGGCTTATATTTTCAAAATTGTCCTGTGAGGAAGAATATATACAGGTGTTGTTGGATCATTTGGTTTCCTAAACCACACTAATATCTACGATTTTTCCTTTCCCCCAGCTGTCTTCCCTTAAAGGAAGTTATAAGGCACTTATCTGTTAATGAGGTGTTACAACTGAAATTTGAATCACACAAGGCTCAGGAAATTCAGAGTTAAAGTTTCCACAGTAACTTTAACTTGGCTCCTTAAATATATGCATTACAATAGGTTTTTCTTTTCTCTCACTCCACTGCCCCCATCCTCACTGCTTTTCTCTTCACTGTGGATATGCCTTTGATCCTGTTTATCTGTTACAGAAGATATTCAAAAGTTTCCCACCATTTTGAAGCTGATTCAGGTCTGTTGAGTGTTAGCAATGTCGGAAAGTCTGGCATAAGCAGGATTTAAGTATCAATAGCATACACTGAAGTGAATGCAGATGGCTGTGTGGCTGGATGACAGAGAGGGGACAAAAGGGAAAGGGAAACAAGGGCTACCCATCTTCGTCTGCACAATATTGAGTTCCAAGAAACTGCGAAGACCCCTCTCCACCAACATGAGGGTGCATGTCTCCTGCAGCTATTTAAATGTGGAAGCAGCAGCAGAATACCCCTTAGTGGAGCCAGAAAGAGACTAAGCCAGAGGAGCTATAGCTAGGAATATTACCAGTTTCTCTAAGAGTCTTTTCTCATATTTGCAATTCGAGAGAATCTCTGTATCATATTCCAAACTCTGTGTTCTCCTTTCTCTTACTATCCTCAATACAAACCCTCCCCCCTTACCATTTATCTAATTAAGACCCCAAAAAACAGTTAACATCATCTAGTAAACAAATAATAAGATTCCAGAATGTCATACTATTAATACACTTCTGTGATATTCATCTCACTGCACACTTAAGTCTAGCATATGTACTTAGTTTTGGGGTTCTCCACACCAGAAACTTTCTTTGTATTGTACTTAAATGCACCACACTAAGCACTGCAGTTGATTGTGCTTTCCAGATAGCACCGTATATTAAATTTATTTCCGTTACTCTAACTATGCAGAAGATTCAACCAGTAAGGTGCTTAAAAATGATGACAGATGCTACTAATTTAGCTACACAAAGAATTCCACCATGTCCAACACTGGTGGAGTTAAATTGATATTTAATGTTTAGACAGTGCCTCACATCTGTGGTTCCTGCTCTCTGAGAAGGCTCCTGAAAAAAATAATAATAAGCTTTTGGAAAAAATAAAAAGCATTCTTTAGTGCACTTAAAGGCAGAACAAAATATATATATGCATTTTTTCCACTTCTTTCAAACATAAAGCCAGCCAAGTTCTGGAACATATCTTACCAAATGGGTTTACTATTTTTTAGGATTTTTGAATAGTTTCTTTTCATTCTCTCTTTCCCTTCTTTCTGATGGCACGCAAAACCAGAGTACCTTCATGAGGTCTTTCTAGTTTAACTAAAGGTAGCATTAATAATCCCCTGTATTTTTATTTCAGAAGAGGCTACATATTAATATTCATGTTGTAACTATATAAGGACTGCCAGTAGACAGTATTAAGTTTGTTTTAAATGGTAAAAAACACACAAAGAACCTCTGATTAAAACTCAGTCCACTATTACTTACCTTCCCCTATTTTTCCTTAGCTACTTTTGGCCAAGTGACTGGCAAGAGGAAAACAGGTATGTATAATCATATTTTATACTGACAGTTTAAAAGTAGTTTATTCTACTGCTATTTCACTAATTGATACATGATGTTCACATACATGCTTTAAAAAGTATCATGACAATCCTACATTGTATGTTTTAAGTCTAGACATTTCAGGGAAATCCAAAGAATCCACCATTTAAGCAGCTACAGTTCTCTATTTCTCTGGGCTTATATTTGATCTGGTCGCAATGGCAGACAGGCTGATAAGCCAATTCTGCTAAAACTTTCATTTTTACATTTTATCTTAATGACACTGGATTTTTCTTTTTTTAAAACATAACAAACACTGTAATAACTATGCTTGACAACATAGCATGGAATTCAATTTTAAATTTAATATGCTTTAAAGAATACTTTTAGACAAACTGTTTTCAATTAAGCAACTATTTATTATATTAAAACATTTACTAGTCTTTTTTCTTAATACAAGTTTACAGCACAGTTTGACCTGAAAACACATTAAGTCATCTTCTAAACACACATCAGCTTTTCAGCAAAAGGGATGTCTGAAATGCAAGTACAAAACTATACCTGCCATAGATCCAGCCATTAATTGATGTACATGCCCTGAAATCCCAAGTTGCTTCTTTATTACCTATGAAATATCAAACAATACAATTTATTGTATTTACAATAGTCATATATCAGAAAATACAGGAAGTACATCACAGTTTACTAGCATATTGATGCAAACCCTGTAGCTGTTTCTAAGAAGTTTAGAACACTACAAATTCAAACCAGAGCAATTAATTATTGTTAAAAGAATTTTCTGAAAATTTCTGTTATTAACAAATTTTTTATTAGCAGCACCTAAGTACTAAAATTGCTACTAATAAAACAGAATGAGTAGTTTAAAGTACGAGTACTATTTACTTAAGAAGCCAGATTAATTATTTATTTAGTTATCTTTAATGTGCGTCAAACAAGGCAAACTGAATATTATCCTTCCTGCATGATAGAGAGCAAAGGACACTGAGCAAAGTTGAAAAGTGACATGTTTGAAACTGAGAAGAGGAAATTATTTTCCCACATGCAGCATGTGAAACTTATTCCTATCAAGATATCTTTAAGACCATATGCTTAGCCAGATTTAAAAAAAAAAAGAAAAAGAAAAGAGAGAGAGCGAAGGAGTGTGTGCCAGACTGGACGGGTATTTGATAGAATAAACATCCTAAATTCCTAAATAAATAAAATTCCTAAATCTAAGTCTTGGAAGGAAGTTAGAACTTCCAGACTTATAACAAATAACTGAGAAGTTTTAAGAAGTAACTTCTGCTATAAAGATGATCATTTCATATCTTCTTTCTATGAGAATTGTTTTTTTCTTTTACACCCTCCTGCAAAGCATCTTTAATGTTTGTTGTCAATTATAAGATAAAAGAAAGAGTTATGATGTTAAATGGTTCTTTGAAATTTGTGGATTCATAAATCACTATGTTATAAAGTATGGCATGCACTCTTTTACTTGATGCAACATAAAACATAAAACAAGCATAGTGTTTTGATCAACAGCATTTATGATTACACCACTAAAAAGAACACAAGAAACTCATTACAGTTGCTTCGTCGTATTGGTCTTCTGAAACTTGCTCTTCTAGAAAGGGATTGCAATTTCAGTCCCACTGTCGTCAGTAAAGATCATGCAATTTACTTCAATGGGAGCCAAGTCTGACCTTTCGGACAAGAAATTCCTCATGGCTAACAGTAAGATTATATTTTTGATCTTGTATAAGTAATGCTTAAAAAGATGGTCATGCTAACACCTAACCTCCAAAAGATGTTGCAGGTATTTATTTGGAATTTATTATGAAAGAGTAAACACATGAGAGTAGAAAGTAATCCATAGAACCTGTGAGACCCTGAAATATGCATTTTCTCCTGCACGCCAATTTTATCTACAAGGTGACATAGCCATTTAATATGTCAAATATGATGGTCATAAATCCAGACTTTCAAGTTTAAGTAAGTTATTCCAGCTATCAAGTAATAAAAGTCTCAATACAGTAAAATAAAGAGGTTACATTTTACATTTTATTCCTAATTTATTTACAAAGGGCTCCCTTTTTAGCAAAATGAGTAGCAGCAGACTCCAGGATACTTTGTTTAAAAAACAAACAAGCAAAAATATTCACAGCAATACAAAAGCACTAAAATCAGTGAAATTTTTTTTTCCTTAAACAATGCTGCAAAGTGTTTCATTGTTTCCCTGATGTTTTTAATGAGCAGATTCAGGTATAATTAACCAATCTGAGAAAAGACGTGTAGCTAATAGGGCACAAACGTTTCAGTGTTTGTTTTGGTAATTTAAAGAGCTTGTATTCATTGTAGCCACAAAAAAAGAAAAGGAAAAAAAAAAGTTATACTACCTTTTTATATTGGTCAAATGCCATAAATTGAATTGCACCATACGGAAAGATTCTAATCATCATTGCCCCATTTCCTTTATATAGCCCAAGGTAACCCTCCTTTTTTGGGACGGCACACAATGTAGAAAACACTCCTGTCAGCAATACAAAGAGAGATATTTAACAGTCATCATAAAAATCAAGCAAGTATCACTGACAGTAAGACAGTATGCAAAGAACTAARGCCTGACCACACTGCTCATGTAACTATGGAGGGTGGAAAGATCTACTTTCAAGGCCCAAACATCGACAGGAGGAGGAGGAGGTTTAAGGTTAAGTTTTATCAGCTTTCTCACCTGCCAGATTCTGTGAAGCTCCTTATGAATTCATTTATTCCAGGCCCCATGATTTGCCTGGACTGTAAGGAGACCTATTGCAGATGATACTATCCACCCACAGAAGTTAAGATTAGCAACAGAAGGAAGGGAATTCACTGACTTGCATTCCAGTCAATTAAGATTTTTTTTAAATCTAGAATCACAACAAAACAATCTATCATTGCTACATGCTTAATTGGAGATTAAATGCCATCATTAATAAAGTAAATAAGTTTGAGACTCTCATTACTTATGACCCAAACATCTTACGCTTTCTATTCCAGAGACATGTTTTAAGAAGAAGCAACACTATTCCATTTTAACAGGTGCAAAAATCACACAAAGTTTGGGCAAAACCTCCAGTTTTATTACAAACACATTGTAAGGTATACACAATTGCTATCAAATTCTCAAATAACTTTTTTTTTAAGTGGTGGAATAATGTATCACACCTCTTTTGCTTAATTATAATAGTTAAATGGTTTCCATTCAAATGCAGCTTTTTAATCAATGATATAAGAGCCGAATCTGAAAAAGGCTTACACATTTATCTTACTTCCATACAGAAAAAAAGCACAGTTGACAAACCTTCATTTARAGATTAAATCAAACAAATACTAGTTTCTGGGGTGGTAAGAATACAATATTAAATCTATTTTAAAATATGTCATGCTTATTATATAACCATGAAAATACTTATGCTGTGATTAGAATTTCTCCCCTCTGCCCCTACAATGATGAGTAATTGTTTTTATTTCTTTGCATACATGCTCTGAGATCCATATGTCATGAACTCTACAGATCAAGGGCAGTAAAAGTACTCTGTGAAGACTCTGAAGAACTAAACCATTGTGCCTCTGCACTTACAGATATGCCACCTACAAAATCGTCTTTTTTGCCTACATCTAACAGGAACATGCATTCAAGTCAGAATCATTTCTCATAATCAGAATCATATCTCGCACCCTAAACAGAGAAGAATGTAATACTCTATATGCCAATTATGGCACAATACAAACCAAACAAAAAATAGGGATTTAAAATATTAGTCAAAACCATTTTTCAGCCTCCAACTGTTAGACTGCAGATTTGAACACATACTTGACTGTGGTACTGAGCTGTCAAGTGTTTTGTGTTTCTCTTTTTGGTACAGTGAAATGAATATACATCACTTGAATTTTGTTTCAAGATTTATTTCTACACCTAAATCCTTTTATAAATGATCTTCAATTTCTAAGTTAAAAAAAATCAAATTTCTAAATTAAAATCTCTTGAAGATAACCAACTCAAAATCTTTTTTTTTTTTGAGAACTGTAATACACTTGAATCTCTGAACATATATTCTGACATATTTTAAAAACGTGATATTAAATATTTCAAATATTATGCACAAGAGGGCGCTATTACAATCACACAGGAAATGGATCTGAATATGCTGGTAATTACAAGCTTATTTTCTCACCCTGATGTGATCGATACTGAGGCCAAACATAGCTCACCTGCACCTTATATTAAGCACAAATTCACTTTTGCTGTCAATTCATATCGATCACACTACTGTCTGCAAATGTAAGCACACATGAGTCCTCCAGGATTCAGCTGTCACTGGTCTTGTGATCACCAGCCCCTCTTTGAGAGCTACCAACTCTGAAAGTACCAATTTCCACAACTCCTGGAGACTGGCATTAGCATAGCAGTTAGGACAGTAATAGAGTTACCAGCAGTGACAGTTTTTATATAAATGACCCAAGATTCAAACCTGTGATTACCAAGCTGCTGACTTCAGTAAGAGGAGGATCAAGCCCTACTTCCTATGTCTTAAACTGAGGATTATTCCGACATCTCCATTTCTAACAGATCAGTACAAGAATTTACTGGTACAGGCTTGACATATTTTATGTAAGGTGGTTTTTTGTTTTGTGTTTTTACACTCACAAAGCATGGCACAGAGCCTGTCAGACTGACCAGATGGAAACAACCTTCTGCCCGATTAATACCTTTCTTTATACAGTCACTTAGTTGAACAAATCAACATTCCTAAATCATAAACATTACACTTAAAAACAAAAACGATGTATACTGCAGCCATCTTACCTAGATGTTTATAATGGTGGTTATGAGCTTGCAGCAAAATCTTTACTCGATCCAGCGGTGCAATAGTTGTTTTGGCACAACATCCTGCAATACCTTTCCAAGAATAAAAATGCAAAAACTCTTAAATGTCTACAGATAAATAAAGGAATTTTCTAACGTACTTTTAAATGGAATAGGGGGTAAGAAATTCATTTAGGAACGTCAGAAAAAAAAACAATAAACAGTAGATAGATGCTATTAAAAATATAACACTGAACCCTTAGAGCCTTAATGAAAGTCAGCATAAGCTACTTTGACATGATTACAAAAGTGAAGAGCCACCCCCTCTCTTAGCCGCCGAAGTCACAGCAAAGTTTTCGGGAAGAGCTACTGGTCGTTTCCCAGCCCACTTTCTCCTCTCCTCGCGCGGACACCCGGCGCTGGCCGGCTCCGCACGTGCCCCCGGCGCTTCGGCTGGGACGCGCGGCCCGCGGCAACGGGGCAGCGCGATGGGAAAGTTCAAGCAGACAAGACACCTTCCCACCGCCTTGCGAGCGAGAGAGCCGAGCACCTCTCCGCAGGAAGAATAAATACGCTTTTTAAGAAGCCAGCAGCGTGGCTTTGTGGTTGGGGTGTTTGGCGGGGTTGTT
>NW_020447886.1:1612678-1622520 GCF_003343035.1 Apteryx rowi
TCCGCGCCGCCGTGCGCACACGGCTTCACGGCGCGCGACGCCGCGCCCCGCTGCTGAGGCGCGGGGGGAGGGGGGGGGAGAACGTTCCCGCGCGCCGCTGTCCGTTACGACCGTTACAACGGCGCGCGGGTCACCTCGCGGCGGCCGCGCTGTTCACCAAGCAGGGGGCCTCCCCGCCGGCCAAACCTCGCTCTTGTTTCCTCCCGACACGGCGAGTTTACGCGATCCGGCGCGTATTGTTCTCGAAGAACAACGGCCGGGAGCGTAGGTGCTGCTGAGGTAGGGGAGCGAGGGCTCAGCTTCTTGGCTGGTGACCAAAGCCGAAGCAATGCTTGATTACTCTGACCGCTTTCTGCTAGTTAAAAAGGTCATCGATACTTTATCTCGGCAAATACATATTTAGAGCTTTACACACACGCAATCAAAACCAAGGTCAGAGATCTAATTTGCTGTGCTATGCAATAACACCCCCCATATACCTAGTACTGAATTCTTTAAGCATTTAAGTACTTAGTTGTGCCCTGTAGCATCAAATGTCTTTTCCGTCTAAAACTAATTTTTTATCTTGCAAAAAATCATAAAAGATTCACTTTTTATTCATATTTAGTTAAATTTCAAAGTGCATCAGAAAGTTAAGTAGATGTGGCAAAAAAAAGTCAACTGTTTATCTCTTAGAATGATCAAAACTCATCACTCCTGCAAATGTCAAAACAATGTTTTTGCGGTTTTTCAGGATCTTTGCTGAACAAAATATACGGGGCTTTCAAGAAGGCATTTAACCCATCTTTCATCCACAACTTTTGAAAATAACAAATTCTGAACACTGGTGGATGTTATAGGCAAGGAGACTACCTGATGCCAGATTACTGAGGTGAGAAAATACTGTTAGTATTTTCAGTAGATTTTCCACAATTATCCATATATTTCTTATATACTTTTTGCCACATACAGCTTGAACTGAGTTTCAAGTGCTTATCATATCAAAATACATTTTTAAAAGTCAGTTTTTCAAAAGTAAGAAAGCAAACAGATCTCAGTGCATGCACTAGTAAAACAAACMCACTTCCAAACAAATTTGCTGGAATATTTTTCTTTCTGCTTGTGTCAAACTGCCTTCAACAGAAATTACTCATTACTTCCTTTAACAGATTACATTCCTTAAAATACATTAATTTGCTTCAGCATCAGGGGAAGTTATTTTGCTCTGCTTGCTCATGCTGCCATTGATGCTGTATATTTGGAGAATAGCTGTTACAATATGCATTTTTTCAATAATAAAAAACACAGCAAATGTGCAGAGATTTCTCTTGCTCTGGATTGTAGGAATGTGTCCTGTAGAGCAGCAACCTCTCAAGCTTTTTTTCATTTTTTAAAATACCTGGGAAATTCATAATTTTGTTCAAGTCATCCTGATGCTTAAGTCTCTAATGCAAAAATCAGCTGTTCTGTGAATAAATGAGTTATTTAAGCAGGTATCCTGGTTTACAAAGTCACTGATGATCAGAACAGTTTTTCCCAACCAACCTGTGTTCTTTTGGGATTCTGTTCAGCAAAAGGCTCAGCTGAGGCATGATCATAATACACTTACAGCTCCAACTTTAAAACCTTTTTTTTTAAATCTCCAGATAAGATTTCACACAAAAATGGTGCAACTACATTAGCAGCTGAAAGTCTTCTGATTTCTGGTATTTCATCAAAAATTAGAGAAAACTGATAGCTGCACAAATGGCCTGTTATTTCATTTGGACAAGTCAGATGTTTTAGGAAGATACTACTTTGTCAACTCCTGTAACTTGGGGGAAGTGTACAGCATGGGTGCTTTTTTTTTTTTTTTTTTGAAGGAAGGCAACAGACATCTTGAATTACTGAATTCAAGAGAATCTTTTCCTCAGAGATACACTAACACATTGAAGGAACTCAGCCACAAAATTTGCTATTACATATATATATAAAACCTACAAAGTCTATCATTATTTGTATTTTTTTATACTTTAATGTTACTAGCCATTTTTAAGTGCTCTGGAATCCTGGGTTTTTTTACTACCTACTGCAGTAGTTCATTATTTGCATCTTCAAATCTTAACATTCTCACCACTGTGACTTCATCTTTTTTACCTTGAAGTGTTTGTGTTCTCTGCAGAATGTCTCGCAACTTCCTTTTATGACCCATCCTTACAAGTCAGTATCTTTTTTTTAATGTTGCTTAGGTTACACCCATGCCTCACATTATGCAATCCTGTATTGGCAGATTTCACAGTACAGCAGAGGAAGACACTCAAGTCAAGATACTCAAGTATCTAACTGGAAGAAAAACCTCAAGTAGGTATTTTTATTTACAGCTATTTTTTTTTGCTCTTTTGTTTGAGGATGCTTTCTTTGTAAAGATGTTTCTTAAACATTTATCCATTCAAATAAGTTAAGACTACAGTTAGGTAAGCTATTCTTATAGCAGTTATTTCTCAAAAGATCATTTTAATTGTTCTTAGCATGTTGACAGCACTTCTGGGTCTGAGAGACAACTGTAAGATGCATCATAAGATGTCATGCCTCCAGGCTTTAGGGGTAGTGAAGATTCCCCCCCCCCCATACTTACTTCTAGTCTTTACTGGTTAGTCATCCAGGTGATCTGTTTAGTTGGCTGTTCATTTGCACCAAACCATATCCAAATCCATTGGAAAGCCAGATTTTTTTCCCCACGTGAGACTAATAGGAACTTTAAGGTGGTTGTTCCTTTCCCAGCAGCAGGAAGTATGGCTTACAAATTAGAAATATTTGGGCATATCTCAGTCTCCTGCCACTGCAGCCTCTTAGTCTCTTTTTCCTAAGAGGGAGCAGCCCACACAGGGCTGCTTGATGAGGCAAGATGAGCCAGGAGCCAAGGGTAGCTGCAGGGCAGGCAGTGCCCTCTCCAACAGGGCGCAGTCCTGCAGCACTTGAGCAGGGTGGGCAGAGCAAGATGCTGGTAAAAGGGTCTGTTGGCAGTCCCAGGTGCAGCAGGAAGATGAAGTAGGTCCAGGGCCCATCCTAGAAGTCCAGTCAGGAACAGCAGGAGATGGGGCCCAAGACAAGACTGGAGACAGGTCTAAGGGCCTTCYAGGAGATAGGCTTAGAGATAAGCTAGCTATAGTGTAGGTCCAAAGGTTCAAGCAAGGGGGAAGAAAAGAGAGAAAGAAAAGAAGAAGGGAAGAAAACAGAGTCAGGACTGGAAACAAGTATATCTACAGCATAGCTCAGACAAGGACAGGCTGCCCAGGCATGAGCTTAAATAAGATTTCTGGGCCAATGGGCATTGTGGGTGGGTGGAAGCCCCAGGTGAAGCTGGTCTGGGCCATTAAGGTCACCCAGGACCCTGACAATCCCTATCTGTAGCATGTAGATGAGGTCTTTAAGGGACTGAAATATTTGACTCTCCTAAGTCATTGAGCTTGCAAATGCAATGGTACCCAATTTCTCTACCTAAGCAGGCCCTTTCTTTTCTTTCAGGAGCAGGGAGGAGGTGTACACTTCTGGCCCTCTGCTATCACATGATGAGCCTACTGCACAAAGGCAGCATCCAAAAATGCCAGGTTCGTGCATAAAAAATTAGCCAGTGTCTTCACAAGTGTACTGTTTACTGCCAGAGTGTCTGTGTTTACTGGCCAGATGTAGCACAGTTGTTCTGCACTCATGCATTACATTCTTCATGCACAAGCATGCAGTGAACAAATGGCCAAGTTTTCCCCCCAAAAATGGAAAATGGGAGCAAACTACTGCCACAGTGAGGGCATTCTGTCTGGCTTACAGCCTACTGTCAGATCGTCCTTCTGCAAGGGCAATGGCAAACCTGGGCCACAGCTGGAAATTGTTTTGATAGGCTGCATGTAATCTCTAGGCCACAGGTCAAAAGTATCTGACAAAAATTTAGATTAAATACAATGGGCCTGTATCATATTGGGAGTAAGGAGATGACTTCATAGTCCCTTCTGGCCTTAGTTCTCATGAAATAGTGTTAACACTTAAACTATCTGTGTTCAGCATGCTTACAAACACTAACTTATTTTCAGTGCCAATCAGGCAGGTAGATATTATCTAAAGAACCAGGGCCAAGAAAGACTGCATGAGGAAGTTGTTGTTAAAACCACAATTAGAATTCAAGAGTTTCTGCATAAAAATCTTATTATTCAAGACTTTTCTCTTTCAGATACTGCCAACTCACAATTCTGTGGGTGATTTATCTGGTTATCTGTATTACAGATACAAAGACATTAGCGGTTGTCTTGGATTCAGCTAGGTTCGCAGTCACAGCACCACACAAGTGCAGTGCCTAGTTTCCAAGTCTGGTTGGGGAGCAGGCTGGTCAGTTTGGCACACTGGAGTCTAATAAATGTGAGGAAGACTTTGCAGGGTAGATACTTTATTCCATGCTTTGTAATCACAGGAAGAGCCAGCTCCAGTGTCTCAGCATCATGTTTCCATTACAGGCATGTGGCAGGGCTAGCATTAAGATAGGCAAGCTTAGATCCAATCTTTTCCCTACAGAACAACTTGGCTGTCTTTGCAATGTAATTACTATGACTTTTAGTTTCTGGAGGGCTTAACTCAGGTTCAGTATCAGTGGTGTCTAATGTCATGCCTCAAAAAACCTTCTCTAGCCTGGACTGATGACATATCTACTGCAAAGATCTGATGCAGATGACTCTGCAGGAGTCCATTTAGGGCCAGGTATCTGAACAGTTCTGGTCTCAGTGTCAGGGTCCTGAGGGCACTAATAGGCCTTAATGGCCCTGACCAGCCTCACCTGGAGCCTCCACCCACATCCTCTGCCCATAGGCCCAGGAGCTCTATTTAAGCTCATCCCTGGGCCTTCAGCCTCTGCCTGAGCTATATTGTAAGAGTATTGGTCTCCAGCTCATAGATGTGCCTGGCTATGAAGCCTATTGATGTAGATGCTCTGCTCTGCTCTGCCACCATGGTCCTGCCTGGCAATTGCTGTCTGACTCCAGCTACCCTCACCAGACCTGCTCTTGACCCTGACTTGTGGATTGATTTCCTGGCTTGACCTCAGACCTGACTCATCACCAAGAACTTGTCTGATGATCTGGACTCCTGGTTGAAGCCAGCTACTATCCTTAGACCAGTCCTGCTTGCCTTGCTTGGGTACTGTGGGGCTGGGCCCTGGCTGGTGAGGTACCTGCTCTGCCATGATATTGTGTTCAGCTCCCCATCCCTTAGGRAGCAGCTGCCCCTCAGAGCTCCCTGATGCTCAGCACCAAGTGGGTTGTATTGGAGCTGTCTAACATGTGGAGCTGCTTATGTGTCTGTGCACTGTATTCCTTAGTACTACATTGTCTAATATTATTCATTCTGCAGGTCTTTACAAGCTCCACTTTTTTTCTGGATAAAAGCATAAGAACAGTAGTACTACATCAGACCAAAGGTCCACAAGCTTAAAACTCTACCTCTGGTAGTAGCCAGTAGCACACCCATACAAAAGAAAGCTGAAGTAGCATACAGGATTATTTCCCCAGTGTACTCTTCCAGTAACCTGTAGCTACAATAGTACTTTTGTGTCAAGTAGTTCTTGACTAAATTTTCTTCCAGTAACTTATCTAAAATTTTAACATATAAAGATTTTTTTAGCATCTACAATGTGCTGCAGTAGAGTTCCACAGTTTAACAATGCATTTCATGAAAAAGTAGCCCTCTTCTGTTTTGGTGTCTGTTTGGTAATTTGACTTGATGCCCTCTACTTCTGTTGAGAAACAGTGAATAGTAGTCTCTGTTAACACTTTCTGTGCAACTGATTTTATAATATTAGTTGGCATTTCCCCCAAGGTAGCTTTTCTTCCAGTGTGGAGAATCTTAGTGTATTTAGTTGTTTTTGTACCTTTGACCACTTCTACTGTCCTTCTCCATACCTTCTTAGATTCTCCTTTCTCCCTTACAAGCTATGGAGACTAGAACTGCACATATTATTCAAGATGTAAGCAAGTGATAGATCTGGACTAAATAATGATGGTATAGTGATGTTTTCTGTTTTATTCTCCCCTCCTTTGTTAATTGTTCCTAAAAGTCTGCTGATGCACAGAGAACAGTTTCACAGAAGTATCTGTCACGGTACCAAGATCTCTGTTCTGCATGCTAGTAGCTCGTTCAGAGGCCATGATTTCCATGTTTCACCCTTGTACTTCATTTTGCATTTGGTAAGAGAATTTCATCCACCATTTTATTGCCCAGTCATTACTATGAGGTCTTTCTACAAACCTTTACACTCAGCTTTAGTTTTACTAGCATGAGTATCTTAGCCCTGTCAAGAAAGACTGTCACCTTACCTTACTCACCTTCTAGACTGCTTATGACTGCTGAAAAAGACAGATCACAAGCACATATGCCTGTGGCTGACTCATTGATCTTCCTTTACTGTGAAAAAGACCAGCAGTTAATTCTTGCTTCCTAGGTTTTAGTGTAGTTATTAAGGGAGCAATGATTGTGCATGTTGTTGTTTGTRTGCTCCTATTACATTGTTTATTCTAAACAAGCCTTAGCCCTCCTGCTTGCTGCTTTCCTCAAAGTTATTAACTTCTCATTCTGCATTTTGTTCGAGACTGCAATTTCCAATATGTTCTCATTTTCCCAAGAAACATGTTCTTATCTCACGGCAGGCTATATCAAGTTCCCATTCCCTTCTACCTATTCATACTGTGCACAATGCTCTGGAAAAGCAATACTTCTTTTACTTCTCAAATCATCTATTATTTTATCTTATAGAAATAATTTGTGGTTCCCCTTCTTTTAACAGTGCAGGTCTTTGAAATGACAGAAGTCTTGGTGTCTAGCCGCCCCCCCCCCCAAAGCAATCTTTCCAGCAAACTATCAGGAGGAGATGGTGTTGCGTGAAAGGGAGGGACGGAAGGCCCTTCCTTATCTTTATAATTTACGTTTGCCTGCCAGAGCCCCCCTGTTTGAGGACTTTCCCTGAGACAGTTTCGCAAAGTAAAAAGAATAAGATTTTATTAAAGCGACAGATACAACAGGTTCGGAATTGCCRTTGATAAATGCACTTGCTGCTACAAATKTTCTTTCHATGAGCTCAAACTAACAATTAAGCGCTTTCAATAATAATATATTTTCCCGGGTAACGTCCGACGTTTGTCGGAGGCGCAAGTCTTACCAAAGAGGCGTCCCTGTTTGGGGGAGGGAGAAGGAGGCTCGCTCGTCAGCAGTCTCCAGTGAACAGGTCGGCGGTTCAATTTTCTTCCCTTCCAAAAACTTTAGTGAGCTACCCTCTGTTTTATAGTTGCTGAAGGTGGGATGTGGAAGCGCGGCAGACGTACTTCATTGGCCAGATTGCCATTTGCGCGGTTGTTGGGGGTATGCCCCCCTTATTTACATATCATTATGCAGCAAAGGGCGTGATCTTTAATATGGTAAGCAGGGATAATGAGGCTGGGGGTACTATAGGTCAACAGTTAGTCTGTGAGCAGCAATTATTTTTTTGGGATGCAACCCTTTGTGGTCGGGGCGGACCGTGATACCTCCATATCGCTCCCTCCTCCACCGTGCAGCTGGAACAAACTGTCTGGCCTTCACCAGCTAGTTCGTTGCTCGTGTTGCAAAAGGGTGGTATGCTTTGGCTGCCACGTACTGTTTTTCCCGTGTGCCCCCTTATCTTTCTCCCTGCATTCTCTCTTGTTCCCACATCATCCACCCCGTGGCTGCTGCCACTTTCACATCCCACTCTCAGTCACAGGTGTATCGATAACTTGTTGGAAGGGTGATGCATATGTTTCTGGACTGACTTTCACTAATGGGGCGTAGGAAGTGGTGAGTGGATGCAGCTCTAGGGCACAGCTTATGAAGGTTTTAGGCAGCTAACAGTAATGCATAGCAACATTACCACAATGATAATGATAACCCCAGTCTGTAACAAGCTTTGGATCCATCCGGTGACACTGAGTCCAAACCAGCCGAACAATTTCGACAGCCAGCTGTTGTTCATCGACTCTCGGAGCTCGCGAGTATCTTTGGCCACCTGTCGTATGGTTTCTAGTTGGGTGTTGAGGTCCTGTGTGACGTTTGGRATGTAAACACAGCAGTCCGTGCTCGAGAGATTGAGGTAGCCACACAGTCCATTTTGGTGCAGTAGCATCAGGTCCAGTGCCAGGCGATTCTGSAGAGCCATCTTAGTCRTAGCTTGCAATTGTGTGTTGATCAAGGACAAGCTGTCTCGCGTGGCGTTGGCTAAAAGTTCTACTTGGTAGGCTAATTTACTTATCCACAACCGCGTTC
Organism: Apteryx rowi; assembly: GCF_003343035.1. Taxonomy (NCBI): domain Eukaryota; kingdom Metazoa; phylum Chordata; class Aves; order Apterygiformes; family Apterygidae; genus Apteryx; species Apteryx rowi. The sequence goes on from NW_020447886.1 coordinate 1,620,947, forward strand.
GTACTGTAGTGGACCCAAATCCCCAAAATCCTTCCATTCCCCATGCTATTCGGAYGGCTGCTCCTGGGTCCTGCCACCCCTCAACCTTACCTCCCAGCTCCCTTTCATGCAACAGATGGTATGCTTACACCCACAAAACAGCCCATATATGTGTATTGCCAAAATTAACTGCCACTGAAAGTTTATCAGGCAGATATTCAAACTTCAAGTGTATGTGCTGCTTGGTTCACCTTGTTACAGCTGAAAAGTGACTGTGAGCTTGGCTAAGATTCCTGAATTGTGTTGTTCTTTGACTGTAAGGAAATCAACAGAAAGAGAAGAGAGGATGGGGTTACAAATTGGTGATGGGGTAGCTGACAGTAAAGCGTGCGTCTGTGCCACTGCCTCTTTTCTCACATGTGAATTAAAATAGCAAAACCCTAGAATTTAAAACATTCTTATAGTAATGAGTATGGACAGTATTGCTTCTCTCTCACACATATTAGAAAAGCCTCTACAGACTCATATTTGAGTAGTTTGGTTCACATTTTAAGGCCCTTAAGGTGTAACAACTAGAGACTAAATAATTAAAGATTCTGAGAAGCTTTTTTTTTTTTTAAAGTACTGCTAGGTTAGATTGTCTCATAGATCCTATTTTCAACATCTGTTTTCCAGTTTGAAGCAACATGAGAATTAGTGGCCTGTTTTCCACTTTGACAAAATGCTGTAATGATAATGAATCATGTAAGAAGGTTGGACCAACTTTTCTCTTATTATAATATTTTGCTCACCCATTTCCCTCGGGGAAGGAGCAGAAAATATTAGTAGTAGCTTTAATGGATGAGGTTGGGGGATGGGGAGAGCAAGACCTATTTTGCTCTTTGCAGAAGGGAGGGGGGAGGCTCAGCAGCTCTTCTTCCTCTAATTAGCATTTCCCCAGATTCCTTAGCACATTCGTTTCTCCTCCGCTGGATGGCCGGAGCACTCTCGCTCTTCCTCCTACCCATGAGCACCGCAGGCTGGGGGCAACTCCAGGGTGTCCGTGCTCCCGGGGCGGTGCGGATGAACGTCTGTGTCCGATGGACCTGGCCGCACTCGCTCCTCCTCAGTCGCAAATGTAACAGAACGGGGGGCTTTGGCCCCTCGCCCACCTACAGAACCCCCCCAGCGAACCAGTCACCCTACGGCCGGCAGTGCTTACCAGCCTTTCACTCCTCTAGTCTAAAAAAAGGAATGATTTCACAGGGTGTCACCTCCGTTGCTAGTTGCAAGACGTGTAGCTTGAAACCACAACCTCCAGAAGGAACAGAATAATTTGCCCTTTTTATTATTTTGTAATAATTTCCAGCATTAGCGGCCTCGCACGCTGCCTGCAGCTCTCGGGGGGCAGCCGAGGAGGCGGGCCGGGCCGGGCCGGGGGGATCCCCGCGGCTCTTCGCCCTCTCTTTCCCGGCGGTTCGGGCAGGAGCCGGGCCGGGCCAGCCCTGGCAGCACGGGGGGCGGCCGGGCGGGGAATCCCGCTCCAGCCGCGGGGATCCAGCGCGCGTTTTGCCGCCTGCCGGGAGGGCCCGTCCCGGCGAGCGCCCCGCCGAGCC
>NW_020447886.1:1623495-1640448 GCF_003343035.1 Apteryx rowi
GGGCTGCGGCCCCTGGCTGCTGCCGGGTGCTGAGGGGCAGGCTGCGGCCTGGCGTCTTGTCGAGCCCGGGAGTTCGGTGCTGGCGGCGAGCTGAGGGTGGTCGTCCCCGGCACACGGCTCGGGAGCCCGGGGAGGAGGATGCGGTTTGCCCAATGGACCGGTAAGGAGCCAGGGACAATTAGTGTCACAGGTACGGCCTCTAACGCCAAGGAGCAGTGGGGCGTACTGGGCTTGCAAGGGGATCTGACGCAGCAGCGGTCAACAGAGGTGCGCCCCGCCTATCGTGCGCCCCAACAATATTYAAAGAGCGATGCAGGCCACATCACTTGCATCTCGGCCTACAAAACAGCTGCCCAACGAGGTGAGATGCTCCTCCTTTAAGGGGGAGAAGGCAGGGTGCAAATGGGCACCCAGAGCGGGGCGCGAGCACACTGATGTCAGTGTGCACCCGTGTGTGTCGGCCCCTATAAACCCTCAGGCCAGGGAGCTGTACCGGTGGGGATCTGCCTGGAGAGCTCTGTTTCCAGAAGCATTGGTGTAACAATAGTAGAACTGAACAAAGGTGCACTTGCAGCATTAGATGTATGAAACATGGCAAAGCAGACTTAAAAGAATGGTGTATAGGTCAAGAGTGTGTCTTTGAATTTTAAAGCCAATGGAGAAATCTGTGAAAATAATAATAAAAAAAAATCTTCCAAATAGTAACTCTTACTGACTATGCTCAGTACTCTTTTTAAGGTACTCTTGTGGAGAGGCAGAAGGCTATTCCGTGCAGTGGTCRCCTCATTCTCATTAATGTCAGTCAACACTATCTAAGAGTACAGATTGAGTTTATTCTCACTCTGGGCAAAGTTGGGCAGGTAGCCTGATCAACCCTGACTGTAAAGGAAAAGGCTGGTTTATGCTTTTCAGAAGCAGTTTCTCTAGCAGCACAAGGGTAGTGGTGATTTGCTCTCAGGATGAGGCTTAATTCTCCTAGACAGGAGGTTGTGGAATCAACAAGCATGAGCTCAGTTAGATGAAGCAGGTAATCAGGGAAGAATTCAAGGTGAGATGTACCAAATACCTTTCTGATATTTATGATTTCTGTAAGACCTAAATCTTCAAGGTGTAATAATTCAAAATCCCTATAGATGGTGTTTTATTATGGCTGGCATGCTACCCGTGGTTGTTAAAACTGGCCTAAGCATTTCCATCCTGCTTTGTGTTTTCAGTTACTTACATTTCAAAACACCTTTCAGGCTGAAATTTTCCAGGCTTAATCTTTGCCTGAAGGTTCTTCCCTTCACCTCCCCCTTCATTTAATTGAGTTTGAGATAAGGTGATTTGGTTACCTTTTTTTTTTTTTTTTGTTAAGAAAAGGCAAAGTCCCCAAACAATGGGGTCAAATATTGTCAGAAAGAAATGCAAGGTTTAAAACAGCATTCAATACAGAATTAGAGGGGACTAGGCAACTATGATTAGCTGTTTTTTTGTGTTTTGTTTTGTTTTGTTTATTTTAATTCAAAGTACCTGGAGTGTTCTGATGGGATGGGTTTCAGTTGGAGAGCCTGTAGAAATTACTTGGTATCTTTTTWTTTTTTAGCATTTTCCCATGTTAAGAGCAGTGTTTGGCTGCACTGAACAGAAGTTAAAACAGACTCACACTCCTGTCTGGGTAGGATGGATGGTACTTGCACACGTGGTATGAGTCTTCCAATGGATTTTTAGTGCCAGCGTTTCTGAGGTTTAATCCGTTTTTGTGGCTTAAGTATGTGTGGTTCCTTGATATATATTTTTTTACCATTCTAATGAGCTTTCCCTAAACTAGGATGAAGGGAATTTTTTTTTCAGTGTTTTATCTGTTATATCCACTGTGCAGGCTCCAAGGTGTATGCTGAAGTCATGACCTTGCAAATTGCTAAATATTGACATCTCTTAATTCAGTGCAACCGAGAATGCATGTTTCACAGCAGTCCCCAGCTGCTCATGCATTCGAAGAAAGTAGGATGTGGTGGCAGCCCTGCCTCATCCAGACTTACCCTTCAAGCCCAGAGGTAGTCCTCTCTGTCCAGGGAGGACAAAAATTAGGATGAAGGTCTGGGCGCTTGATCGGCTGACATCATCTTGCGTTAACGATTTCAGCAGGAAAAGGATTATGCTTTGAGCGTACACCTTTGTGAGAAGCTGGGTGGGCATCCTGCAATGCCTGTCCCACACTTGCAGTTATACTCCTGCAAGGTGTTACTCTAAGTCCAGATTTAATACAAGTGGATAAAATGTGCTTGCTTACCTTAAGAGTGCTGTAATCCTGGAAAGTAAAATAGAAAACACATACATAGTAAAATAGAAAACAGTCCTCTTGAAAGGTGCGTGAGATTATAGAAACACCACTTCAGAAAGAGCACTGCAGAATGAGCTCGGAGAGGCTGCGTGGTTGGTGAGTGACAGGGAGCCGGAGAGGGCGCCTCTGCCAAGGCAGCTGGAGCAGACGGGGCTGCCTGCTTTAGAAAGGGAGAGAGGCCTCTTTACAAGGCAGTATGTCCAATAATTCAGGGTACTGAGAAGGCAGACAAGAAGTTTCATTTTTATTTCTTAACCAAAATCAARTGGATGCTCAAGTATTAAAAAAGGAGAGGCAAAAAAGAAAATTAAAGCTAATTCCCTCCTCTGAACCCATTTGCCTTCTTTTCATATACAGTGTTATACAAAGCAATCAGTTGATGCAGGGAATTTAGCAAAATTGAAAAGCAGGCTGACGTTCATAAAGCTGAGAAGAATATCCAAATGATATGATGTAATTCTAAAAAGTCTATGAAAAAGTATATATTTATAGGTGGTTTTGTATCTAGTGTAAAGGTCAGACTTTCTGATTTCTCTCCCCTGTGGTGTCTCTTGCATCTTTCTCTAGAGCATTTGCTACTCTAGATGCTTTTCAGTTAAAGACTGTAGAGATGTTATGACAGGTCCTAAATCTAAATGTGGCCCATGTTGCTTGGGACCTGTATATTATTTTTAAGTGGCTTTTATGAAAGCTTCCAGGTCCTGTTTCCCCACTGGGCAGGTCTCAAGTGACTTTTAAAAAGATACCTAAATACAGAAACTAAATGTATTTAATTAGTGCATCTGACTGTAGTGAAACCAGACTGTGCTGGTCCTAGCTTTGTGATTTTTCCCATGCAGCTGTGTTTTTTCAGAGGTCACTTGCTCGCTCTCATGATGTCATAAGAAAACTGCCACCATTTTATGAGAACACATCTTTTAATCTCTCTTTTTTCCATCTTCCAACAAGACTCTAGTTATGAAACAGAATTTTGATGAATGCTGCTTATAAAAGGAAAATTTGCTTTTTTTTTTGTGTAAAGAAAATGAAAGTAAATAAGAGAAACTGTTTCTTTTTTTTCTTTTTTTTTTTTTTTTTGGAGACATACCAGTAATACGGGGTTAAATTCTGCAGTTATTTTGAAGGCAAAATTCTCATTATACTTGTTTGGAGTTTTGACAAAGTAAAGACTAAAAAAGATTTAGCCCTTCATTTGCTTTTTCGCAGTATTTGTTGAGGATTAAAGCAGTCAGTGGGATTGTTTCAGATTTATTACTGTGAATGAGCAAAACTTAAGCAACTGTCCTTACAACTGGCTTTTGATTTTGCACATGAATTGGAAGAGAGAATTCAGCTCAAGTAACAAACAGCTTCAGCATGCACTGTTATTGTCTAGGGCAGTTCCTTGCAAAACCCTCCTGTACCCACTACCTATTTTACTTCATAGAGACACTCGTCTTACTCTGCTCTCAGGAAGGATATTGTAGGTCCCAGCTGATCTGGCTTTCAGATGAAAGCATTGAAGTAAGTTTATGTTCCTCTCCAGAATGCTAAGAACTGACAAATTATTACACTGACCCATGAGGTTTATATTTGACAGCCATGCTATGTCAGCATAAACATTCTGGGAGTGTAATTAATTTCTTGTTATGAAAGGCGACTAATGTGGTAGAGCTATTGGCTGTCCTTAGAAAGTGACATAAGGCAATTTACAACTGCTGCAGGCATCAACGTGGAGTCATTACCAGTCCTTTAAATGGAAAAAGGAGGGTAAAATATATCTTCGTATTTTAGAAAACAAAACTTGAGTATTGAGCATGTAGCTACATAAGACTGTGTTTCTAAATGTGGAAGACTAAACAAAGAAATAACAATGTAATTGAGTTATATTAGAAACTTTCATTAAAACATGTATGACAGTGTTTACCCAGCAGTTAAAGATCGTTGTGACAGACCAGCATTCATCATGACTATGGGCTTTCTTTAAGAGAAGCCTTGCCAACAGGCATTTCTCCCAAGAGCTCAGAATTACCTTGGAGGTCAGGTACTCAGAGTCCCAGATAAATAAAACTGAAATCCAGTATTTAAAAAAGAAAAAAATCCTTTAGAGATCTGTTGCCCAGATCTCTTCAGAAAAGTCTGAGCTCTTTAGTGTTGAGATTGGAACAAAACAGGTAAAGCTGCTGCTGTTCTCTTTACTTCTCTGTGTTGTCATTTCTGAGCGAGAGATGCTAACGGCCTTTTCCACCTTGTCTAAAACTGTTTAAATGACTGACAGTTTCCTACAAATATCAGCATTCTTTGTGTACCAAGAGAGATCTTCAACCAGCCTCTAATTTTAGGCCCTGAAAAGAAGCAACACTTTGGCTTTGTTACTTTTCTACCTCTTTGCCAGACAGGTGTCTCTTCTGGGGTTAAAAGAAAAAAAAGGAAAAAAAAGGGATGATCTTAGTACTTCAGTCCTGGAGTGATCAGGTTGCAACTTCTAAATGCAAGTAAAGACCTATTATCACACAGTAATAATGGCAGAAAAATAAAGCATTAGCATTTACAAGATTAAGTTATAAATCATTTTGAAGATCATGATTCCCAAATTTCCACAATAGCAGTGGCAACTGTTTATGTAGAAAAGTAATAAGAAAAAAAGCTTCATACACATTCAGTATCTTCAAAAATTCAGTCACTGTTTCCGCTGATCTCCTGTTTTCTCTCATCAGTCCTCTTCTGTTTCAAGGTTGATAAAGAGGAAAAACTTTATCTCCTCTTTTTTGGTCCCATCCTCATGCACACATTCCCATGTTGCCTGGCCCTTCTTGTTGTTTGGCTTCTTTCTTCCTTGCTCTACTGGCTGTAGTCTCTGAAAGTAGCTTGCATTTCCTCTCTTACTACTGTTATGTAGCACTGGCCACTAATGGCTACAGATATGCTGCCTGCTGCTTGTTTCCAACTGGTTTTACAGGCCTCCAGGCTATTCTTTGGAATGAAGAGCCCAGTCTCATCAAAACAAGAAACTAGGTGGTTTTTTGCAGGCTGCCAGCAGATATTTCATGGACCTGTTGGCATGATTCTGATACCCTCCTTGATACTCAGCTCATGAAATGACCAGTAATGGCAATATCTTTCTTCCCCCACACCAGAAGAGAGTAGTAGGAGGAAAGCACTCCAATTACCTTAATTTCAACTTTGTATTTATTTTGCTATTTCAGTGTCTGGTCCAGGTTTTATAGAACATTCTTGTGGGAGCTGTTCAGGTCCTTTCTGTGGCCTTTGAAGTATTATGCACAGTTAGCAATATATGTATATTTGGTCTCAGCAGGTTGGATGTTTTGCTGTGATGGAACAGGGATGTTGTTAGTTTGCTTGTTGTGCATGTGATAGGCATTATGTTCTGATCTGACATTGGAAGCATGTTTAGCCTTCTCTTCTACAGTACTGCTGACTCTAAAATGGTATTTGATTGAGTGTGTGAAAATTGCTGTCTCAGTAATAATGTTAGTCTGATATGCTTATATAATATGAATATGTGGTACAGAATAATTAGAGCATGTTTAGATGAGATATTTCATTTATATGTTGTAGTATACAAGCTCAGTCAGCTTACCGCTGCTGAATAAAAAAGAACTAGGCTGCAAAAAAGCTTTAAATAAGCTGCTCTAAAAGAGTTTGGGGAGTTATCGTTAGCCTTGGTCTGTACTGTGCTAACTGTGAAATACAGTGGTGGAGTGGTGGGCAGCCTGCTTAAGGCTGCAAGAAAGGCAGAAGCATAGACTGGACTTTCCCTGGCTCCGCTGTTCTTTACTGTTGCTCGGCACGAGTGAGCCGCTGCCGTGAGCTGCAGCAGCGTGCGGCTCTGCAGAGACCAGTGCGCGTTGGCTGCGCTAGACCAGCCTGGCGGCAGGCTGATGAGCTTATCTGGGTGCAGCGCAGCGCTGTTCACTGTGGACGGTCCTAAGCTGTTAGCACCGCTCGTGCTAGAGACGTGTTTCTGTGGTCCAGGGGTCTGTTCTGCTTGCAGAGCTGCTCTTTGCATGCTCTGTGCCTTTTCGTTTGCTCTGTCAGCCGGACCTGGCCGATGTAGTAACGTCAAACAGCTGTCACTTGTGGAGCACTGGTGTAGCTCTCCCAGCCTTCAGCGAAAGCCCAGACCAGGCTCTGGGTAAGTGCAGCCTCTGTAAGATTACCCTGCCGCCTTCGAGATGGGGTTGAGGCAGTGCACTCTGGCTCGCCAGCTGTCTGAGGTGGTGTTGCCTGGAGCCCAGCAGCACTCATCTTCCCTTTTCTACTTCCTCTCAAAGTCAGTGTTTCAGACATCATCCTCTTCCCTATTCTCTCCTTCCTTCTCCTCCCCTCTTCCCCCTTGCAGCAGTGGGGTGCAAGTGACCTGTAGGTGACTCGCTTTGGACGTAAGGAATTCACAGGAATGATGAGGAAGGGAAAGCATCCTCCTGTCTCAGACTACAGAGTCTTGCTCTGGATCTGACAGCTCCCGTTTTTAGGGTGCCCCTTGTCTTTCCATCTGATCTATTCAAATAGACAAATAAAGCTTTAAAAGCCTTCCATAGGTACTTAAAAGCACACATGTAGAAACTATGTACTTAGAGAATTGCTTTACATGTAAAAAATACCACCTACTTTGAAAGAAATTACTTAGGAGCAAGAAGAATGTGGGTATCCGCTGTATCCTCTGAGATACACAGGTTGTGTTTAGGAAATTTGGGGACTTCTGCATTGCAGTCGTATTTGCGGACAAATACATAGGACAAACGTTGTAGTATTTTGTTGAAGCCAAATATGATGGTAGTCATAATGATGGAGCAAAGACAGTCGCTTACATAATACATTTCTTTGGTATAGCCAGACAGAACAGGACCAAGGCTTGCGATGTGGTATGTTGTGCTGATACATCACCCAGGTGATAACACTTGGAAGAGCTATTCTTCTGTGTTCCCGCTCTTCTCTGAGCAGTGCTGTGAATTAGCCGTCTTCGTGGAGCTAGTTACTTCTTTCATTTTACCTGGAGTTGTACCATGGTAGGCAGCCTGCGGATGGCAAAAGAAGGAGAGACTCTTCTGTGAGGGTGTGTGAATGCACACATATACTAGATAAACTCAGCTTTACTCTTTTTCTTGCGTCGTCATTATAGAGATAGGTGTTAGTTTTATGTTCAATAGTGTGTCCATGGATAAATCTTACCCATTTTTAGTGGAGTGGAGTAAATGAACCCTTCATAAGATCGAAAAAATTCAAGCTTCTAAGAATTAATGTAAAACAATAAATATGTGATGTTGACTGATCGTTTGAGCTTTGTTCACTTTTTCATTTGTGTTAGAGGCATTTGGGCAAGTTTTCTGTCTTGTAATCTACTACTAGTATTTTCAAAGCTTCTGCGTTAATTAAATCTAATGTCTGATACAAATATTTCTACTTGTACCTATGTACTTTTAAATATTATTTTAAAATGGTCAGCTTAATATGTGCTTCCTTGGTTTATTAGGATTATATTAATGTATTTTATACCTTTTTCTATTTCAGAGTTAACTCTGTACCACTACAGAGAGCAGCAATGGGAGTGTACAGTTTTCTATTGAAAAGTTCTCTCAAGAGCTCATGATATTTTCCATCGCCCCTCTTAACGTTTCTACTACTCAGCAGCCATGGCTCACCACGCAAGGCCTTCCAGATTAGTCAAAAAGGAAGAGTTAGGCAAAAGGAAAACTAACCAAGGCAAAAAGAAAACTAGTCAAGTGAGGAAAAAAACCACAAAGGCTTCCACAAAAGCTGTTACTTCTGGAAAATGCAAAAAGACAGCACAAGAAAAAGATGTTAAGAAAAAACAGCAAGAAAAGAAACCAATCATGAGCTCATCAGGTAGACTTCTCAGGAGCAGTGTAACCAGAACCTTGTCTGGAGCATCTTGGGTGAGTTTGGAGAAAGCTGACAATATTCTCTTTCATAGCCAGGATTCTTTCAACATCAATGGCTTTACAATGTCTCTCCGTAACAGATCATTCTCCCGTAGATTGGCCCAAACTCCAACAATTGCAAAACCCAAGAAAGCTGCTGCACAGAAAAGGCTAGAAACAAAGGAAAAACATGAACAAGAAGCCCTGGCATTAGTAGAAGAAAAAAATGTTGAAGCAGGCGAAAGCATTTTGAAACAAGATTTAGCACAAAATGAGTTAGCTCCTCTTCCTGGAGAGGATATGCCATGCAGTGCAGACAAAGAGCCTGCCACCAAATGTGATAGTCAAGACAAAGAGAGAGAAATCCCTGAAACAAATGACTCCATTCCAAACAGTCAGGTAGCTGATTGCAATACAGAAGTGTCAGAGGTGGAGTATAAGCAAGACCACCTGCCCTGTGAGCAGACACACGGCCATCTCAATACGGGTAGTTCAGTCGAAGCATTTGTTGAAAATGCAGTGCTTGTGCTTCCATCTTCTCCTTCTGATTCTATAATCACCTCTGAATCAAACTCAAAGGTACTCTTAGGGACTGCCTTTGATCTGGTGCCTAACAGTAAAGAACCTGATTTCGAGTCCAACTCTGTCAATACCTCAGACCTCAGTTCAGCAGTACCGTTAGAAGAGTTGGGCCCACTTGCTGAATCCCATGTCCAAACAGAGTTGGATCTGGTGCTAGCTAATAAAGAACATGATTTGAATTCTACATGTGTATTTACCTCTGAACTTAACTCACAAGAACATTTAGAAGATTCAAGCTCACTTGCAGAATCCTGCTTAAAGGCAGGCTGGGATTTAGAGTCTGTGAATAAAGAACCTGTTTCAAATTCCGACTCTGTTGCTACCACTGAATCAAGTTCACTTTTACATTGTGAAGGCTCAAGTTCATTTACAGAATCCCACATAAAATTGGTTATGGATTTCGTACCTGTTCACAAAGAACTTAACTCAGATTCTGATCTGAGCTGTACAAGGGAGAATTCAGAATCTGACTCAAAAAACATATTTTCAGTATGTGAACCAGCTTCCAATACCTCTTTAAACAATATTGAAGTGGAGGAAATTGAACAGCTTGTTAAATGTATTGATGCAGAAACTTCAATTTCGAATTCAGGTAGTGTCCCCACTTCATCATCTGATGAGGAAAAAAGCACAGTGGATAAAATCTTCAGTGAAAGCTCTGGACAATTCTCTGAAGGTTTTGTTTCAGTGTTGCCTTCAAGCACAGAAATCTCTGCTCTTGCCTCTGAAAAAGCCATAAATGTAGATTTGCCAGCTGACTCAAGACTGCAGCATAATGATTATTCATCACAGCTGGAAAGTGTTGGGATAAACTTGAATTTGGTTCAGGACAACGTGAGTGACAGCACTGAAGCAGTAGAGGCCTCAGGGCCATCCTCTCTTACAAATCCGGCTTGTAATTACCCTGTTCCATATTCATCTTTGCTCCCTATGCTAGAAAAAAAGAAACGAAGGCGTTGTGGAGTCTGTGAACCTTGTCTGCGGAAAACAAATTGTGAAGAATGCAGCTGTTGCAGGAAACGCAAAACTAGTCACCGGATATGTAAAAAGAGAAAATGCGAAGAACTGAAAAAGCCACCACCACCAATAACGCTACCTTTTGAGGTAAGCCAAAAAAGTTGCAAATTAAGTCATGCTTGTGAAGCTTCAGGTACATCTAAAAATGCTGTAAGGGGAAATGTTGGTTATTGTATGGCTTTAGACAACTTATGGTTACTGTTGGACGTAACACACTGAATAGTAACTTTCTCTAGTTATCTATACAAATACAGAATAAGGTGCGCTAGTGTTGTTCTTCTTCTGGCTGTGTAAATGCATAAAACCAGAGGTGAGTTTGGCTTTAACTCTTTGTTCCAGATCTTGGCATATTGGCCAAAACAAATCATTGAGGACATGAAGGAATAAGAAAGATATAAGTGTAAAATGGCAAGGGGGAGGGGGAAAATGATGGTAGTCACTTAAGAAATGGTAAATTCTTAGAGTCTATTTCAAAATATCTTAGGTTAAAAAGCAAGATAAGGCTGCTTGCTCTTTAATTAGAGTGAAAATAATTTGCTTGTGATGGTACACATTTGGTGAAATTATATTTATAACCTTTAGGCTCAAATTGTAGCTGCGTTTTCCCCTTTCACATCTCTCTGCCTTTCTAATTGTCTATTCTTCTGTTTCTCTCACTTCACTTCTCCTGCATCTCTCCTTATGTCTTTTACCACACCCCACATACATACTTTCTTTTCTGTGTTTCTTACTCATTTTTCTGATCCATCAGCCTTTTATAACCCAGGTCATTACTATTGGAACAAAGAGGAGGGAAAAAGACAGTCTGTATGCCCCTGTGATAACAGCACTGACCTTCTGAGAGATTTCAGTTCAAGATCAGGCTTTAAATCAGGTAAGTAGGGAATTGAACATAAATTTCCCACATCCCAACTGAGTTTCCTAATCTCTGAGCTACAGAGTTATCCTCTGTGTCACTGTCTCCTGTTGGGAGTGTTATGCTTCATGTCAACGAAGAGTGTCTGAGTCAGGGAGACGCTGTCTCCGTAGTTAAGCCACCGGGACATTTACTTTGGGATGTGGGAAACTCAGGTTCAAATCTCTGCACCAGTATGTACTCAAAGTGGAACAGTTCATACTGGAGAGAATGCACCTATAAAACCTTTCTCAGTAGCAATTTTGTTAAAATGGCTTGTTCTTGTAACTGGTAGAAATCCCAGTCAGCTATGTAGGTTCAGGAGATCTATGCTTTTACTATTCTCTGTCCTGTACTTACCAGGGTTTGCAGACATGTCTGTTCTGTTTTGAAAGCAGGCAAGCAAAAAGAAAAGTCTTACAGTAGTGAGGGGATATGATTGTGTTTATGGGGGAAGCATATTTTAAATGATAGTGTTTGGGGGAGTAGGTTTAAACAGCTTGGCCCAAAGTTCATTCAAATCATTTTTGCCTCTACAGCACCTGAATATCCTTTTAAAAAAAAAAAAAAGTGAAGAAAGGGGCAATTAAAATGTGACTTGAAGATACATAATAAAGCAATAAAGGTGATAGTGGTTGATCCTGGCATTTACAATAAGAGAGTGGCGTAATAGCAACATTATGTCCTTCCTTATATTTAGCCAGTGGGACTGAAGAAGCTCATGGAACAGAATTGATGGAGTGGAGGTAGGAAGTGATTTAAAAGCCATGAAAAAGGGCTTTGGCAGGGTCAGTGAAAGGAAACACTCCAGCTTTTCTGTCAACCTTTGTTTTCCAGGCTAAACATACTTATTTCTTTTCTTGTATATCAGGCTGACCTTCTCCTTGCAGATTAGCTTTGCCCCTTCACCTCTTTCCTCTTTAGGCACTCATTTTGCTTTCTTTGAGAGATTCCTTGCTTATGTTTCTTTTGGTGGCAGCTTGTTTTGTGTGTGCTTTTATTTTATAAAAATGGTCACATTTTGTACAATGCCTTTAGAGCTGCACCAGCGGCCTCCTTCATTTCTCATTAAATTTCATCTTAAACTTCAGAGTATTACATGGAGGAAATGGAGTATTCCTGGTGTTTAAGAATATGTCAGGTATTTTCTTATGAAATTATATTTGAATGAAACCTGGTGCCTTTTCTGATGTTTGTAAAAACAAGTCTTTGTCTCATTTGTACTCCTTAGGAACTGCTCTGAGAAAATGAAAGAGAAAAGTATGTCTGATGTAGATATGATATGAGTACTCTTTAAAGATGCCGAGATATAGGGGAGGTAGTGGGGGTTGGGAAACACTGTATTGCTCTGTTCAGAAGCTATCCTCTGGATAAAACTGTAGCAGTCCAGAAGGGAATTCCATTGCGTTTTCCTAAATGGCTAGGCTTGGGCTGCAGCGGTTGGGACCTCTATGACAGTAACTTGCTTCAAACAGAGGGCAACTGGGAAAAAACTGTAGGTCTCTGTCCATGGTATAGAAAGTGAACATAATAATTAAGAGAAATTAGGTTGGCTTCAGTACATTCCTTGTTCGAAAGAGTCCTGCGTCTCTCCCTCTCTCATGTTGGTGGAATGTAAGCATTTTTTGGAGGTGATTCACTGGGAGGAGGGTGTAGGGGATAGACATTCTCTGCATGAGCACAGTTTAAACACTGATGTTTTGCCTTAAAGGGAATTCTCTCTTCTCTTTTTAACTAAACGGTGCAAAACTCACGATGAAGCCCAGGAGAACTTCGTACGTTAAAGGGCTCTAGAATAGCTAGTACAGGAGTTGGTAGTCCATACATACTGTTACTAAAAAAAAAAAAAAAGTGCCTTAAAAAATCTCACATGGATTTACTGTTAGAGAAAGGCCTGGTTGGTAGTATCCGTGAGTGTAGTTTGAAGTGTATATTCCAACACATGTGTGCACAAGCATTCAACCCTAAGAGAGTATCGGTTGCATGTTTGGAGTTACGTTACTGTTATTTTCATTAATTCACACATAATCCAGATAAGTGATATTTTCAAGTCCAATATAGTTTTCAAATCTTTAAAAATAACATCCACATAAACCTTCAGTGATACTTACCTTGCTGGATGTAATGGGTTTTACAGTGACATGACATCATGAAAGTCTGGATAAAGCATTGTGGGCTCTAGTTCATAGCCCCTGTGTATAGCAACATTGTTTTATGAAGTGCTCTTCTTCCTGAAGGATTCGTGTCGTGGCAGTTTTGTTAGGAGTTGGTAAAATTAAGAAAGAATCCTAAAATATATAGGGGAAAAAAATAGGCTTACAGATTTTTAAAAGAGCAGCACAGTAAGTAGGAAGTGCAAGTAAACTTTGAAAAGAAGAGGAAAAAGGTTTTATATTCAATTACCATGCCTCTGTCAATGAATAACAGAGGAACACTTTACAGTAAAAAGAGTTTTCTATACATGAATGTGAAACTTCTGTATTTTGTCTTGTCTTTCTGAGACTGTTGTTTTCTGAAATAATATAGTAGTTACTGAAGGCTATTTCACAGCTATTTTTTACCAAAAAGCTTATTGATTTCGAAAAATGGTCTATTTTGTTGCTCTTGAGTCATCAGGTATGTCCGCGTTGTCTGGATCTGCTGCAGTGCAGGGTAGAATTCAGGAGATTTCAAAACTAGCATTAGATAGGAAAGGTAGGCCATAATTTATTTCATTATCTTTTTTGAAAGAAAAGGATTTCAGTTTTGCACAGACAGGTTTTGCAGATGGAGTAGCATGCCCTCAGGATTAAAATGCTGTCTCCTGAGTGCTTGCAGTCGTGATGGGGTATAATATGAGCTGACTGTGGTGCCCAGTAGTTGCACTTTGTGGCGTGTTGTGCTCCGACTGTGCCGAGGGCTGCGGCTCTCCTGTCCGGCTCCCAGCTGGCCAGGGCTCCCTGGGCGTAGCCCTAGCCCGCGCGGGTGCCAAGCTGCGCAGCCCGGGTTCTTCCTGAGGTGAACTTGCAGAGTTTCGTAACATGCCACCGGGGCTCCTCTTGCCCAAAAGGCTGTAACACACAGGGCTGTTCTAGAGCCGCCGGTGAAACTGGCCGTTGCCAGGAGCCCTGATCTCAGAAGGCCCCTTTCTGCATGGCAGACCTTGCCACCTCGCCCTCCCCGCGGCCTGCGGGGCGTTTTGGCGAGCACCCGGCCCCCCTGGAGGCGAGCGGGCTGGTCGGGTGCAGCGGCGGAAGGTGTTAGCGGTGCTGCGAGCGGCTGGAGCCCCAGCTGGCCGCGGTCGCAGCCTGCCTCCAGAAAGGGCCGTGGCCGCTTGCCTGCTGCTTCAGGACCCTGCTTGGGCAGGGCTGAAACGGCTGAACGCCGGGGTGCCGCGCGGGCACAAAGTGCTTGGCAAGGAGAGCAGCCGCCTTTCGCCTCCCCACCTGCCTGCTGTCCCAGCCTTCCTCTTCCTCAGGCTGCCCCTCAGGCGAGCCCCTTGCCTCTGCACCCACTGCTGTGCCCCCTCTTCATTGGCACCGTTTTCATTATCGTTAAGAGTTGCAGCCATGCAAGAAAATATTTTGCTTAGAGGTGAACAGCGTACGCTTGAGTTCCTGTTTGGTGACAGACCGAATAAGAATTAGCAGGACCTGAAGTAAACAAGTTGGGGAAAAAAATCAAGGCACTGCCTGTAGGTTCACTGGGTTTACCCAAGTCTGTTGAGGCATCTTATTTAATAGTTGTAATCTGAGTAGCTTGGAAATATTAAGTAACAATAAGGCGTGCTTAATTGTGGGTTTTTAACATGCTGCCTAAAACGCAGGCATGTTTAAAAAGGATGCTATAATTAGAGTTGGTTAGGAACTTTTCAATAAACCATTTTTGAATGGAAAATGCTGATTTAACAGAAAGCTTTCACAGCTATTATCTGTTCTGATCAAACTCTTGTTGGGAAAGTTTTCTCAGGTCTCAAATGAAATTTCAGCTTAAAACTTTTTTTTAAAAAAGGGGGGTGGGGTGTGGGGACAGAATTTAGACTAATTTGATGCCTAGGGCAGTTTGCCTGATGCAGACCGAGGGCTTGAACCTTGGTCTTCCACATCCCATCTGTCTCTGGTTGAATTTTTGCTCTACTTTGGAACCCAACCAGTTGTTGAAATCTCAAAAAACAAAGTAAAATGGAATTCTTGTTTTCTAGCCAGGCTTAGTTATAATCAAGAAATTTAGACTTTCTGTGATACTTTACAACAAAATCCAGAAATATTGAAGCCTGTTAAATTTTAAAATAAGTGTGCACAAAGCCACTCCTCTTGCATATGATACTTGAGAGTTTTGCAGGGAGGTAGTGTGTGGACTAGTGAAGTTTGGTAACGTGTACAGCAAAGATGAGCAAAGCTGTACATGAAACACCCACTGGATGCAGGGCTGGGAGTTGGAGTAGTTTACTCTTTCTTTGGCATACAGCATGTGTGTGTGTAAAGTAATATTTACACCTTGGCATTCTCTGTGATGCTGGGTGTGGAATATAATAAGGCTTAAATTAAAGGGTAGTGGCTTAGTTTGGGGTCTAGTTAGTTTTAGAGTGTGTGTTTAAAAAGTTGCTTCCTCAGTGAACCTGCTCCAAAGTCCCTGTGCCAGTTTCCTATGGCTTTTACAGTGACGTTTTTCTTATTTGAAGGAAAAAAAAAAAGTATTTCTCTCCTTTCTTGTATTAAGGATCCATCCAAAGAAGAGGGAAAACTGAGTAACATGGAAACCTGAATCTACAGCTTAAGTACTGTCCAATGCACATAACTAACAAATCAGGGACTAAATCACAGCACGTCCGTTTTTTCATCTTAGTAATGTTAAGTGCTACTTGGTAATTTTTGTTGTAATTTCTGGTGCTCCTTTCAGCTGCTGCTTAGTGCATACCCAGTTCCCCATCAGGGCCTGAATGAGTATGCTGAACAGCTTTTGGCTTTATGTTTCTAAGCAAATAAAATAGGTTGGGTGTTTCTGGACTGTAAAGCATTTCAGGTAGCCAAAGCTGCAAAGAAAAATTAGATCACTGAGTGTAGGCACCTCTTTTGTTTTTATTATGGCTAAAGACCCTCATAAACTTGTGGTATTTTAGGAAAGCGTTAACAGTCAGTACTTTTACTTTACCTGGGCCTAAATCCTATTATCTCTGTATGAAACTCTAGTACAACAAATTAGGAGCTTAAATATTAGGTAGTGTCAGACAAAAAAAAAAAAAAAGGCAACAGCTTTCTCTCATTTAATTGATATGATACAGAATTAGTTGTGGGTCCAAATCTGAGTGTTTTCACTACTTAGCGGATTTGCACCAATAACCAAACTGGAATTACACTTACAATTCAACAGTAGATTCAGAAAACAGTTTTAAGTTGCAATTTGTAGCTGCAAAGCTGACAAGATGCTCTTCTATTGATGTATGTGGTGCATGAATACATAGCCAACTTTCTGGTTGAGATATCAACTGAAAATTGTTGTATTAAGCATTTCAGTGAATAGTAATAGGTTAAAGTAGGTACTTTGTAATTTGTTGTCTCCTGTTAGCAAGCAGGTTTATCACTTTGGGATGAGGTTATTACCTCTCCATCCCACTTCAAACAGGTGGTGACATGGGAAAATATGTTTGCATTGTAATCTCTTTGCCTCACAAGTTGTTTAGAACAGATACTTTCTGTGGTAGATGCTGTAAAAGGAGAGCAAAAATGAGTCTTCTCTTGCAGCGGGGCAGCCGCGGGCACCGTGTGCTGGGCCGTGTGGGCGGCGTGCCGCACCGGTGGCGATGGCAGGGGCCGCCCGAGCCTGCGGGCTGGGGCACGGCCCTCCCTGGCGGGTCGCCGGCACCTGGCAGCACCGGCTGTGGGGCCGTGGAGGTCGCAGGACCCCCCCAGCTCTGGGCTGCCCATGACCTCCACGCTGCGGAGCTGCAGCTGCCGTGCACCGCGGCAGCAGCATCCCCCAGAGCGGGCGGCGGGCAGCCTCGCCGGAGCGGGTGCCGAGGCCCCACGCTGCATCCCCACCTCTGCCCCCGTGGGAGGGAGTGGGCCGCCGGGCCTGCGCGGGGGCGTGCGTGCGTGCAGGTGCACGGCAGCGTGCGCCCAGGCGTGCGTGCACAGGGGCAGGTGCATGCGTGCACTAGTGTGCGCGCACCACAGCGCACGTGCATGTGTGTGCCCGCCCGCATGCGTGTGCGTGCCCAGGGGCGGGTGCTCTCGGGCTGTGTCCTCGCCTGACCCCGCATGCAGCCTGCCCTTACA
>NW_020447886.1:1640808-1758736 GCF_003343035.1 Apteryx rowi
CCGCCGCGGAGCCGCACGAGGCGCGCGCCCGCGACGCCGCCTGGAGGAGGGCGACGGCGCGGAGGGCGCCGCTGCGGCAGGAAGCAAGATGGCCGCCTCGTGGGCGCCGCTGTGAGGAATGCGGGGCACCAGCGAGGCCGTCTCCAGGGGGGCGGCCGGGCCTCTCCCCTCGGCCCTCGGCGGCGTCGCTGCGTGTCGGGGCGGCAGCGGGGGGGCCGCCTAGGGCCCCGCCAGCCCGCTAAAGTGCTGCACGTAAAGCATTCTGGGTATTTAAAAATGTTGCAGTTTAATAATAAAATTGGAGGTGCCTGCCTTTGTGACCACAACTTATTCTGCAATTTGATGTTTTTTTAGGTTCTAACTGAAAACAAAAGACCTCAGAGGAGGAAGCAAAGAGTTTTAAAGGTAACCAATAATTGCTTTGATATTTATCCCCTGCCATTTTAAGCAGCATTTTCTTGTCCTATAGAATAGGAAATCAAAGGGTTAACCTCTGGGAAGCAGTGTTTTCCAGCTATTCAGGAGATTAGCTAATTTTAAAAGCACAGAACATTTTCTTTTTTTCCTCTCTCTCTCCAGCATGTTGTGTACATATTTAAATCTTTCTGCACGAGTCTGCAGACTCAAAAGTTTGCCTTCCATTGTATTGAAGATTCACTTTAGCTTCTTGTATTTCTAGTTTATTCCTTCCAAAGGTAATAGTTGAATTTTGTTTTTTTCAGTATACAGATTTTATGGCATCTGAAATTAAGTGCAAGATGTCAATGTTATAACATAAACCAAGTTAATAAAATTGGAAATTTCCTGCCTAAATTACTGTAGTTGCAATTTGCTTTTTTCTTTAAGCTTTGCAACTCCTCAAGTGAAACTGAAAATTTCAGAAACTTACAACAGTCTGCAGTTTCACACGGCAATACCTTTCTTTGAGATTTTTAAGATGGCTATCTTTCATGATACCATGATAACAAAAGATCAGTGTTTCAAATTAAAACACTTTGTTTTTTATAACAAAATAAGTATTATTACATTTATGGCTTATAACAGGTAGTACATGGATATTGCATTTTGAGTTCATCATTAGGATATTTTGAATAGAAATAAGTCATGATTTCTTTCAAAACTAAGATGTTGCAGGGTGGATGGTGCAAACTTACTATAAGATGAAGCTAAAGAAAATGAGAAAAATGTTATGTTTAAACTCTTATTTTACAGAGCTATTATTTTTATATCTAGTGCAGCTAAATGGTTTCAGATATTTTAGCATTGTTTTGGTACATTAAAATTTAAGAAGTTATTGGACATGGTAGATTTGCTAAATGAATGTCTGTAGTGTAATTTCCTTCAAAAACAACCCAGTTCTTAACAGTTTGTTTTCACTATTGTACATTACAAAACTTGCTTAAAGGATTTATAACTTGTTCAGTAAGGCAAAATGAGGTGAAATGTTAAGATTAAAGAAGGAACAAGTAAGTGTATTTGATTTGCAAGTATATCCAGTCTCAGGAGTGTCTCTGTCTGTCTTTTAATGTGGGAGTAGTTGTGCAAACCACCTCTTTGTGTGTTAACAGTAATTGTGGTAATACAACACTAGCAAGTGCACTGTCTTTCTTTCATCAAATAAATTCATTCATTAAAAAATTAGCACGTTTCATTGTTATGGATATGCTTTTAATTATTTATTTTAATTACTGCTGCTTTTGTAGCACAGCACAGGTGTAGTTAAAGCTTTAGCATTTGTTCATATATTTTGTGCAGTTAAGTAGATACTAGTGTGCAAAATAAGGTCTCTTTGTAAATGAGTCATTCAGTTTTGTAATGTGTAATCAGTATGACACCTGTTCTGTTGAAGTGTGATTTTATTTATTTGTTTGTTTATTGGTCATAAGCAGATATGTTATAGTAGGGGTTCATAGTGTCTCCAGATTTTTCTCTTGAGTTCATTTTACCACTGTTTCTGATTTGATGGCAGGGCAGGTTGCTATGTAATATGATGCTGTCGTTTCTCTCCTTTCCCAAAAGCTTCTTGAACAGTTTTTTTCTTGGCTCTTAGATGGAAAGGCTTGTCTGTTTTTGTGTGTATGCATAGTATCGTATGTTAGTCATTGGACTTTTGTTTGTTTTTGTTTTGACTTTTCCTTTGATGAGTTGATTGTACAATGTTTCCACTTTGGTTTTAGATACTGTAGTTTGTGTCTTCTAGTATTTTGTTTTTGTTTTGTGGTGCTGAATTGTATTTGGTAAGAGTTCTTCACCTGCATACACCAAGAAAGGTGTCGTATTCCTGAAGGAATTTCATGGATCAAGTAGGTTGGAGATGTTGGGATTTTGCGTTGTTGTTTTGAGGGAAGCTTGGTCATCCTAAATTAGGTTACATCTCTCTGTCAGCTGCAGTAAACTTATAAGAAGCTACATAATTTACACACTTCTTCACAAGGGCATTTCAGAAATATGACAGYCTGGTGTATTTCTTTCTAACCTGCCTTCTTTTATGGGTGGGATTGGTATGTAAACTAGTACTGTAATAATACCCGTTGAATTACAACTCCAACCTCTGATTTAATGATCAGTAGTGGTTGAATTAATCCGACCAGTGACGTGCTGGAAAAAAAAAAAACAGAATATTTCCATTTAATGGCTTTTTTGCGTTGCATTTCGCCTCCAATATGATTGTAAACTTTCTTAAAGGAGGATTTGTAGTACTCTAATAATAAATGTAGTTAGCATTTCTCTAATTGTCCTAGGTTTTTATAGATGTGTAATCATTTACGTGGATAGCTAGGATATCTTTCAGGTTATGCTTTTTAGGACCAGCATGTTTACAAAATCTTCTGTACAGAGTGAAAATAAGCAATGCTTTACTGTTGAAAATGGGTTGGACAGGTATAAATGTTAAGACTAAATGTGATACATACTGTTACTGTGTAAATTTTGTTTATTATTTATCATTTTCCATGTTTTTGTTTTACTCCTCCTTGCTGGTTATTGTAAGGGGAGCTGTTTAGGAAATTGTTCTGTGCCATAAATACCCTATTAGGTTCTCCATGTTTATTTTGAATGAACATCTGAAACACTCATCATTTGTAGCAAGCAGATGCTCATTGAAGAAAGAATCGGTGCGAGTTCATAGAAATGGATACTAAAGAAAGAATACTTATAGTTTATCTTGCTAACCTTGTATGCCTTCCTCAGTTAAGCAGACCCCTCTTGTGCTTTACTCCTGATAGTGGAAAATCTGTTTGAAGGGATTGGTACTTAAAATTCATTTGCCTGCATTTCAAAAGGCATATACGGTCTCTTCACTTACATAGTAATACCATCTTCCTTTTAGCCACTTAGCAGTTTCTCTCACTCAGTTTGGGCAGTGCAGTGCACCTCTCCTTAACAGTGAGGAAATGTTTGCAATCGCACGCAAGTTTATAACACAGAGCTCAGAAGAACAAGACAGTTGAACATGGCAACATATTGTCAGGGAAATCGACAGTTATCAAGTATAGCTAGCAGTGGAACCAGTAAGGAAACCTCCCACAGATCAAGATACAGCTGATGAAGAAGTACAGTCCATGGTCTTTCTACTAGGTTCTGCGGAGCCAAGGCTACCGTTTGAATGGCTGCAGATGTTTGCTGCGTTGATGGAGATTTAAAAAAAAGGAAGAGATTGTGAGAGATCCACAATAATATATGCAGTGCTAAGTGAGTATTATAACCGCATGCACATTCTCTGTTCTTTGACTGATTTTGTTTGTGCATTTATGCATAAGCACCATAATGGTAATCGTGGGTGTCAAGAAAGTGCAAACATTGCCTGCTAAACTGTGTAAAATCAGTTCAGTTTAAGCCAAGCCAGAAGCCAAAGATGACTTGATATCTAGAACTTTTGGTGTGTTTGTAAACAAATACATCATATTAATAACTAGTAAAAGTCATATTTCTATGGAAGTTATGAATATGTACTTGAGTACTTTCTTAATTCTTCTCCTCTATGCATACAAAATGTAGTATTTCTCATCAAAAACAGTTTTCAAATATGAAGTCAGTACAGCAGACCTGCTGTTAGCTCTTTTACTTTGAGGTTTTAGTTGTGCTGCTTAAAGAAATTTAAAACCCACTTTTTAAAGCTCATATATGTGCTAGCAAAAATGAAGAAAAGCAACTGCTAATGTCCATGATCCTGCTTCTAGTGAGCATGGATTGAACTGATTTTGAACATTTATTCTAATTTAAGATATATGGTGTATATTTTTAGTGCAAAATGTTTGCCAGAATACTTAGCTGGAAGTAATTCATTTTTATTACTCTTTTTTTTTTTTTCCGCCCCCCCTTTTAAAATGAGATATCAACAAGTCAATGGATGGAATCGCACTACAGTGGAATTTTACAGATGAAGAAGACAGAATGGTGTAATATGAATTGGAAAGGATGTTGTCCAGAGCATACCTATCTTGCATTTTGTGTTTCTTAAAGGGATATTATCACCTTGAAATCTATCTATTTAAAAAAAATCAATTAAAATTGATTTGAGTACTGATTGAAAATGTCTGCCTGTTTCTTTTGTGCCTTTTTCCTTTTTTTTTTTTTTTTGATAGGGAAAAGTTCGCTTTTGATATGTGAGTGACCCACACAAATAAGTCAACTTTATTTTTAAAAATAAATAAGGAGTTACTTAGGTAACTTAGTTAAAAGCTAGGTAACGTTTTTCAAAAGAAATGTTCCTTTAATTTTGTCCTATTTTGAAGCTGATTGTGTGGCTAAATGGTTGTTTTTTTTTCTTCTTTTTTCTTTTTTCTTTTTCCCCCCTCTTGATAGGCCCGTGCAGCTCAGTTGAAATGAGCAGGCATGATTCTGGTTGTAATTTAGAACCATGCTTCCTTGTGCGGTCTTTCCAGCACTTCACATGAGCTACTATATTTCATTTGTATGGGACTGTTAAGACTTATTATGTATGTAGGTATTTTCGAATGAAGTCCAAACAAAGAAGGCCTTTATAAAGGCCTGCAATTTATTAATCCTACTCCAGTAATTTTATCATCCTTAATTTTGAAATGTGTTCACGAATCAAAAAATTGTTCCGAATAAGAGTTGTGATACTGCTAGATCGTTTGGGTGTGGGAGTGGTGGAGTGTTGGGGGGCCCGTGAATAATTCTGTCCAAGCTGCTACTTTGAGCTAGTTTCGGGGGGAGCTGAGGCCCTGTAGACTTTACCCTGTGGTGCTCCCTGCAGTGCAGATGGGTAGGATGCAGAGATGCTGCTCTTCCCTTGTTCCCCCTGTTTCTGCAGAGCTCCCTTCAGCGCTGCGCTCTGCCTCGTCCACCTCCTTCTTGGGGCTGCCATGCTACTTGCTGAATAGGACCGTCATGCTATTCTCTTTTTCCCCCTTCAGTCCAACCAAAAAAATGCTGGGGGAAGAAAGGGATTCTGTCAGTGGAGTGGAGGACAGGGAGAAGTAGGGTTTTCTGTTCTAACTCATTTATTGCATAGCAGAAAAGTTGTGAGAGTAGTGCCACTCTTGTTCTTGCTTGGGGGACCTCGCAGGCAGAGGTACAATGAGGCTGGGAGGTGTGGAATAAGGCCAGGCTGAACTAGTAATTTTGGTGGGGTTTTGGGTTTTGCATGTGCTTTGAATCACTAGGCTTTTGCAAATTCTGCCCACCACTGTGTGTTTTAGTGCAGTGCTGGAGCTTGCACTGTAATGGAAACCCTGTAATAGAAGAGCTTATTAGAAAAGTAGAAAATGTGTTTGTGATCAAAACTGTCTTGAAATACTAAATAAAAGTAAGATAGTTTGTGGGAAGGAAGGAAAACGTGTCCGTGTATGGATGCAGGTCAGATGCATGGGTAGTAAGTATATTTATATGTTGTTTAGATGTTCTTAGTGAAGTTGCAGCATTACAAAATAAACACTGATTTCTTATTCCAGATATGCTGTTTTGTCGATGCCATTTGTATTCATTACTGCATGATTTGCTTTTACTGCATATTTGTACTTGCTGTATATAACATGGGTGTTGAAATATTTGAGACAGCTTTGCAAATTCCGGAAATCAGTTGTCAATCTTTGCTGTTTATGGTGTCCATACATTGATAAATTATAACAGTATCTAGAAAATACTTTGAAAATGGGCGCTAACAAATTGTTTAGACTCCTATACCATATTGCTAAGCAAGTTTGTTTATTGCCTTCAGTGACTGAAAAATCTGGTGAGAAGCCCCCAGGTTACTTGAATGGGACTAGATCTTAGTTGCTTTGTTTTTTTTTTCTCTGGTGTTACACTGAGATTTTATACATGGTGTTAATGAATAGGAAAATATTCATCTTTCAGTTACTACTATAGGTGATTTCCCACTGACTCTAGTAAGAGCCTCATCTGTGTAGAGACCAAAGGATTTCATTCCTCCTAAAATTAATTTAACTGTAGGATTTTATTTGGGAAGTAAAAAGAATCCATGCATTCTTAGAAAGGTGTTCCCTTTTTAAATATCAAATTTCTGAATTTTAAACAATATCAGGAAAGAAGGAGCAGAGAATTACTAGGGACTAACTGGAATCACTTTTCCTTAACTTATGTACATCTGGTATATAGAATACATGTGTCTGCTCTTGTTTTCCTAACAGCATTAATATTAAGCATTCTGGAAAAAATGATTATTAAGAATTTTCAAGGCCGACTTAAAATTCCGTAGTTTGTGTCACACCCTTAATTGTGAATTCCTTCTTAATTGATCTTTTTTGGTGTTGTCCTTATTGTGTTACAAGTTAATTGGTGCTCTGTTGTAAAATTTGGCTCTAAAATTCATTTTTGTAAAGTAAAAGTTTTACTGAACTTGTGAATAAGAGAGAAAGTTTCCATGTATTTGAAAATGTGTAGCATTTACTTTTGTAACAGATGATCGTTGCCTGAATTTTGCAACCCAAATGTTGCTGCTGTTGCCATGCTGCTCCAGAACAACATTGTTGTTCCAGTACCTGAGTGAAAGTCAGTGTTCCTCTAAAGAAAAAATAGAAGTTACATACAGTATAAATTCCATTTTGAGCTTTATTTAAAAGCGAAAGTGTGCTAGCTGATACAGACATAGAGGAGAAACAGCATTTTCCATTTTTTAGGCTTTTTCCTCATGGGAATAGACAAAACATAGATGTGAAATCCTGAATAGTGCTGCAGCCTTGTAGCTAGGTGGCCTGAGTGATCAGCACACCTTGCTTGCCCCATGACTGTTTTTATTTCTTGTAACTGAGTTACCTTTAGCTGGTTTTCTGACTTACCTGTCRCTGCCTTTCTCATTGCTGAAGTGTTTGAGTTGTTCCTTTTTGTTTTGTTGCCTCTCATCACCTTTAAAACCAGGCAGGAATATACCCATAAAATAGATGTTTACTTTTGGAAAAGACTTGAGCATGACTTGCTACATTGTGTATTTTGGGACCTCTGCTGATTTCTTTTTAGAAGTAATAGAAAAGGGTATGTGTGTGTGAGGGCTGATTAACTGCTGTTTTGTGTCTGTAGCAGATTTGGACTGAGAGCTGCTACCAGCATGTAGCAACTCTTAAATAATATAATTGCTTATACAACAGAATTTAGGAACTTGAAATAGATCCTAAATTAAAGACCTGAATATCTTCCTGGTTAGACTGTAGGAACTGGAATATGGTGTTATCTTAGGCAGCAGTTCAGATCTTTACTGAACTGAAACTGAGGGAAAATTATTAACTTGTGTCAGTTTGGTTCGCATGCCATAAAGGCAGGCAAGATGGTTGAGATCATCCGTGCTGGTGTGGGGAGGCTGTAAGACTGAATTAATTTATTTTTGTACTGAAGCATCATGTTTTAAAAATACCTCCAAAAACTTGGATTTGAAAATGCCCGTGGATGAAAAGGACATCAAAATCTCTAATAAGATACTTCCGAAGCTCCCTCTCCCCCTCCCATAGTTCCAGTCCAGATTTCTCTGGCCTTAAGTTAAAGTCATTGAGTCTTGTTATACTTCTGGCTGCTAGAACAAGGAGCCTTCTGTTATCAGTTTTCTGTTCCACGTAGACATAGTTTGTGGCCTTTCAAATTTCTTTTTCTTTGGTAAATGGTAGAGTGAACTCCCTGGGGCTTTCACTTCAAGATATTTCAATTCTTTGTCATTCTTGTGGTCCCCCAAGCTCTCTCCAGTGTGTCAACRTTTTGCTTGAATTGTGTATGCCAGAACTGGACATGCTATTGCATTAGCAGATGCCAGAGTGCCAAATACAGGATATAAAATAACCTGTCTTTTCCTAATTATATTTTGTGATTTATGCATCAGAAATCTCACTAACCCTTTTGGCCATAAAATTTCAATAGGAGTTTCTACAATTACTATGTATTTGGTTATTGACCATGTTGATCTCTTTCTTAAGGTCATTGCTTTCTCGTAGAAAGCAATATTTTGTAAATACAATCTGAAGTCTGTTGCTAGATAAGTAACTTCAGCTATACTGAAATGTTTGCTTGCAGCTCCCTTCCCAGTCAATTCAGGAAACACTGTGTCTGTTCTTTTGATAACTTGCTATATTTTTATCAGGAATAATTTCACCTTTTCTTCCAGGTCATTGCTAAAAATGTTATATAATACATAGCTGCGGTATGTTCCCTGAGGACCTCATTATGAACACTCTGTGATGATTCTCCATTTACAATTACAGGCCAGGCAATACTTTCTAATGCTATGGCAATGGTTGAATAAGTGAGTAGACCACAGGAGACATTAGGATGTATAAATTCAAAGCCTAAATTTCTTTCATCTCTAAATTTGAGTTAAAGCACTTTAGGGGAAGTTTATGTTATGGAATACATGTTGCTGCTGATCTACCATTTTTCTTTTTTGGGGTGAGTGCTATATTTTCCAGAGCTGCCAGTATCTCTTTGAGTCCTCCATTTCAGTGTCGAAGACAAATGATTGAGTAATTCAAAACAACAGTAAAAGCCAGGCAAGATACTAGTTTGTGCTGGCTTCTGTTGCAGGAAAAAAATAATGTAATGGCTTTTTTTCTTCTGTAACACATCCAGTTTTGGGTGCCTGTAGAGGAGAATGGTGCATTCACTGTGCATTCCTTATCTTGCTTTTGTCTGGAGCTTCCACAGCCTGGAGCTCAGGGTTGACTGAAACAATAATTTGAGTTTGTGGCTCAGAAAGCGTATTTCCAAGTGGTAATCTAATAAATACACTTCTCAGGGGGTCACCATTTGAAGCATGTAGAGCCTTGATTAGTGCCCTGTACCTTCAATACTGCTAATAAGTGCCATCCTTTAGGGTCTCATACTATAGCTCTTACTTGTACTTACAAGGTGGTCTTACTGAAGTTATTATACAACATAGGTGGGAGGATTGTGTTAATGGTGTGGGAGGGAAAATGAAGAGAATAAAGACTTAAAGACTTTAAGGCCATAATATACTAACTCTGCGTAGAAAGACAAGATGAGGAACCTCTGTGGTGGGAGAGCTGCCTAGTGTTTGAAGAGCGTAGCCAAGAGGATACAAACATAGATAAAATGGAGATGAAACTGAAATGAGAAGGAGAGAGAGCTTGTATGTGGGGGGTGTATGCTGAATTCTGCAGTGGGCAGGAAGCTAATCAAGATTCCTGGGAATTGACTGTGTGTCCCCCATCCAAATGACAATGGGATGAGTCCACTCTATTGAGGACAAATTTGGAGTTTAGAGAGTCAAAACCTGCAGAACTATCAGAGATTTGGCAGAAGTGTGGTGGTGTTAATCTGCACAATATTATGAAGGCAAATGTAAGATCAACTGACCTCAGAAATTGTGAGCAAAGAGATTTGATGGTAGATCATACCTGTAGTTAATGAAGAACATAATTGGCCATGCAGAAGGAAGAGGAAGAAACAAGGAGAAAGATGCATAATAATCTTTAAGATATTCATATTAAGTTATTAGGAGTGATGTTTCCATTCCAACCTTTCTTGAATTCAGACTTGGAATTCACATTGGCCACATCTTAAAATTTCTATTCTGCTATAACTATTGCTATTCCACTTATTCCCGGATACTTTTTGGCTTAAAATAAGGAGACAAAGGGTCTTTAAAGTGGAAGCTTTAAAATGAAGAAGTTAATATAGGCACTGTTTTCACATTTTGATTATTCACAAAATAGGGGGAAAAAAAGTTTTRCTTGTAAATCAGAAAATTGTTTCTTTTTTGAAAAGCGACTGAGTTTATTTACTATTTTTCAAAGTCATTTTCTTGAGTTTGAGGAATGCAGACACTATAGGAGAACAAAGCTAAACTATTTACTTTACTCTGGTGGTCTTCCTGGGAGTCTCCAGTTCAGAGTCCAATGTTCTTTCCTAACCTGCACATTTTTGGGTTCTTCCATTCCTCTTTTTCTCCAGTTCACTCTTTGCACCTGCTGTGGAAGATGAGTAGTTCAAAACAAAACCAAAAAAATCAAGTAAGAGAAAAGATGAAAAGTGAATGATCATTGGCATTAACTCTCAAGCAAGTTCCCAATTGGAGTGGAATTCCTACAATTTGGAAAAGATTTTTTCTAATGCAGCCCCATATAAAGGGATATCTGCTGAACAGGTGAAACTAGCATCGGGGATTTTTCTGGTGCTTGCATCATTTGGAGTGCTTTGGGCATTTTTTCTACTGGTTTCCACTTGCGCTACAGCAACACTTAAAAGGGGAAGGGTACTAGATCTGAAATACTATTGCAATATTTTACTTCAGAGTTTGAACTAGAAGGGAAGAGAAGAAATAATATTCTGATATTTTTTTCAATTGATGGATTTTGACAATGTAAATCGCTGATGATGCGTACAGGTGCATGGAGTGAGGGGGGGAACAAATCTGATTTTCCTTGTGTGTTTCAAGGGATAGATGTGATACATCAGTAATGTTGGGGTGTATAACGCAATAGAGTTAGATGCTCCTCCCAGGAGATCTGCTCTTGGCAAATCCTATGTACAAACTGATTACCTGTGAGCTAAGATGTTTTTGTATGTTATTTTTCTTGGTTGGCTGACTAAATAAACTCTTTCCATGCCTCATTTGAATCGTGGATCAGTTTGAGGCATGCTGCACTGCTTTGCAACATCATTCTTGTGTGCAACCCTGAACATTTTCTGTAAATGTGGTCTAGATCACTGGATTATGTCAGTTTATGCAGAGAGGACTCAGGAGTTATGAGAGGCATTTGGGTCCTACAGGAAGGGAGGAGCTGCTGAGGGCTGTTGCCTGGCAAAGTGTGCAGGGAGGAATAATTGGGGTTGCAATAAGTGGCGTAAGATAAAGTCTAGAAAATACTTTGCCAGATCTTCTAAGGGAGATTTCATCATTTATATTGGTTAGAATAAATAATGATAAACTAGGCCCGGCTCATTCTTACCTACATGTACCTCCTGTTTGCCCCCTGCTCTGCTTTTTTGGCTTTGGCTTTGTGGGGGAGGCAGAAGACAGGTGCAGGATGGTGTTTTTCAGGTCTCCTATTTGCTTGAAGTGTCAGCTGTAGTTGAGAGAGTGATCTTTGTTGTTGGGACTAAGGATAAGGAAGAAAAATACCACCAACTAGAGCAAACTTTTCAACTGTTCTAAGATCCAGTGTGAAGTGTTACCTTCTGAGATACTCGAGTTCGTGGCTTTGGGTGGATCTGATACTCTGGGCTGGGGAAGTGGCAAATGAGGGATGCCTCCGGAAAAGCACAGGCATTCCCACTCTCCTGAGTGTCTGATCACTTTCTTCGTCTTCTCATTCCCCTGAATTTCCATATACGCCAGACCTCCTGCTAAAACTTTTCTACATCATTTTTCCATATTTGCTTTGATTGTAACAGTTTCTAAAATACTGAATTATTAGCTCTTCTGAGTTCTTCCTCCGTGTGATTGTGAACGTGGTTCTCTTGGGGAACAAAACCTCTGCACATGCAGACTTTGTTATATTAGTAATTATGTTACCAATTCAGTCTCTTTGCAAAAAGGCCTATGGAGAATGTGCTTTACGTGAAGCAGTATACTGAAAGATGCATACTCTTTCATGTTTGTTGTCATTATGTAGGGTAGAGTAATAACTGCTTTAAGCTTTTGGTGATGTTTTAAGCTTTTGGTGATGTTCATGGGAATGAGCGTTAGGTAGTAGCTTGGTCTCTACTCACTTTCCTTCTCTCTATACTGGTTGTCTGCTCAGAAATCCTGCATGGCCCACAGCCTTGGGTGGCAACCTGCAGCACATTGCTATAGTCTTTGTTATTACGGGTGAGTATTTATTTATTTTTACTCAGAGCAGCGTGATCCTAAATAGAAGATTATCACTAAATATATTCTTGTATGTGTAACTTTTTTGGAAAGCTAAAAGCTTGGCCACTCTTAGAAGGTTGCCCTATGCCTTCCCCAGCATCTTGTCCCGTATTTTTCTCTCCTGTAAACGGCCCACAGCTTTCCAGGTAGCTCTGTCTTTGCTCAGCATGTGTGACTGTTTCCCCAAGCCTGTACTCTCCAGCTCCCTAATCATGTCCCCTATCCTATCCATGTCTTATCTCCCTATCCATGTCCATATATGTTGGTCCAGTACTTGCATCTCCATTGGACAGTGCAGGTCCTGGTTTCTTCTGAGTGTCTGGACGTCCTGGGGAGCAGGCACCAGAGAACAGGAATAAATTGCTGCTGACGGTTGACTGGTGTTTTATCTTTTGGTGAGGCAGTGGCATCTCAGTTGGACCATGGTTGAAACACCACGTTCAAATATTAGAGGAAGTTCTTACTTTTCTTTTTTCCCCAAGCAGCTTTTCTGAAAGAACGTTTCTCTTACCGCATTTGAGTAAATGTGGTAAATAGAGCTGAGCTCTGAGGTGCTACCAGCTCCGTGCCAACCTGAACGAGCATGCTGGGCTAGCTACGTGGCTGCAAGCACTGCGTCGGCATCCAGGCTGCGGTGGATAGGAGGGGCAGAGCGCAGGCGCTCCTCGCTCGCTCTTCCTCTTACGCTGAGGAGTGCTGTGACCCTGCAAAGGGCTGCCTTCCAGGCCGTCCCCGTTATCAACTGGCACAAGGTGGCAGGTGCAAGTATTCCTCGATCCGTTGTGAACTGTATCCTCATGGGTGTATGAGCAGAATCCTGCATGGAGGGCTAGTCAGGGAGACTTGCTGTTGATCAGTAGGTAACTTGTCACGATTTGCTCTTCTCCTTTGAGCCGTTTCATCAGTGGCTGATTCTGGGCATTATCTGTTATTTCTGCTTCAGAGGAGCAGTTGTTTCTGGCTGTATCCTTTGGTACAGTGAGCCTTGGTACCACCTGTAGAGACTTGAAACATGAATCATAAACCCGTGGTCTCCTCTCTGTTGTGCAGGAAATATGGACGTGTCTTTAGGGTAGTTTAATCATTGTATTTTGATTGAATTGGTGAAAATTTTGCATTACTTCAGAGGTGGGTAAGCATCTTGTGTTAATATTAAAGTCTGGTCCTTTTCAGAATGATTTGCTCTGATATCAGCTGTGATGTTGGATTCAAGTTTAAGTACTTTAGCAATGGCTACAGCAGGCTCTACTCTCATGGTCCCTGTCCATGCAGGGTCTAAGCTTGAGCATGATTTGCTGGTGTTTTACATCTCCCGACAGAGGAGTGCTCCCATGAACGAGGAGGAGAGGAAATTACTTTTATTGATCCACTTTGTTCTTTAGCTTTTGATTACACTTGTGTAAAAGCTTTAGAAATCAATCTGATCAGTCTTCTGTGCCCAGCTTCCACGAATTCTGAGCCTGCTGTGTGGAGGTGTGGGGTCCTTGACTGTTGTTTCAGGTGCTTTGATTTAGGACTCGAAGATAGATCGCTGCTAGGTTGTTGGGCTGCAGAAAGATTTTGCTGAGCTATTACTTTTGGTGTGTCAGGCTTCGACTGGGGGGAAGAATCAAAGGAGCCCTGCCCCGCTAGTGTGTCTGCATTGCTTCTTATGCTGGGAACAGTAACTTCGCACGTTAAACAGAGAAGGCCACCGAAAATTCAGTGGAGAAAGGAAGGARAAAGGTGTCTTTTAGGATTCATTGCAGGTCAGTGGCAAAAGAGAAAAAGCAACACAGTGCTCAAAAGGAAGAGAGTTTGATTTTAAAAAAAATGTATTTCTGATAATTTTTATTCTTTATATGGAAAAATAAAATATGAATCTAACAATGCCAGTGGTATGATTCATCTACTTTTTTTTCCTCATTGCGTGTGGGAAGCTTCCAGTAATGTTAGTGGAAATTATGATGTATGGGGAATAATTTTATTTTTAAAATAATACTGCTTTACTGCTGAAGTCACTGGTTTCTTGTGTGAGCACAGCACTACACCTGTGCGCTTCTAACAGTTTGGGGAATTTCTGAGGATTTTCAAATGCAGCAGTGCTTTTTGGTCTGGTAAAAGTATTTCACTGAGGAACAGCATAGCTGAGAGAAGTGTGCTGACGTTCTTGCACTTTGAGCTCTGTCAGCGGACTCTGAGTCCGTTCTCATCTCTGAGGATCAAGGAGGAACCTTCTTCCTCCCTGCCCCCCATTCCTCTTTCATGTTGAAAACTTATAAATGCTGGGAAATTATTTTAATATATTTGCTCCTATTTCCTCCTTTAATTAAATAATTCTCAATAGCAATTTTGCATTGTTCAGACAACTTCTGGAGTGATCGATTGATGTGCTTCAAGACTTTGACCTTAGAAGGGATGTATTTCTTCATTCCTTTTTCTGCAGAAGTGGCCCCTGCTGTCACTTTTTAAAGCTGTGCCAGGGGCTCAGACATTACAGTTGAAATGGCAATGCTGTATTTTTTTATTTAATTTTTTTTCAATGACCTCAGAGGGGTCACAATTTTGTTCCAGGTCATCTGTTCCAAATACCTGTTTGTATGAGTGTATGGACTTGGCTAAATCCATCCATGGCCACTTCTTTGTTTATTAGTAAGCAGATAGTGCCTTCCTTGATGAAATACTCTGCAGCAACTGGGGTAATTTGCATTGCTTTTTTTGCCTGTACTCCCAGGGGGTCTTAGATAAACTTTTTGTTGAAGAAAAAACTGAAGTTTCATATCCTAGTTCTTCCTGAAGTTAAACTTGGAGGGAAAAAAAAAAAAGCTAGTTAATTTAAATGCAGCTTTTGTGTAGGTATAGAATTGTGGGTTTTTACTGTTCAATGATGTACCCTTAAAATATTTTCTGGTACAGCTGCAGGTGCCTGTGTAATGCATTTACCTCTGCTAACAGTTGACTTGCTTAATTGCTTTTGTGGAAGCCTTAGAAATTGCTCAGGTCTGCTGCAGGTCTGTGGATCATTGAAAATCGCCAGGATCCATAGAAGTTCAGGCTCACAGACCATTAGTCAGTATCGATGTAATTATATCCATGTAAATAAAGACCATTAATATAAGGTATCTTTCTTAATGTAAATTCCACAAGTTTGGCTTTGCTGCATAGATGCTGGATACATTTTTTACATAGCAGATCCATGAAAGATTATGAAGCCTCTGATAAAATCTGGGGCATAGTATAGATTCTCTGGTTTTGTTTTTTTAATCAATTAGAAAATGGTTGTAGGGTGAACACTGGGCTCCATCTGAAGTTGGGTCCATAAGCTTCATTTTGCCTGGGGGTTTCTGGCAGTAATATCTTGATGGTTGTGATTAATCAGGAGTTTATTTTACATTGGTACCTTTTAGTTATTTTCTTAGAGAAGTCCATGCATTTTTCGTTGGTATGACCATTAAAACGTGTTTGCTTTAACTAAATATTTTCTATTACATTGGGTGCTATTTTCTGCGTGCTTCTAAGATCTACTGTGCCAAGGTATGGTTTAATTAACAAGTTGTATTGCTTATATCTAATTTAAAAAGCAGTATCATTTTGCTTGCTAAGTAGAGCTTAGGGCTACAGAATATTGAAATAATTCTTAGAGATTATAATAAGCTTAGGTACCAGCACTGTCTATTGTGATTTCAATTTTTTTAAATAAAATGTAATATAAATAGAAATACATTTTAACTTAATAAAAATCAGATTTCTGTCTTTATTCTTGTTTCCTCCTGAGTTCTTATCTGAATATATACGTGTGTGTGTGTGTATATATATATATAAATATAAAAGTTAATTACATAGCTCCTTACTTCATAGTCATAATACTATTTTAAATGAGACCTATATGAGTATTCTTTCCAGGACAAGATATTCTGGTACTATCTAGTTTTTGACATGTTTTGACCATGTGAATTATGTAATATCAGGGAAGATGAAGAATATATTTAAGTATTAGAGTTTAGAGTTCACTAAAGTACTGGTAATCATGATAGCTCAGTTAAATGAGATTGTTCGGACATGTGAAAGTTGCCATCTAAATACACAAGCGGAACATTGTTGTGTGTATTTATCAATTTTATACTTTTCTACTAAAGATCCCTGTCATTTGCCACCCACAAGACTTTTTTGTGGCGCTCTGTGGCGTTCAGTGTGGTGGACTGTACATCTCTGTGAAAGAGCCTCCCCAGTGGTGTCTGTAGCTCTCTGCTGGTGCTGTGCAGGGGCTTCTGGCAGAAGCTCTCAGAAGCTGTCGCAGCTCCCTCTTCCCTTCTTGGAATTGCTGCTCTCGCTCCTTCAGGATTATCTTTAGGAGCGCCTCCGAGGTGAGGCGAAGCAGCCGGCAGGCAGCTGCTGGCACCTCAGGCCTCCCTTACCGTGCAGCACATCCCAAGCAGTTAGCAGCAGGTGATGGGCATGCAAATTCTAGAGTACGGTTTGGTGTTGCTTCAAATTTGTCTTGCACTTGCACTATTGCCTTAATGCCTGAGAATGAGACAAACTCTTAACCTGAAATAAATTTTCCTTGTTCTGGTTTAAATTGTCACAGGGGCTACAGTCTTCGTTGTTCGCAGCAACTCATTGCTGATATTGTCGAAGACATTATATATAAAACAGAGTTCTAGCAACATAGCTCTTTATTTGGACAGTCTTATTGTGGCTTACTATCCATTTAGATTTTGTTGTCCTTGTTGTCCTACATTCTGTTGTCCTTTTGTTGAAGGAATTGAAACTAAGCTGAAAAACAGCCATTCTTACTAGAGTGACCAACGAAGCGTTGTATCACTTTATTGGTCTAGCCACATAGGTATATTTATACTGAGTTACTAGTAAACTTTTTGCAATGCAAGCCTTCAGATTTCAGTCCTGCTTTGAGCTCAAGGGAGACTTTCATCCACTTATGCAAATTCATTGTGAAATTGAATCCTTAGATCTGATTCTAAGGGCTGAAATCCTTTAGCTTTACATTCAGAGTAAGTTTCCATCACTGCCACATGCACACACTTTCTTTTTTCTTTCTTTTTTTACCTTTCTCCCCTCCAGAACAGTGAAAAAGAACTGACTATAAATATGAATCAGGTCTTTAGGCTTCAGATTTTTTTTATGACTTCCTGTTCTTTTTTTTTTTTTCTGTCAACATCTGTGCCTGCATTTAATTAGGGTATTCTTTATATCTGTCAAAGTAGGGCTTAGTTGCTGTAAAGCTTATGCTTCTTATTTTTATTTTTTTAGCAGCTGTTACAACAATTTTTTTATTGTTTTATAGGCAAATTTAGAAAACAAACCAGTAAATGGCCGCAGACCAGAACTCATGGAATGCAGTATATGTGGTCATGGTGAAAAATACAGGGTGAAAACAAACCAAACACTACCCCTTGAAAATGTACAGTCTAAGGAGAAAGAAAGAATGACAGGCTTAGAAGCAGAGAATTGGGCACATAATGAGAAGCTGTCTTTTGGTGTCCATGTCAATGGAGATATCCATGGAACTGTGACAGGGAATGAACACTTGAAAAATACTGAAGAAAGTGAAAGAGCAGTCTCTCCCAGTCAGTTAGCTGAGCCAAAAAAGTCATTTGCACAAACCATCAGAAATGGCATAAAAACCCTACATTATTCACCACCAGAATCAGTTGTTTCCCTGAAAAAAGTATCTGTAGAGGAAAGAACAGATTTGACAAGCAACTCCCATACGCATTGGACGAAGGCTACTAATCTGAATAACATTGTAAATACCCTGACAACTGGTGTTAGTTGTGTTCACGCAGAAAAACAAGGAAATGTTTTCATGAAACAGAAAAACTGCACTTGTGTGGTCCTTCAAGATTCTGATAAGTCGGTTTTGCAAACTGGTTCTGTTTCGGATCTGCAAGGAAGTTTGTGTTGTCCTCCGCTGCCTGAAGAGGAAGCCCCTGCAGAGAAGGATGGCCTTAAAACACCCGACCAAGAGACACTGCAGGAGAATTCTTCACTCCAGCCCACTTTCTTGTCCCTGATTAAAAACAGAAATCTAACCGTAGAGCAGGTTGTAGCTATTGAAGCTTTAACACAATTATCTGAAGCCCCTTTAGAAACAACTTCACCAGCTAAAACTGAAAGTACTGAATATACAAAAGAAACAACTTCCAGCGTGCTCCAGAGTTACAAAAGGGATATTTCATCCTCCTTTACCTCGCCTACGTTGAAGGAAATCAAAGACACTTACTTGCAGAATGAACAGCAGCTCTYGTCTCACTGTGCTGCCTCGCAGAAGCAGCTCCCTAATAAGGCAGTGTTGTACAATGGACAAAGTTTGATTTCTGAATTGCATGATAAACCTGCCAATCTGGCTGGTGAGATGTATAAATTACACTTATCCTCACAAGACACCAAAACTTTATCTGATGTAACATCGAATGCAAAACCATTTTCAGGTCATACTACCAAGAATAATTATATGCATGATCAAGTCACCCTTGCCCGGTATTGCAATGCTTCATGTAACGTCCAGCAAACAAGTAACAACTTGGAAATTCTTGCCCAGTTAGAGCAAAAGCCAACCTGCAATGATTTGAACTTGAAAACTAATTCTTTAATTAAAGAAGGAGGAATTCACAGCCAGGATGAAGAGGATGTAGCTACTCAACTAACTCAACTTGCAGCGTTAATTGAATCAAACCAGACAAATCCAGAGCAGAAGAATGACATTAAGGCATCACTGCTCAATCTAATATCACATGAGAGGCAGCCAAAACATAACCAAGATCAGTGCCTGTTGCAGAAAAAAGAAACTGTATTTCTTAGGCATAATTATAGTTCCTTACTGTTAAAGCAAAAACAACCAACAAATAAAAAAGGAAATGCTGTACCATGGAAACCAAGACACAAAAAGAAGCCTCAAGAAACACGCTATCAACAAAATAATCAAAACCAGCTCGAGCTGTTGCCATGCCAGCATAGTGAGTTACGGGACATTTGGATATCATCAAAACTGCACAGGCTTGGTCAAGCCATGCCACAGGACTCCAGAATAGCTGCATCAGAAAAAAAATCTCCAAGAACCAAAGTACAGAAAGCACTGAATCAAAATACTTTATCATCACAAGAAAAAACTAGATTATTTCTTCCACAAACTCAGATAAAGTTCCACAGATGTTTACCTGAGGTACCACAGGAGAAAACAAAAGACAGGTTGTTTGGCTGCGAAGTGCTGAATGAGCAGATCAAAGCTGCAGGCTCTGGTGACCCTCTATGTATTGATCCACTGAAAAATGATGTTATTACATGCAACCAGTATAGTGACCTGCCCTCCCCTAATCCTATGGCCGTTTCACAGTTGAAAACAGCATCCTCGCTAAACAGACCAAGTGAAAATGTACAGATGTTTACAGAAAAAAGTAATTCTCAGGTACAGCAAGCAGCGAATGTTGGTCAGACACATCCTTTGCCTCAGGCTCTTAACCAGTCTAACCTGAGAGCGAACGAAATGCAGAGTGACGACAAATCCTGTTTTCAGCGGGATGCCGTCGAGCAAGTAGATGCAAAGTTGCAGCTGCGGCCTGTTCCCTGCGGTGGGGCCTGTGTGCCAGGGGCCGCAGAAGCTCTCAGGAATATCGAGTGCGCAGGTGAAGTCACCGTTCTAACGGCAACGAGCTTTGGTACAGACCAGCCACAGAGCACGGGGGACTCGGGGTCCTCTCCAGCAAAGAACACGCTCAGCAGTTTTCTTGAATCACCTATGAAGTTTCTTGACACCCCTACAAAAAATTTAATAGATACACCTACAAAAAAAGGACAGTCTGAATTGCCAACTTGCGACTGTGTTGGTAAGTCCTTTTGCTAATTTTTGCATATACCTTTCAAATGGCTTTGTGTTCACGTTGCTTCCCTTAATGCAAGGAAGTGCACTTGACAGTTACTTTGCCATTGCAAAAGCTCAGTGTTTTGCCCTTAGGAAATGGGAGAAAAAGTGGTTTTTATTTTTTCCCCTTTCTGTAACTTTTTTGAGGTCTTTGGGCCTGCAAAACACAGCAGATTTTA
Organism: Apteryx rowi; assembly: GCF_003343035.1. Classification (NCBI taxonomy): domain Eukaryota; kingdom Metazoa; phylum Chordata; class Aves; order Apterygiformes; family Apterygidae; genus Apteryx; species Apteryx rowi. The sequence goes on from NW_020447886.1 coordinate 1,661,120, forward strand.
ATATTTTTGGCCTTGCAACTGGCAGGTTTAAATTCTCCAGTGTTTAAATGTGAGTAGAAGAAAAGGAGTTTTTCCACTTGTTTTGTCATCACTGACTTGTGCTCCATGTGAATTTATCTGCAGTGTATCAGATTATGATTTTCATGGTCTAGAAGTAATTTTTGCTTGAGATGTACTGGGCAGATCTCCAATACCTTTTCATTGTTACCTAAATTAAATATTGTTAGGCAAGCAGAAGGGCACAGTTGTGGGCGGTCTTGTTACTGTCAGCATTGGTCCTGGGGAGTGATGCAGTTTAGCCTTGAAAGAGTACATGTCAAAGGCTTTTAGATGTCTCTTATCGCAGAGAATGAGAGGTGAGGTAGAGTTCAGGTGATAAAGTCGGAGACATAATAACTTATGTTGAGGGATGGGATGTCAGACCAAACGGGGTGTTTGAAATTTTGCAAGTACAACTTAATTGATGGTGTTGGACATGCTTTGATAGCTTGAAAACAAAACACACAGATGGAAAAACAAGTCAAACACTGAACAGCAAAGCATATGCAGGCAGATTTTTTTTCTCTTTGCTTTAATGTGCTTCTGAACCAACAAACCGCTAGTTAAGAGATGGATTATGTTCTCTGTTGTGTAGTGTATGACCACAAGTTAAATTTTTTTGCCTCAATCCTCCCTTGTTTAAAACGCTTCCCTACTTACAAGGGCATTGGGAGGCTTACCTAATGAATATATACCAGATCCTGTAGTGAATATTGCTGAAGAATGCAAAATATTAATATAATTAGGATTACTTTACAGTATCATAAAAGATCTATTATCAGATTAGTAGGAGTTATTTCAGGTATGAAATAATTTTGATGACTTTAAGGAGAAAAGTTTATCGGTGTATTATTTGTTACATTTAGGTTAAGATTTTATGTATTTAATTTGGAGGATGCTTCTATAAACTATTTTAAGGTTACTTTTAATGGTGTAAATCTTTGCACATGCAAACTTAATTTTCTCAACCTGTTTACAGAGCAAATTATAGAGAAAGATGAAGGCCCATATTACACACACCTCGGGACAGGACCAAGTGTTGCTGCTGTGAGAGAAATAATGGAGAACAGGTGAGGAAAAATCAGCATTTAATGCTAACAATATTTTCGAATGTATAAACAGGACAGACGACGAGCTATGAAGTCAGGTGCTATGTTTGGCTTTTTTTTAAACTTTTTGCAGTACTCATTTGTAAAGCATTTTCCTGCTCAGATGTGCATGAGATGAACACTAGCATTCCAGTTCCAAAATCACTTGTCTTTTTTGAGCTCCAACAGCTTTAGGGTCCAATTTCCCCAAGTGCAGTGTGCTCTTAGGTGCTGTTGTAGTCAATATGAATGACAGAGATAAGCACCCGGCAGGATTGGGTTCTCCAGTGTCCTGCATGTAACCAGCTGTGGCAAATTGGACAGAAAGGTCACGTTAGTGACTTAAGTACACAAGGATTTACATGCAGATGACGTTTGCTTCCCAAATAATGTCTCCTTAGTAGTAGAAATTTGTTATCGGAAGAGAGATTTCAAATTGACTCATGCAAATAGGATTTTAAATTTAACAGTCTTTTTTGGACATTATAGGTATTTTGTTTCTGTTCTGCTCTCAGTAAAATAAAAATAAAGTAGTTGTTATTGTTTTATTGAAAGTGTTCCCTGTTCTAAAATGGTCTACAACAGTTTTAGTTGTACTCACGAAAATTTTTTTAATTCAGGTATGGAGCAAAAGGAAGCGCTGTAAGAATAGAGGTAGTGGTTTATACAGGAAAGGAAGGAAAAAGCTCTCAGGGGTGTCCAATTGCCAAGTGGGTAAGTTTTTATGTTACAGCAGTAAAATTGTTTTGTGTGGCTTTTAAATTTCAAATGATGTATAGTCTTTACAATGTGGTCTTTAATGAAAGTCGGGTTCTACAAGTCTCCCTGAATGATGAAGCTAAGGAAAACCTTTTGGTGCTGTGGTACTATATATTGTACTGTAGTTCAAATGAGAGAGCAAAAGAAAGGCGCTTAACAGAGCTAGCAGAAATGACCAAATCAAGGGTAAGAAGATCCTGACAGTGTCTCAGAGTTGCTGTGTCTCGTGAACTAAGTTATTGAGAAGCATGAAAGAGAGAAAAGAAGGGATGATTGCCTGGGAGAGTTGGATAACCAGTCAGGAACATTTTTTCAAACCCTTCTCAGATGCATGAACACCTGAAGGAAAGAGTGTGTTGGAAGCAGTAAGGAAGTTCAGTCTCAAATACCATGGAATTTATTATTATCGTTGAGGAACTGAACTCAGTATTTAGAAATGTAGATGTTACGGTGATAGTTTTTACCAAAGTCTGTCTCACATTGCCTCGTGGGAGGCAGGAAATGAGACAAGCTCCAGGAAAGAGCTTGGAAGGAATTGGTTGTCCCTACTTTTTGCTGAAACCAGCAAAAAGCAGATAGGAAATCATGTAAATTGAGTTTTGGGAATTAAAAGAATTTGTTTGCTAAATTTTTTTATTGCCACATTTAGGAATTTCAAGCTTAATTGAAAATTTGATGAAGATAATGTACAGCATGTAGGCTAGTGTTTGTAACTCCGTAACAAAAACGAGGATATTACATATTGTATGTGAATGGTGTTGCATGCTAAATATTTACTATTTTTATGTTTGGAATAGTCAAAATGTGCTTTTCATACTCAGAACATAAATTATTCCTTAGAAAGGAAMCCCATATGTGCATGTTGCTACAGATAATATTTTTAATAACAAACTGGTATCCAAGAAAAAAAGATGGTAGAACAAATTTCATAAACAGACAACTCGGAATAGAATGATTTTTCTGAGCATTTCAACCAAATAAACATTCCATTTTAACAAAGGACAGGAGTTAAAAATCTTAGCTGAGAAACTCTGAAGCTTGATTTTTCTGTTGCCGTTATCAATGTACTATCTTTTATGTAAAACAGCAATGAGAGATTTTATTGTATATCTGAATGGCTGTTGGTGTCCAACGTGTGTATAATGCAGCAGTCAGAAAGCACTGGGTTGCATAGAGAAAAGGCTGTTTTAAGGTATAGGGGACCGGCAGTCCAGCTAGATTTTTAAGTTTCTATATTTAAAACATTCGAGAGAATAATTTTTAATTATAATTTAACTAAGTTTCAATCTTGTGTTATGCAGCAGTGACTTTTTTTGTGTGCAAGTTCAGACCCGAAGACGATGAATGCTTTTCCAAGTACGTTAACTGTTACTGTGTGACTGTTCAGTACAACACAGGGAAGGAAATCACTGAAATCTCCTCTGTAGAACTGTTTCATCTATATAAAATCCACATTTTTGCTTCATATACTTAATGTGTGAGTTAACTTTTCATTGGCAATGCTAATTTTAATTCTTAAAATGGAGCATATTTGGGTTTTGGCTATGACCAAAGAAACGTAATTGTGAAATTTATTTTAAAACATACGGAAAGAGTTTGCTGTGCTTTCTGGTAATTGCAGTCACAAGGCTCTGCCAGTTGCACAGATACTTTCACTTACTGGTTTACAGTGTACTTTGGGACAGGCTCATCTCTGCTTTGCAGATGGTCAAGTTTTTGCCCTAGGGCTGCTGAGAGACCTGCTGGCAAGAGCACCATGATGGAGCTCTGCTGAAGCAAATGTGATAAGAAAGGATTGAATTTATTGATCTGTCATATTTAACTATTTTCCCCAATTTGCCCTATTTCCACTAGTTAGTTTATTCTTTTGTCAGCTCATTAAGAAGCATTGTAGGATCAAAAGAGGCTTTGTAAAATATCTATGTCCATACATTCTTCCATTAGTGACTGCATTTCATAATTCTGATTTTCTCTTAAATTATTTTTACTGAAATGGCTCTAGACATGTGCCTGGTGTATTAAATATTTACCAAGACAGACTCCTTTCCCTAACAGGAGCTGACATTTCTTCCTTAGTTTTCAGGGCACCACAAACTTCCAAAGAATTTTCCTTTCAGTTCTCTTTTGAGAACAAATAAGCTTTTCTGTATTTCTTGAGCATGTAATATTTTTGTCCCTCTGGATGTGAACAAGTATGCTCCTATTACCTGAACTTAAATAGCATCAGTAAATACTACCCAGGATTTGAAACATTATCATAGTTGTATCTGTGAGCATTAGTTTGACACTCACATGAGCTAAACTGTTTGCAGCGAAGATGAACTTGCTATTTTGTACTGCATTCAGTGACGGGGATTTTCAGTAGCCTCTTTGCTTGACCTCTCTTTACATGTCAAGAATTGCCTGGTCTCCTCTATAGTCTGCTGCTGCCAAATCATAACTTTTCCTGAGATTTCAAATATGTGGGTATGTGTGTAGGTGCTAACTGTATGATTAGGCAATAACTTACCATTCTGTGACATCTGTCTGGGTAGATGTGCTCCTTTTTTCTTATTTTGGGTTTCTTTTGCTTTTTTTCCCCCCATCTAAGTACATCAGATTTCTACATAATACTTTTTTTTTCCAAGAAAAGCTATGTAATACTGGCTATGTAGTGATGACTTCATTGCTGGCCTGTCATTCCGCGTTAGTAGCCCATTCCTGCAATAGAAACAGTTTCAGGTTACTGTGCATCCCCTATAACCAGCCAGTGACGGGTGACTCGTATCGGGCCCATTGTTTTATCAGGGCTTTAACTGATAATAAATGTGGCCTCTTTTTTCTGCTCTCGGTGTCTGATGGCAAATAAAGATTACCTAGGTTAATTTATGTGAAATGGTTTATGAATTTATATTATCTGTAAGTTGTTCATAAGTAGCTCACTCTAGGCATCATCCTGTTTCCCTGAAGTCAGACATATATGCCGCTGGCCATCTGTCAGCTAACCTGGTGAGGTCGGCTTCAGGCCTTAAAACTTCTGGATTAAACGCATTTCCTATTGGTTCCTTCTGCTGGTTTCAGTGGACATTGGCTTAGAGTTAAGTTATCATTGTTAGCTGTTGTCTCTATTTGGAGCTGAAATGTAATTTTTAAGGCTGTCTCCTCCCGCTCTGAGTAAAGACAACAGATGAGAACAGATAAGTGTGGCCAGGTCAGGGCGGAGGTCCTCTGAGCCCATCTGCTGTCTCCAGGACTGACCCACCACCAACAGCAGAAAGGTGCAAGAGCAGAGCAATTGCGTCCCAGAAGACTCCTGCTGTTTCCAGTAATTCGCAGCTCTGGGGTTCCCTGAACTGGAGGTGATGTCTTCGTGCTTAATTGCTCTTCATAAATGTTGTCATCTTTTTCCCCCTGCCCTTTTCCATATCTTTTCCTGGTCTGTTACACCTTTTTTGAATAGGGGAATTAGTACCTCACACAGTAATGAAGTTATGAATTAAATAGCAACATAATAGTGTTTTCAGCCTTGTGCTTAACTCCCGGTAATTTTTAGCAGTTGCTTTTTTCTTCTCCACTGCTGAGCAGTGATCTGGCATTTTCATAGAGCTTTCTCTCATTTTGCCAAATTCTCATTCCTGTGTGGCAATGGTCAGCTCAGAGTCCATCTCTGTGTAAAAATAGGATTGTTTTCTCCACATTCATTTGCACATCTAGGGTGGATTTTATCTGCCATTTTACCGCCCACTCAGCAGGGTGAACTCTTCATTGTTTGCAGATTGTGCTTGACTTCACTCTTCTGAATTACTTAGTATCATCAACAAATGTTGCCATCCTGTTATTTACCCTTAACAAACATGCCGAAGAGCCTGAACTGTTCTCCAGAACTGCAGTGGGGATGCACCAGCCTTTGTTTCGTATCTTTTCACTGATTTTTCACGTGTGGTCTTTTGTTTTATCTGAGGACAGGTTAGTGTTAGTTTTTTGTTCGGTTGGTTGGTTGGGTTTTTTTAAGAGCCTTTAGTGAGGGACCTTACTGAACGGCTTTTGGAAATCCCGAAAGACCTGCCATGTGACTGAGCCATGACTTGCCTTCATGGAAGTTTCATTGACTTCACCCTGTGGATCACATTTATCTGTGTGATCACTAGTTCCGTTCTGCAAAATAGTTTCTACAAATACACCCCACACAGACACCAGGCCAGTGTGATCATTGAATCCCTGTATTTCTCCTAGGATCTTTTTGCAAACTGGTATCCCCTTACAAACAATCTGCCAGTCCTCTGGAACTGATGTATTTTAAATTAAGACAGCGCACATCACATGTAATAGTTCAGCTGTTTCATCCTTGAGTTTTTTGGGAGTTCTTGGATGGATACCATCTGATCCCAGCAGTTCGTTACTGTTATTTTTGTCACTGTTACCCTGTAATTGCTTCTGTTGGGGCTTTAACTTGAGGGGGGAAAAAACCCCAAACCCTTGGCTGTGTCCCCTGTGCAGGAGGGTTCTCACGTGGGAATCTTTCCAGGCTCCTTGTTTGTGAATGCAGTGGAAGTGGAACCTGGATTTTTGCGTTGCTGGCCTTATCTTCTCTGAGCTCTGCTTTTACACCTGGATGGTCTGTTGACCCTTCAGATGCTGATAGCCTCCTGCTGATCCTAATCTGTCTGAAAAATTTAGTATTAAGGATTTTTTTAATGCCTTTTCAAGTTGTTTCTCAAACTCTTTTATATTTGTTTTGAATTGTCTGCTTTATTGGGTTTTATATTTAAAACCTGGCAGAGTTTATGACCCTTTTTTTTCTATATTTTTGTTAATAAATTGGTAGGATATATAAATAATAAAAAATAAGAATAAAAAATAAGGGGCGGATTAAAAATAGATGAGAATAAATGATTATAAATACTTTTAAAATATGTGTAAATCTGAAATGGTTAAGACCTGAACCTAAAATTAGCTACTGAAATTAATCAAATTTAAAACAAAAAGTAATGCTTGGATAATTCAGTGTTACAACCAAGATTTTATAGATCATTGAACTGACAGGAGTCTGTAGTTTAATGCCAGAAAGGACAATCTGTTGAGTGCTGATTAGCCTTGATAACAGTAGGCTCTTCTGCAGATGCAGAGAAAATGGTTTGGTTTTTTTCAGTTTGCTAGATTAGCTCAAGTTGAGAAAGTGTTTGGGAATCAAAAAGGCAAGAAAACTAAGAAGTTACTCCAATTTCTAGGCTATCTACATGTAAGTTATTGTTAATATTAGAAGAGATGTTTAGTTAATTAAAGAAAACAAATTGATGAAAGAGCAAGGTACTTTGTTGTGCAGTAGACCATTATTATTAATCAACCAAGCTGGTAGAGGACCATTTTATCAAGAAGTCGAGCACTTGTAAGCTGATTCTCAGGTGCTGAATCGGGTAATCAGGAATCAGGTAAGCCGATTCTCAGCAGTGGACAGTAGATCTGGCACCGTACTGATAATTAGGGGAAGAGAAGCTATCGTCTGATTTGGAAAATGACAGAAGGGGGAGATTTTGAGATGTTTGTGAAAGTGCTGTAAAGGAAATTCTCTTGGGGTGATGGTCCCCTGGCTGCGCGTTGAAACAGAGTGGGCAGCTCCATTCTGCTAAACAGCTGACTGTCCTTCGAGCTTTGTTATTTCATTTATCAGACTATCTGCATGATCAAAGGGTGAGCTCCACAGGAGACGTCTGGAAGGAAACAATTATTTTTGGCACGTGGTGTGGTGTGGGACGGAGGGAATCTTGTTCACCTTTTTGGAAAACATTGTATTAGGGTGGGGCTTTCTTGCCATAATGTTGTAATGCACTGAAGTTGGTTTGTGTAGTAGGTATTACAGCTATGTAGACACTATTTTCACTGTTTGCTAGGAGGTGTACCTGTTAAATACAAAATTAGGGGAGTTTATCTGGGATGAAAAATATTTGTATTATTATCATCCAAAGTAAAGCTGTTAAGTGCTGCAATGCTTTGAGGGTCAATATGATTAGAAACTTTTACATGGTTTCCAAAGTAAATAGAAAAGTTTTAATGTTTTTTATATATGAAGAACTAAAATATTTCAATAGCATAAGCATGAAACAAAAAAATGATGTTAAGATAAACTAAGTTAAGTATTATATAAGAGCAAACACTGATGTTGCTATTATCACTATGTCAATTGAAACAAACTGTGGTGTCTGAACGCACTGAGAGAGTGTGGGTTCTGATATGTCATCCATACCATCCAGAGCATGGTTTGCCTTTGCCTGTAATATAACAGGAAGGGAAGCTGGAGGGGCTGAGAAGGGTAAGAGGGTCCTGGGAGCTGAGACTTGAATTTTGTCCTCATTCCTGCAGCATGGGTCGTGTGATTATAGAAAAATCACGTAACCTGTGTGTACTGCAATTTACTCGTTTGTAAATGCACAACACTGCTTCCTGTAGCAATTTGAAATGGTGTTAGCAGGTAACTCTTGTAAAACACTTCAGTGGCATTCCTGTGAAAAAAGTAAAGTAACTTCATGGTTTTGTTATTGCTGGTAATCATTCTGTGCTAACTCGTTCGATGTAGTCTGCCAGTACTCTTGAGAAGAGTGAATTTTGGGAAGTGGAATTTATTTCCATTTTAATATCTCTTAGACATGTTGAGAATAAAAGGATATAACATTTTCCAGAGCGAAAAGCGTTTAATGTAGATTAATGACTAGGGAGGAAGAATGAATTAGGAAAAAGGAGGGCAGACTCGCTTCTGCTGCATACGGGAACATTTCTCCTGCTGTCACTGCAACACAGCTTCACCTGCCAAAACAGCAGTAATTTTGAACAGCCATTGTGCTCTCACTCTGTGCAGGTGTAGATTATTATGGAATTGCAAGTTAGCACATAATCTAGTCCTGGGGAGGAAGGAGACAGCAGAGACAAAATAAATGAATCGCTCACGGTTCTTTGGAGAAATTAGCTGAAAATCTGCTTGTCAAAAACTGTAGAGGCAAACTGTTCTTAATGAGTCGCCTGTTTCAGGAAATTATAGTGAACAGTTAGGATATGTTCTCCCTTTAAAAACATCTACTGATATCTTGCAAAGGAGACATCGCTATTTTAAAGGAGAAAATCAGAATGGGCTAGAAGGAGTTATCACAGTGGAACCACAGGGAGATGAAATGAACCTAAAAAAGACCTTTTTGTTGGTTCCATTAATTTTTTAGTCCAGTAATAGATAACATTGTTGTATTTCACTCACAATTAAAGTTCTCTATTTGTTAGAGGTGTCTGGTTTATATCATATTAAAGTTAACACATCTATTCTGGTGATCCTAAATTGGAAAATAATTTCTCATCCATATGGTAATTCAGCATCTGGTACGCTGAGCTTCTGCAGTCTGACTCTTAGCTACTTGCATAAGTCATGTACATGCTAATTTAGATAGACTGGCTTATGTTTAGGAACATCAAGTAATTTTTATTCACAGTGAACTTATTCCTTGTTCCAGAGCTCCTGCCAAGGGTTGAGACAGTTGCTTCAACAATCTAAAAGAAATAATTCAAGTAAGTAGAACTCAAGCATTTGGACAGCTGAAGTAGATTTTATCGATAGCATAACTTTACTGATGCTGTTCAATACATTCAGAAATGATTTGGAAAAAGTGGGAAACACTGAGGTGAAAAACTGCGGGTGATACAGAGCTGTTCAGGATAGTGACGATGGTGGCCAGCTATCGTGAACCGCAGTAAGAACTCGTGATCCAGAATGAATGGCCAGTAGAATGGTAAATGAAATTCGCTGCAAGTGTAAAGGGATGCAAAGCACCGAGTTATTGTAGTTTTATACACATAGTTACAGACACCAGGCTGAGTGTTACTGCTTGGGGTGACGATACTTTGTTAGCCATCAGCTTCAGAGCTTGGTGGTGATGAAAACAACAAACACCGCTGTTGTGAATTATTCGGAAGGAGGGAAGAACAAAACAAGAAACGACTGTGTCACTGCGTGCACACCCGCTGCACCCAAGTCTTGAATACTGTCTGCGGTTTGAGTCCCCCAGCTCGAAAGAGCGCGGCAGAACTGGGAAAGGTGCAGGTACAGACTCCTCAGCCTTGCAGGGAGGGCAGGGGGAAGGCGACCATGAGTGGCTTGGAGACGTGAACAGCAATCTGTTACTCACCCTCTCATCCCATACCAAAACGAGAGGGCGCTAGCAGGTGGTAGCTCAGCCCGAATGAAAGACGGTGGTTTTTCTTTCACGCAGTGTAGAGCTAAGCTTTGCCGTTGTTGCCCTGGGATGTTGTGTATGATAAAATTCTGCATAAGTTCAGAAGCAACTGGGCAAGCGCACAGAAGGCAAATCCTTAAAAAGCTGTGAGGTAGCGGCATGGTCCCGGGCGTTTCCTGAGCCGCCTGCAGGTGGCTGGAAGCTGGCTGGTGGGTTTTGAGAAGTGTCGCCTACATCTGGGTGCCTTTCTTACTCCCTAGGCAACTGCTCCTAGTCCTTGTCAGAATCAGGATGATAAGACTAAGCAGTCTGCTTGTCTGACCCAGTCCAGCTCTTCTGAGATTCTTTTAATTGAGTCAAAATGAGATAGAGCAAAATAGCCCTAGGAAGTGCTTTTATCATCCATTTTTGTCTCTTTGATGTCCTTGTGCATGGGGGAGTGGAAAATTGGCTTTTCCTATTGCTTATTCTGTAATTTGTTGCTAAATTGCTGGAACAAATTCTGCTTATGGCACCCCTTTAATAAACATACTCTAGTTCTTGGCTCATGCTTTCTGTTAAGAAAATTGGGTTTATTTCTACCTTTGTGGCTTGTAGAAAGACAAGTTTAGCTGTGGCGTGTTACCATAATAGCTGCTGTTGGTATTTCTGTGCTATCTGACAGGCTTTGGGCTCACCCTGTAGGCTTGCTCATGTTAGTCGAAGCTGCCATTCGGGTAGCTCACAAAAGAAAATACGGTCTTCCGTTAGATGTAATGCCTAAAAAGAACACAGGGATAGCCATAATAATTCAGAACAGGCATGGTGCAGACAGTGACAGACTGCAGCACGTGAGGGAGGTACAAAAATTGTTTTTGAAAACGACCAAAATAAATGAGCACTGTGCCCAAATCAGTGCCCTACAAGTATGATACTTGTATTACCCCGAGTCCTGACACGTATGGGCATAAAAAAGATGTTTGGAAGGAGGTGTTTGTCCCTGTTCAGTTTTTCCTGTTGCCCTAGACGTGGTTATGTTAGCCAAAAAGGCGAAGGACTGAATAGCCTGTAACTTCAGGCCCAGTTGCTGCGCGTGCGGAGCAGGGCTGAGGGGTCAGGCGTTGCGGGGGTTTGTCAGGTCTGCTGCTTTCCAAAAGTGCTCTGTGGCAGATGCATCAGTTTATTCACTGTAAATATAGGAAACGTTTGATGGATAGTTAGTTAGTACCGATGACAGTTACGGCGTGCTAAAATGACTTCAGTGATAACCTGCCCCTACATACAAAAAGATTATCATATAAAGTTAAAAAGTGTTACTTAATGCATTACAAACTTATTAAAATCTTGTTTGGTTGATTATATTATTTTACTACTAGAGCCACCAAGAAGACAGATTTTTTTTTTTTGGTGGGGAAAAAAATTGTTAGGGAAATTTTTTTTTTTTAGTTTTCCCATTATAAAAAAACTAGCTTTAAAATTTCACCAACTAATTTTTTTTAAATTTTCTTATTCCTTCTTTAGGGACCATTATTAAACAAACTAAAGTATTAGATTATCTACATCATCATTTTTGTTAACCGTATCACAGAAATCATGAGTCATATTGATAACTTTGGGAGATGGATTTTGCCACTGATTTGTGCATTGTTTACCGTCAGAAAAACAAATTCAGTGACATGATGTATTTGTTGCATGTTTTATTTAATATTTTGCACCTCAGTGTTTCATAGGTAAACAATAAGTACACTGGGAGTTATGCTTACAAGTTCCAATAGCACATATGTTGGCATTTGAAATTATTGCATGAGGAATTGATTCACAAATGCACAAGTCTTGTATTCTCTGCAGCTATAACAGTATATTGATTTCATTTGCCTTACGGAGAAGGACCTTGGTTATATCAAATGCATGCTGAAAAAAACCCAACCCAACCCAAAACAAAACAAAAAGAACTAGAGTGTGGACAGAGATTTTACGTACGCTGCTCTCTTGATGACTGCTTTAAGATGGTGTTGCTATTGTATGAATTTTATGCAGGTATGGTGTTTTCCAGAAAGTCGATGGCGGGGGGCGGGGGGGAGTGGTCGTCAGTGAAAAGTGCATATGGTTTGGGGTTGTTTAAGAGTTAACAGATTTTGCCGTCATCGCCAATCATTTCAAGCTGCAGTAAGTATAATGGAAATAAATATATTCCTGACTTCTAAACTAAATAAAAAGAGCAATCCAAGAAATGATCAGTCAAGTAAAACCTTACTAGGCCCATTGCTTAGAAAAACAATAAGAAATCCAGTCTGTAAGCACATTGGACAAAATCTTGATAAGCAGTAGACAGTTTCTTATTTTTTCTTATTTTTCAGATAGCTACAAGTCTAATAAGAAAGGCAAATATAGTCAATTTTTCTTCTTTAACTCTAATATGCAATTTATTACAGAGTTCAGAAATGTATTTGATGTAGGCACTAGAAAACAAATGCTAAATTAAAAATTAATGGAACCGCATCAGTGTAGCGAAAGTAAGTGTAAATAAGTAAATGAAGGAGTACAGTGGCAATCCTCCACATTAGAAGAACTGTTAAATCGTGAAGAATCATAYGGCATTTCCGTTTGCTGGATTTGTTCTGCAGCCAGTTGTCTTGCTCACACTAGCTTTTCTGCATGTTAAAGTGGAGTATGGTATTGCCATGGATTTACTGTTATTACTAAAGGGAGGCTCTGCTTATTACTGCTTTGAGAACGTCGGCTGTGGATTGCGAACGGGCATCATCCGTGTACGCGGAAGCAACACGGCTAGAGCTCTGTCTCGCCGTCGCYGCCGGCGGGCTGGGAGGAAGCCTAGCCCCGTTGGTACGAGCAGTGCTGCTCTAAAAGCAGGAACAGTCAGGTGAGGAAAACGCCCTACCTGGGAAAACAAAAGGCAAGGAGGAGCTCCATCTGCAGTCGTCAGGTGGCCCTACGGTATATTCATAACGTCTTAAGAGCCACAGAAATAAAATCCAGACAACTGATAATCTATTAGCCAGCTTTGTGCCTGCGAGACAATGTATCGTAAAATGTTTTGGGGTCCAATAAGAGTATCGCGTTATCCACTGCATGGGTAATGACACAAATTCCAGCTGTATTTAACTGCAGGGAGGTAGGATGTTAGTTTAAAGGAAACTGTAAATTCCTTTCCTTGTCATTTGTCTTTTTTCCTGGATTGTGTATTTCCAGTTTAGAAATACATGAGAGTTCGCAAAGGACAACTTGATCTTGTATTGAGAAACTAAGAGGTACTAGATTTCTGTAGTGAAATTATGAAGTCTGGAAAAGAAAGAGGAAAAGAGATTAAAAGCATCACCCTTCCTGCAGAGTAACAACATTAAACTCCTCTTTCTCTGAGCTGAAGGAACTGTGCTGCCTAAAGAATGCAAAACTCACACTGACATGAATAATCTGTATTGTGCATCGGCCATAATAGGTTTTCTATAAACCTCACTCAAATGGAAATGAGTAGCATTATTTTTCTTTCTTTATAGAAATACTGTCAGTCACAACCAAGACTCCTTTTGTGGAATGGTATCTCAGAAGCTTTTACTTGTTTTCTCATTAAGTTTAAGACTTATTGTAAGATTGTATGATTAACTTTAAAAGAGCGATACTTTCTCTCTTGACACAAATTAACTCAAAGCTTTCTTCTTCCTGCTAAGTCTGCAGAGATTCCCACTGAAACTGCTGGTCTATTGAAAATCTTTTCATTTGCAGATTAATTGCAAGGGTGCTTTGGTCCCTGCTTTTAATTAGTTCAAATAATTTAGGTATTCACAGTTGACCAGGCTAGGAGTTGCATGTGACAGTTAGCCGCGTGTCTGGCAACAGAGGAACTTTGACATCAGCCTGATGGGGAATCTGCATGAAAACCCAGGCGTTTGGAGGTATCCAAAGGAGAGGTGAAACTCTGTTCTTGCTTTTGCAGTCCATCGTTATTACCATCTTCACCTGAGGGGTGCTGGGTGGATAGCAAGGGTGAGCACGGCTTGCGCTGGGCGAGCGCATAGCGAGGGAGCTGCCAGAGAGCTGCTGCAGTGTCAGGGCTCACCGCCTGCAGTAAGGGGGAGAGACTCGCTGACCCCCAGCTTACATACAGTAGGACTGCGGAGGAGAACTTGGCCTCTATCGTGCAAGAGAGGTCCAGGCCTAATATGTGGTTGTTGAAGCTTTGCACTGAGGTCTTGACACCTTTGTCAGATGCCTCTTAGAGGCCAGGCTGTGCAAAACGTGTCGGAAGAATTGGTAAGCTCGCTTTGCTTGTTTGTGTTCCAGTATTATCTAGCTCTAATGAATCTTTTTTGCTTCTTCAGCTAATATAATGCAACTTTGGTTCAAATTATGACAAAAACCTACTAAAGGTGGGAGTTAGACTACYAGGCATTTTTTTATTCAGTGCTGTATTAAAAGCCATCATACTGTTCCATATTGTGTTCAGTCTTTGGTATGTTGTATGGATAAGGTTGACTAAGATTGCGTTGTATATCTACAATTTAGTAAAAAACCTCACAACTCTGCTCAGAACTTCACCGCAGATCGTCTAGCAGATGTTGTGAAGAAAAATCTCATTTCTCCCTGCAGTAAGAACACAGTTTGTTTATTTTCATCACTTTCTTCCAATCTTCTTGTTTTGCAAGGTGGGAACCTTTTTGTCTACTGATATGTAACCATGGTAACCGCTCTAACACGCATATACGTGTGCTTGTGTGGTGTGCGTTTACGTACCAGCCTTCTGGCTTTGGGGGTATATTTTCAGTATCATTTCAGGACAGCTGTTAGGTCTTCAGTGGGTCTGTCATCTCAGGATGATTATTTTCTTCTTAATCCATTTTATTTATTGTTTGTATAGACTGGGATACTGAAAATATTCCCACTTCCATAAAATATGCTGCCATTTCTTCTCCAGGTAGAAATGCAATGCAAAATCACATTCTGCACCAGAGACCAATGTGTGATGCTGTCCTGGCCAGTCCTGCTTGCTGGCGTGGACTCTTTGGGCAGCAGTATTTCTTACTTTTTTGGGTCTTATATGTCCCAGCCTAGAAGAGAAGAGAAATCTGTTACATTTCAGCACRACTAAGTTTGAGATATAAACAAACAAGCAAAAATCAATTAGTTAGTTTTGGGAAATAGCACCAACAAAATACTTACCTTGATTCTCCCTGTTTAATTCTTTGCAGGATAAATTTTGCCATTGATTGCATGCATACAACTTCCTCCACTGAAGCTAATTTGACAGACCCCAAAAGTGGCTTCAGAGGAAATAATGTGGGCAGTTTAATAGTTAGCATTATTTAAGCATTTTGTTTTCTTTTTGGTTCTGAAAACAATTTATTTGCTTAGTAGTGAGTAAAGCAGATAGAGTGGATGAGCAAAGATCTGACATCCAGATCTTGCAAGTGTTTCCTACATTTATCTAAGAATGAACAAAATGGTTTTTCCAGGTGATACGAAGAAGTAGTGATGAAGAAAAGTTGCTGTGCTTGGTACGTCAGCGTGCAGGACACCACTGTCAAACTGCCGTCATAGTGATTCTCATATTGGCCTGGGAAGGGATCCCTCATCTTCTGGCTGATACGCTGTACAAGGAACTGACGCAGAGTCTCAGAAAATACGGCTGTCCCACAAGCCGTAGGTGTGCATTGAATGAAGAGTAAGTTACGTTAATATCACTTGATGTGTTGCTCTTTGAGAGTCATTCTGCATGAAAGAAAAACTTGAGATTTCAATACTGGTATTGCTAATAGTAGATATACAAAAGCTTACTTTAAACTGCAAACCACTAGGTGTCATTTTAGTGTAAAACTTAGTTCCTGGCCTTTCCTAGAGACCAGGCTGTACATGATAGTGATACTTGTGCCAGGTGTGCTCAGGGAAAGGGCTGGGCATGAACTTCTCGCCTGGCTCTGCACGCGCTGCCTGAGGACCAGACACAGTCAGTGTGCCCTCTACGCAGTTTCTCTCCTAGCTTTGCACACGCCGCCTAAGAACAAGACAGTCAGTGTGACTTTTACACCCAAACCAACGCTAAATAGCTGATAAGAAGGTGATTTGTGACTTGCACCACTGTGCCAGTGAGCGGAGCTGGCTGGGCATAAGAGGAAGGCATGCTCCCTTTGATCCTGCCGGTGACTGCAGTGCGCGTGCCCTCCCAGAGGTCTTTGAGGGCCTTCTCCTTCAGGCAGTGCACGTCTGCCCCGTACCGGAGCACATCACACGCTGTGGAATCGAGCCAGGATAACTGCGAGTGTGGTTTCTTTTCAATTGCGTGCCATGCTACTTACGTTGACGCATTTTTAAAGAAAGTAGTAGTAGTAGTAGTAGTAGTAGTAGTAGTAGTAACTGTCAGCCGTCTTGTGTTCTGCAGCTAATGTTGCTGTAAGTGTACCTGTGTTTCCTATTGCTTCTAATTTCTGCTTTGGAACATTTTTACTTAAGATGCAAAATTGAAAAAAGAGCAACTTGAGGTTTCTGAAATAAATGCTGCTTACGACTCTTCAGACGGTAGTCTTTTGGAGAGGGCGGGAGCCTTCTCTTAAAAGTTTCAGAACAGGGAATTCTCATTGTTAGCCATTGCTTTGTTCCGAATAACAGCCGTCTGCTCTTCCCACCTGTCACCGCATATAGCCACGTCTGGCATCTAGCAGTGACTGCTACTGCTTTGAGTACACCCCGTGTTGCTGGAAGCGTTTCTTAATGCAGCAGTGCTACCAGTGAAAGTTCCCACTGGCAAGTTCTCATCTCCTGGCCTGTCCTTTAGGTGACATCCCGAATAAAGTAAAACTGAGCAGTCGCTGCATTCTTTAAGTAGGGGTGGGCTGAACCTTCACTGCCACACTTCCATTCTGCTGCTTCAGATAAAGTAGGTCATAATTAAAACACTTGTTTTTTTTTTTTAAATAAATGAGAGAGTGAACACTCAAAATTAGGATCTTCCTCTCTATGCCTGAAATGACCAACTAATGTGAGGAATTTAATTTAATTGACAGTTAATGTGTTGCAACTGAGGCTCTGGAGCATTTCTGCCTTGGTGTGCTGATTTTTGTGTGGCCTACATCTAATCGGTCCCTCTAATACATGTACAGTTGACCTGAATCTAATGTTCATGTTCCTAAAGAGTCTGGCTAATTAGGGGTGTTGCATTTTAAAAGTTGGATCAATTTGGAGATATGGTATCTCCACACATAACAAATGTATAATATACAATATATGCTGTGTATAATTGTTGGGTTTAGGGGTGGCTTTCAGTAAGAGTGATATTTTCTTGTACTTTAATCCAACTGGAGAAGTCAAAATCACAGTAGCATGAATATATTTATAAGGAAATAACTTAGTGTTATCTGTTTCCCAAAAGTGGGACTTTTGGGATTTGAGTTTGTCTTTAAGAAAGATAAGCCAGTCCTCTACACCTAAATATCTCACTAAAGGCAAATAAACTGGTTAAACTATGTGTTTTATAAATTCCTGCGTTATTTTGCTATGTATTATAAAATGAATAGCATTGTCCTTTAAAAAAAAACAAAAAAAACCGTACCCCTGCTTTACCAAGCTGCCTTGCTGTGCCTTTGTTTCCTTTCACAGCCGTACGTGTGCATGTCAAGGACTTGATCCAGAAACTTGTGGAGCATCGTTCTCATTTGGCTGTTCATGGAGTATGTATTTCAATGGCTGTAAATTTGCCAGAAGCAAAAACCCCAGGAAATTTAGGCTTTTGACTGATGACTCTAAACAAGTAAGATTTATTTTATTTTATTGTTTTGTTTTCCTCCAGTATTCATTCAGATGATTTTCAGAACTAGAAGGGGAATCTACAAATATTCACCCCCCTCTCTCTCACACATACATAGCTTATATGTACCCAACTAAATGTTTTGTAACTTCAGTGTTTATAATTTTTTTCCACTGCATGAAAATTCATTTTTATGCATTTTAATATCCTAAAATTATTCTTAAATTCTGCATGCACATTTAGCTCCTCTGTGTAACTCTGTATTGTGAGAAATGTTAATTCTGTGTAAATAAAGAACACAGCTAAAGGTTTTTCTAAGCACGAGTACCAGGACTGCACCTCAGATTCAGTCTTTCTGCCTCATCACAGAAGATTTTGTACCTTGAATTTCACTCCTCTCACACTGCTTTCTGACCAGCTGACAATCTTATCTTCTCTCTGCCATCCAGAAGAAACAGTTTTTTCCTTGGACAACTTGTTTTTAAAACACTCTGAGGGAATGAATACACTAAAATAGGATGCAGTCAAAGAACACTATAACTGCTGCTTATGAGCATTAACGGTGACATAAAGCTCAGCTAGCACAGAAAATATAGTGATGGATTATACAAAGTAACATAGACCTCTAAAAAAAAAAATGTTGTTTTTACATAGGAAATATTTTTGTGAAGAAAGCGTAAAGTTGTTTTAAACTGATAATCACTGCCTGATGGCCATACAGCAGGAAGAATCCACAGAGTAACTTTAAGGTCACTTTTGTTCTCACTGTAGATGTCTTTAATCCCACTTCCCTGTGGAACTCCCAGATAAAAGTATTATGAAGATACATATACTGTATGGTGATCTGTTACCTAGTTCTCCTTCTGGGTTGCCCTGCCAGTCTTTCTTACCTCCTGAACTCCACTGCTGCCAGAGACAGAAAAGACCTGGCTTGTCGAAGTCCAGACTGTAGTAGAAGTATTCTTATATTTTTCATGTGTAGTTTGGACATTGTTTCTTGAAGAGAAAGATTTCACTTTGTTCACTGGAGATAAATATTCTCCCCAAGTCCTAATTGTTCCCTGAGAGAGTTGATTAGCATCTTTTACGCTCCTGAAGATGAATGCCAATCAATTTAGCTATCAGATATTAAAAGATACTGGGAAAAATAGAAAGTAAAGTCACACTGCAGAACCTTCTTTCTCCTCTGAGATGTGCTGTCTACTCACACTGCGGGTATTCCCAAATGCCGCTATCGCTTTGAGTGGGAGACTTTTGCCAAAGCAGAACAGGGCACCCATGGCCTTTCTCCCCTTTTTCTCAGTGAATACATGACTAAGGTAGTATAGCTGGAGATAGCTCTGCTCATCTCAGATGTCTTTGTCTCAGGATGCAATTTATTTTCTATAAAATTTCAGTTTAGAGAAAAACTTGTTTATTGGGCATTCCTTCATCCCTTCTCCTTTGTCCTTTTCCATTCTCTGTGATCCTGAGTTTTGGGTATTTCTCCTGC
Organism: Apteryx rowi; assembly: GCF_003343035.1. NCBI lineage: Eukaryota > Metazoa > Chordata > Aves > Apterygiformes > Apterygidae > Apteryx > Apteryx rowi. Next base: position 1,680,419 of record NW_020447886.1, read on the forward strand.
ATAACTCTGTGCATGGAGCATTCTGTGTGCGTGTTTTCTCTGCACCTCCTGCTTACAGTGGTGGAAATATGCTTTCAGTGGGCCTGTTGCATCAGTCACTGATAGAGAGACCGTCTTTTCTAGAAAAGGCCGTTCTGGAGTCGTCATGCGGGATGTGGTATGGTCCAGCTGGCTTATTTGCTGTATTGGCCTGTCAGAAAGACCTTTCTCCCATCCGGATAGGCTAGGTTTTTGTTTCAGGATCTTTTCAGTCCAGTTACGAGGAGTCCAGGGGTGTGTCTGTGTTTCTATATCTGCCAACACTGTACTTAGGACAGGTGTTTTGTTCCAGCTTCAGTACCTGTTACCTTACTGCCCGGAGGATCTGTTCATCCTATTGCTGGGCCAAGTTTGTCCCTCCTGTGTGGGGAACGGATGGATCAGATTTGTTTTGTTTTTGTTTTTTGATATTCTGACTAATTTTTTCTGTCCCTCATCCTCTTGTTTAGAGCTTTTTTATTTTCTCCCATCTTCAGTGGTTTGATCAACAAGTTACCTTTGGTGCAGAGCCGTCCTTCAGCAGGATTTGAGCCTGTAGTGGCTCATGCAGCAACCTTTCTGAGTTCGAGTGGCTCTTAAGGCAGCTCTCATATCTGATAGAAGATCCAGGCCCTGTTTGCTGTTTTCTATGTATCTGTTTTTCTCTTCAAGTAGAATTTCAGGAACCAACAAAAATTCTTGCCCAGAGTAGTATATGAATTTCACCTAAATTAAGAAATTAATTTACCACGTGTCTGTCCTAGGCCCTTTACCTCTAAGGCAGAGAGAACCTTTAAATGATAGTGTCAGCTTGACCCACCTGCATGTTCTCATGATCAAGCTCTTCACCTGATTTCTAATGCTTTTCATTAGCTGGGAGGTCAGCAAAGGCAGCAATCGTCATATGCCTTGTCCAGCAAATACTAGGCTGTGTCCAGAACTCTTACAATGTAAGACCACTAAAATAGATCCATCTCGGGTGATCAAAATCCACTCCACAAGGCTGCAGGCTACCTTGGTGGCTTCACTTCTTCCACGTCTGGGAAATGGCCACCTTGAGCTCCATTCAGACACGTCGTCTGGCCCAACAGCAGTGTGGAGGCATCTAGAAGTGCCGCCCTGCTAAGGAGAGCTGTTTGGCCTTGCCTGTTTACTTCACGAGCAGCCAGCTAATTTGTCAAGGTGGATGCTTTGTGCCACAGTGTATATAAACGGTCACCTGAAAGAGAAGATTACCTAACCAGTAACTGGACATTTTCTAGATGTCTCATCTACCCACATATTCTCTTATTTCCCCTTTTTTCTCGGAAGTTTTAAAACCTCCTTGGATTCTGAAGCTAAGAGAGGTTGAGGGATGTACAGCGTGCACGACTTCGTAACTGGGGGTTGCCTGTGAGGGCAGTATGTGCACCTTTAGGGTACCACTGTGCAAAAGCCTTCTGCTCTAGGTGGTGGTGGTGCTCGGGCATTTGCAGTCTGTGCACAGTTGGCAATGTATCGCAAAGAAATGAATTTCATGGTAAATAACTTTTCATTTGGTTTTGTCGTTAATTTTAGTAGCAGATAATTCTTTCAGCTAAATACTGGATATTGATGATTTTGCAGATGACATAAAGCTAGGAGGTATAGCAAATTAAGAAGATAGATTTGAAGTCCAGAAAGATTTGGATCGTTTGATCATTTGAGGCACTGGATGGAGTGAGATGAGGTTAAGGGTGTAATATACCTAGGTAAGAATAGTACATAGGATAGATATTTAAGGATGCATTACCTTCAGTGCAATTCGGAACATGTGGTAGCAATCAACAGTTAAAATAACTGACTATAGTATGTCTTTAAAGTATAGTTTCACTTTGTAATGTAAAATCACATCATGAAAGTGTACTTTTATATTTATATACATGGACATTTACAGCATATACTGAGAAGTTTTTTGTAAAACAAAATAAGCTCTTGTTTTTTGCCACTGTACAGTATGCAAAACTGAAGCTGCAATTGTTTCCAAAAGCCTGGCCCTTGAAGGAAAGCAAGTTAGGGAATATGTCATCCCAGATTCAGTCTGCCGTCTTTCCTTTCCCAGCTGGTTTGGTGATTTTCCTGGCAAAGGAAAAATTTAGAAAAACAGAATTCAGGGATCATGTTTGCATAAATAAGAGTTTAAATGTTACACCATTGTGGAAGCCCATCTAGTTAGTACCATGTTTAAAAGGCTTTCCCCAAGAAACTGAATATAACTTCCAAATCTAGTAGGTATTTCCCTAAAGTCCTGAGACTTTGCACCTCCAGAGAACGAAATATCAGATGTTCCTGATAGGAGTTCTGTTGCAATGTTAGAAATTTACCTCTTTCCCAAACAGCTGAAAATAATGTTAAATGCTATTTAAGTTACTCATCAGTTTAAAAAAAAAAAAAATACAAGCAGAAACCCAGGATTTTTTTTAGCAGGAACTGTATTGGTATAAATTAAGTCTCCATAAGAAAAGCACTATCAAAAGACATGGGATTCCATTTCCACATATTAAATTCTTTCTCTTATGGACATTACTTTTCTATTTTGTGTGGAACATACCTGTTTCCTTGATTGTCTATGCATGTGAAGGTGGAAGTAATGCAGAAGGTAATTCGGATTTCTTTGCCCTAGCACACATCCTCCATTGTTACTTGGTTTACTTGCATTTATCAATTCTGATAACTTGGAACAGTAGGTTTGTTTACAGCCAGTGACAAAAGATAATAGAAAAGAAGTCAGATTAATAAAATATAAGATAGAGGTGGACTTTCTTAGCTTTGCTGACTTGTGTCAGACATCTCTAAACTGGATTAGAGTCTTTTAAAGTAAATTATAGCTCTCTAAATGTTGTCTTTATCTGCAGGAGGAACTTCTTGAAAATAATTTGCAAACTTTAGCTACTGATGTGGCTCCAGTTTATAAAAAACTTGCTCCTGAAGCTTTTCAGAACCAGGTAGGTCTGTGATATTCAAATAGTGCAGCTGTAGCTCAAAACAGTCAGCTTAGTTAAAAAAACAAAATGAAAACCCAAAGTATGTTAATGTATAGAAAGTCACAGAGCTCACAGATAGGGTGAGTCCTGTTGCTTGCTTACTCTGGTTGCTTCGCTTGGTTAGTTTTAAAACGCTGTGTCTTTCTGATTTCAGCTGATGGTCAAGTTATGCCCTGAACTATGTGCATGTAAAAGTCTTACAAATAATATTATAAATAAATGGTTTTACTGTTTAGAGACATTGGACTCTGGCTGAGCTGATTATCTTGTTGACGTCCAGTAATAAGCATTACATGTTTTAATGGAAAATATGTGCTTTCTGGTAACTGTTACTGAGTTTTAATTCAGTCAGAAATGCGGTTGTGGCTCATGAGGTGCTAAGTCACTCTTTTACAGTCCTAAGTACCTGTAGTTTATTTTACTTTTAGGTGGAAAATGAACACATGGGCCCAGACTGTCGGCTCGGATCCAAGGACGGTAGGCCTTTCTCTGGTGTAACAGCTTGCATAGATTTCTGTGCCCATGCCCATAAGGACACACATAACATGCACAATGGAAGCACTGTGGTACGTACATAGGATTTTCTCATTTGTGCTGTTTACTATTGACATTTTAAAATGCTTCTTGATTTAGTGGATACATTTGCATGAAGTTTTTTAAGGTGTTATGAAATTAATTGCATGTTGCCAATTATAAATTCCCATGTTATTTGCATTTATTTATTCTTATTTAGTCTGCAGAAGGCACAAGTTCATCTTGTTATAGGACAGATAAAGAAAGGTATGGGAGCGAGCCTTCCTACAGCATACCTTCATTCTTTTAAGACACCCAAGCCTTTTGGACAGGATTGGCCATAAGACAGATAAGCTCTTCAGAATAAAGGTTTGATGTTCAAAGTCAAATAATTGTTATCTAACCAAACAGTTGTATAGACATCCGTAGAAGAAGAGCTTATACAAATAAACTCACTATTAAATTACCTCCCCCAGCTTGATTATTCATCATCCTCTCTTGTTTTCTTGCACTGTGCACTTACCAGGCTTCATATCAGTACAGTCACTCGTCAGAAATTAGATAGTCTGATATTATGGAGTATGGTATGATACCATGGGGTAGGTGATGAAGTTAGGTGACTATTATGATCTTTGAAATTGCATCTGAGTATCTCAGTATGAAAGGAAGACCTACAGTCATTTTTTTGGTGTGGTCATTGCAGCAAATGCTTTATTAGATTGCAAGTGAGAAAATCAGACAGGAATTACTCAGTTAAATAATCTTTTAGAAAATGAGAGTCATGAAGAGAGACAAGCTCAAAAAAGAAAAGGTGAAATAAAACTGACCTGTGTCAATCTGTTTTTTTAGTAGTAGAGCATAGTTAAAACAGAACATAAATTGTAAACATTTCCTAAATAGCAAGGATGATTTCTTGTACATCACTAGAAATAATATTCAAGAATAATCGCTCTATCAAAGGATGTATATTCACAAAAAAGATACATAGCTAAAATCTCTGCCCTCTTACAAGCAATGTCTTTTTTTTAATTTGAAAATCAAGATTGAATTAATACATTGCTGTGATTCAATAAAACATAGCATTTAAGCATACACATAACATTTAGCATTTGTGTGTAATATCAGTGAAGTGACTAGAGCACTTGTTTAATGTTAATTGTGTGCTTGCATGTTGGGTAAATGTCTGTGACTTTGAAGTGCACAAGCAGGTCTCAGAATTTGCCAGGAATGCCAGTCCTGAATAGATTAATATTTTTTCCTAACAGTGAATGCCACATATATGGAGATATTTTATAAGAAAATGCTGGAAGCATATCTTGCAAAATATTAGTAAGCTGCTATGAATAAGCTCATGTGTAAGTACAGTCATATTAAAGCTTCTGAAGGATAGTAATTCTAACCTTTTAAATGTCCCAAATTTTAAAATTAGACTTGCTTTTCATGACAAACGGTGTGTTACACTTTTTAATGAAATTTAGCTTGGGTATATCCAAAATAATAATATTTTGTTAAGTGCTACATTGCCTTTACTTAAAGACACAATGAAATGGAAGCTGAGCCTGCTACTTGTTCTGCAATATTGGATCCCAGAAGGAAAAAGGTCATCGTCCTAGAAAAGTCATAATACATGACTAGAAATGGCTGGAGGTACAGTTAGTTCTTTTCTGAGGAATGTATTAGGGAATAGCTCTATGAATGTGTTTATCTGTAATCATTGCTGTTATTTCAGCTTCAGATTATGCTTGCTGGTGTTGATTTTTTTTTCTCTCTATGGATCGTAGATAGAGTGTAAGTAATTCCAAATCAAAGAAGCATGGAAAATTGTGACCTGTGTAAGTTATCTCATTATACAGGCTGTAGAACGTATTGCTGTGTTTCTATCAAGCCCTGCCAAATTTAAGTCTTACAGAACATTGTAAATTCATTCAACTCCTGAAAACTGTGCCTTTAAATTTGATTTTCATTGGATACCTCGTCTCACTAATACAAATAACTAAGGGACACTACATATTCTCTTTATTTAGATTTGATCTCTATTTATTGAAATATATTTGCAACAAAAGGCTATATATAAATACAAAATAGTTGTAAATATTAACACTTAGTTTATATACCAGAAATGGTGCTTTTCGACAAGAAGGTGAATTATAGTTCATTGTTACCTAATGATCTAAATACAACCTGTTTCAGTTTTACAGTGAGAAAATGTGTGATGCATAGGATATATATATGTTAGTATATCTAGTGTGATACATAGTTACCATGATACATATCAGAAGCCTAAAGCAAAGAATTTTGTTGTTTTGGAAACTGAGTGATAGAATACCCTGAGGTTTTTTGAATCTAGATCAGCTTGCTGATGATCAAAATTAGGGTTCTTAATTTTGGTTTATAACCAAAACTGGTAATTGAATAGAAAAACTAGTGCTAAAAGCATAAAGAAAAGGAAGTCACCACGTGTGATTCTAGCATCTGTCTGGTCACGTCCTGCATTGTCATCTAGTTCCAAAAGCTACTTCAACTATCTACTTAGTTTAAAATAAATTACCTTTTGTTGTAGGTCTCTGGTAATAATGGATGGAGGAGTCATTTAAATCTCAACCATGGCATATTTTTGTTTTAATATGTAGTATGTGTGTGTATTAGATCTGAGGTGACTGTTAGCTTTCATATAGATGATTTTTTTTCTGATAATGCAGTAATAAACAGAATGAGAATGATTTGTGCTGCCTTATAAACCTCAAACATCCATAAGTTCATTGATGACTTTCCTCTTGTATTTTGTTTTTGATTGGATTTGTTTAATTGTAATGACACCTTTCGGTTTAAAGTCCATACAAAGCATACTTGTCACCTTGCATCTCGTTAGTGTTGACAGGATTTCTTCCCTTCCTTCTCACTGCAAAGCAAAATCTTTGTTTTTACAATCTAAAGTTATTCTAACCTTTTTAGTCTAGAGGAAATATCTTGCAAGATGGTATCTGTGAATGCTGCCAGCTCTGTCACCACTACTTATGGCCTAAGCGACACCTTTTCATTTTCTTCCATCAGTTGTTGGTGAATCGCTTTCACCACAGATACGAATGGAATATCGCACAGTGTACAGAAAGTAAAGGAAAAACAGAATATATTTAAACTATAGAATTCAGCAAAGGCAACCAGACAGAGACATGAATTCAGCAAAGCACTTAAATGAGTTTGATAAGCATGGAGTTTACTACATATTTAAAAGAATGTATTATCTAATGAGCTGCCATTAAATATTCCCTTGCTCTGTCTCTGTCAGAATTTCAGAAAAGCATTCTTATATTTTTCCAGATATATATATGTACTTTGGTCAACTGAATTATTTGTATTTGATTCTGCAAATAAATGAGGTTGTCATTTTTGTTAGCGGTGGGGGGAAAGCCATCTGAGAAATGTGTTTTGTGGATTCAGGATAGATTTTGTAGATAATACATTTTAACTCACAAAAATTCAGGTTTACCATGTTGGGAGATTTGATTCACTGAACATCTTTCCTGGTTAGCAAAATCACATCCCGAATTCAGCAGAGCTGTGCTTTGGTAGAAAAGCTAACAATAACAATGAATATTCCCTGTTTGCTCTGTAGTAGAATGAAAAAACTTGGAAATTCTACAGAGGTGTAAAACTAACGTGTTTATCTGAAAGTAGCAAAAGTAATTTCTGCTTCTGAATTGAATTTTTGAAGAACCTTTAAGTCAATAAATTTACCATCCAGTTTTACTCAGACTCTTTTGTCATCTTTTAACATTGTCCTAAGAACCACTGATGCACATTACAACAACAGTTAGGATGCAGTGTTCCTTGGGGATATGAGCTAGACTGCAACTGAGCAACACGCAAATAAAAGCTTTATAGTTATTAATGGAGTCTGTGAAATTTAAGTGTTTTTGTTACTTGAATGGATTCGCTGCAAAGGATTGCGTTCTTTATGCCTGTGCAAATCCATTTAAACCAGTGAAGTAAGGGGTTTTATAGTGACTAGCACGAAATGGTTAGTGACAACTCGGCTAGTTCTGTAGCAGGTATATGGGTGTTTCTCGTCCTACAGGGCGTGCTGCCCTTTTCGCTGGGGTGGAGGAAGGAGAGAGACCAGCTGCAATTATTTGTAATCGTCGGTGCCCCACAGTCTGTAGTAGGGACTGTGAAGAAGGAAGGGAGGCAAGATAAATCTATGCTTCAAGGGCAGCTACAATACAAAATTTATGATTGACAAAACTAAGGAGTGAGTGTCAATCAGCAATCCGTCAATGAACTGTTCCTGCCAAAAAAAGATCCTCTGGTCTTCAGTAGCATACTGTGTTTCTGTAGGTTGCATCTTAGCAAGTCGTCATGGCGTAGAGGCCGAGGCCTTTGCTGTAACTGGCAGAGCGTCTCTGTGGGTGGTTACGGACTGCACAAATACCGTGGTGGACGATATGCACAGCTCGCTTTGGGGGCTGCGGGAATACTCATGCTTAAGCCGGTGGTGCAGATTATAACAAACAGGAGAAAAGATAAACTCTGCAGCACTGTATAGGAAGGATTTTTGTTACTCTTCTTTATATTGTGAAAAAAGAGACACGTTAGAAGTGCACTCTGTTCATCTGCTCCGTTAGTTCCCAGTCAGGGGTTTGTACCCCATACCCATGTCCCAGCACCCGGTACAGAAATGCTGCCTGAGATGCCTGATGCCGCTTGCTATGTGTGTATATCCAGGAGATGCTACTGTTATCCATAAGTGGTCCTGAGGAAAATCTTTTGGGATTCCCTTCTCTAGTTTATTCAGACTTGTGCAAGCTTATTCAGGCCGTCATAGCGCAATAAAACCGCGCACACTGTCTCAAAAACTGCAAAGGAAAAGAAAGCCAAGTCATTCATATTTGTAATAGTAAGCAAAATGATGATGCAGCATTTATGAGTCCCAAAGGACGTCCATCCTGCTTCCCATCTGCAAAGCAAAGATCTGTATAGGAAACTCAGTTCCATCCTTCAAGTTTAGAAATGCATTTTGACTGCTGCATCTTGAATTCAAAACATCTGTTCTTAGGACATAGCAGAAAAGGCTACATCATTTCTACATGAGAAGTTCAAGAGGCCGGAGGCAGATCAAAGAGCTCCGCAGTCATGCGTTCAGAGCTGTTTGGCCATAGATGTTTCTTTGGACTTTTCTGGAGGGAATTTCGTTCAGCTCATGGGTGCATTTCAGTTAAGAAAAAAGTTTCATGAATATGCAGGTTTTACCATGACATCACTGAACTCAGAGTAGCTAATGATTTTGATCACCGGGTATGCTGGAAATCCAAACAAACCATTTGGCCAGCATTTCCTTTGGCTCTTGAGCATCCTGGGTGATTCAGCTGTGTGTTCTGGAAAAAGTATTCAGTGCAGCAGGATGTGCAGCTTTGCTGTAAAAATCAGGCTTAACATAGTCCACAGTTTTCTCTTGTTCAGTTTTACTTTTGATCAGTTTGCAGCACAGTATCAATACCAATGGAAAATCTTGTTTTTAACTTCTCAGCAATAGCTTCTATAAGTTTCTTATGGAATATTTTGCACAGATTTCAATATTAATGAATGGCTTTTGAAACTAATGTTTCACAATTGGTGGATTACTCCAACTATAAACTGCTAGCACATCTGTTGAGCCTCAATTTATAGTTGGTTTCCCTCTAATATTAACTTCTGAATTATCCACTTGTTACTGGGTCCTTCCTTTTATATTACAATTCTCTTGAAAATGTACATACATGAAATTTTCTTCTGTGGTATTTAGGCTATAGGTATAGTAACTTTCAGTGTTTTAACATACACTTTTATTATACATTAATTTCTCAATTTTATGTATTTTAATTCAATATTTAATATATTTTGTGTGTTGGAGTGACTCTACCTTCACACTCAGTTCTGCCAATATACTACAGCCGCTTCCTCTGAACAGTTCTTCGGCTTTCTTGTTTTAAAGAGGATGTTGGTTTTGCGATGTTGACAAATACCCACTTGGAACTAAAATGAGCTGTCTTTCCACTGATATGAGCTGTGTTTTTCCCTCTGCTTCTATGTTTCCCAATGGGTCAAGCACTGCAAAAATGTAGAGGTAATCTACCTTTACCAGATGAAAAGATTATTAAAAGTAGTCAGTTTTTAAGAGAAATCTCTGACTTTATAGAAAAGAAGAAATTAATAACTGTACAAGATGAGGTTTTCATGTACATGTCTGTTGAAATGTGGGAAAATTCACAGGTGTAAACTGGATGAGCCTCTTGATTTTTCAAAATTAGCAAGCATTATGGATTAAATCTTCAACATACAGACCTACTCTTCAGAGTAGTGCATGAGTCCAACCATGTACAGTTTGGACAGAATATTTTAAAGAAGAGTCATACCATTTCTACTCAAAATGCATGGGAGCTAGGTGCCTACATGCTTATTTTATTGTTTATGTTATTTAATTTAAACGGGGAGCATGTGCTGGGTTTTGTAAGAAAACGAGCATTATGGGTCTGTGCTGTCAGTTCTGATCTCTTTTCCCCTCCTTTCTGAATGATTTGGCATCTGCTGGCAAATTTCGCCCAGATACCCCCAGACGTGTAGGAGCTTCATTACCTTGGAGATTTTAACCTCTCTCTCTGAAAGTCTTGTGGGATGTAGCTGCCGAGGGAGGGAGGCGCTGAGGAGGGGGCAGGCGGAGCAGCCGTGCTTGCTCCAGGCCCGGGGGAGCCTGCCCTGCCGCCTCTCGCCCGGGGGAGCTGGGTAGCGGGGCCTGAAGGGGAGCAGGGGCTGGGAGAGGGGCGCGCGGGACAGAGAAGCCCCTGTGAAACCAGGCTGCGTTTGCTGCTCATGGAACAACTTGTTGTTTTTTCTAAATCCTCCTCATAGTCAAAAGGCTGCCCAGTAGAGGTAAGTACGCATGGATCGAGCACATCAGTAAATGCTACTCATTGGCTTCTGGTTGCCCCTTCGCCTTCCCGAGAGCCCTTCTCTTGATGCTTTTTAAAACGCCACCTGAAAAGCTCTTCTCCTTTGTCTGTGCCCCTTAAATTTTCTCCTTTTGCTGCTCTGCAACTGTCAAGCTTTGCATACAGCTATTTATAAATCCTTAACTGCCTTATTTATTTAGGACTTCTAGTTTGTGATTCTGTAATTATATTATTCTGGAAATAATTTTGTGATGCCTTTATGTGAAAGCTATGCTGTAAAATAAAATTTGTTTGTTTTCCCTAAATTATATTATTATTCTCCCCTGGAATGTTAGGCATCGTGACAAGAGTCTGCAAAATTGGATTAACTGTTTCATGATCGGCATCACATACAACCTACACAATGATGGAATGATAATGTGTCCGTTTAGGGAGTATCATTATAGCTTTGGATGGTGCTCAAATTGCTGTATGTGTGTAGTTAATAATTCCCAGCGAAATAGGAGCTTAACTAAGCCATGATAATAATGCATGGTTTTCTAGTAATGTAATATCTTGTTGTGAGAACTAGTAGTCTCTTTTGAACGTAATCAGTAGAACCATTAATGGTGTGATTATTCATATATTTGATCACAATGTAAAACCATAGCCATCCCTTGGAAGGCACAGTATGGAACCAGACAAACGTTGCCTGTTCTGTTTTTAAGAACGCTATTTTGTCCCTAGGAAACAAGCATGCTGATGGTTTTAGCTCTTGTTTTAAGGTGAATCTTTAATGTTAATAATGGCTGGACCTCCAGAAGTCCTGAAAATCATAAGTACTATAAAGGTCCAGCAGTGATTTGAAAACATTATAACAAGAATTAATAAATGCCAAATTTTGATGTTTATTCACATTTCTGATGTGTCTTTATCAAACTGGATCTAACCAGCTTTCTCCTCTTGACTGCAGTCTCTTACAGCAACATATAATTTCATAAGAGAAAGTAGGTCAGTGGCCTAAGAGAGACCAAACTGAGCCTCCTGATTTCCTTACAGCAGGCAGGCAGAGTTGGGGAAGAGTGTTAATTTAAGAGAAGTGTATATAGAGAGAGAGTTAGAGTTGAGATTTGCTTAAAATATAGAGCAACGTGAATAACTAGAGGGTTTTTTTTCTTTTTTTTCTGGTTGCCAAAACAGAAAAAAACAAAATAGTTCYATGTCTCAGGAAACTTCTTGTGCAACCCAAGATAAAATATTTTCATTTGTTTTTCAGGAAATTTTTTTTAGTTCTTAAAACTTAATCTGAGCATCAAATGTATTTTAAAAAACACACAAAGAAATCAAAATGGTTAGGAATTCCCAGTATATTTCCAGCTGAAATTACTTACCAAGTTTGGCATATATTTGTAGATAATATGAATTGATCCAAAGTGGAATTTTTCCTGAACAAAGAGTCTGTCCAAGATAAATGCCTAGATTTTATTCTTTAGGTACCAGTTAACTTTTTCTGCATCGTAAATCAAAATATTTGTCAGATGTTTCCATTTGAAAGATGTATAGCATTCAGACCATAAAATATGAGACAGCAATTAAGTCTAGGGTGAATGCTTAATAATTAAATAATTGTTGCATTTTATGTATGTGGCTATATTTGTAAATGTTTCTCTTCTTGCCAGGTTTGTACATTAACGAAGGAAGATAACCGGAGAGTGGGGGTGATTCCAAATGATGAGCAGCTCCATGTGTTACCTCTTTACAAAATCTCACAAACAGATGAATTCGGCACTGAAGAGGGATTGGAAGCCAAGATAAAGGCTGGGGCAATACAGGTGCTTACAGCTTTTCCCAGAGAAGTACGAATGTTAGCTGAGCCTCTTAGAGCTACAAAGAAGAAGAAACCAGACACAAGGAGGACCCCGACCGAAAAGCAGATGTTAATAGATAAAAAATATTCAACACCAGTGAAGCTGAAAACTGAAGCACCAGAAAATCTTAGCAACACATTGCATTGTTTAGGTGAGTGGTGCTTATTAAATTCTGCCTGTCTCTTCTGATACTGTATTGTGTTTTATCCATCAAGGGAAGGAAAAACCTTTCATTCTTATGAAATATTTGCATATTCTGCTTTTCAGGAGCTAATAAACAAGTCATTGTAGCCATTATTCTCTCTTGGCACAGGAGAAAACAGATGATCACCCAAAAATAAGTTCATAGTGTTACGTTAATAACAGTAGGTAATGATATTGCACCAATGAAATATTTCCAAGTTCCCCTCTTCTAATAAATAATGGCAGTAGGAGGAGCTTGAAATATTATTGTAGGAATATTTCTCTAAATAGCAGGCTTGAATTTCTACCATTTGAAAGTACAGGAACTGTATCATCCACTTTCAGTGGAAGGTAATGGCTTTCTGAGAAACTGTGCAAGTCAACTATGTATAGCACATAACTCTATAATAAGACAATTTTCTTTCTTCTGATTCTTCAGTGTCATGGATATCGCTGCAAAGCAAGGGATTTGCAAAAAGCAGGTTTTATCTAATAAGATGGTACTTCTCAAATTCTCCCTTGAAGTATTATAAGTGAGGGGGAGAAAGGTGGAATCTGAGAGTAGCTAGGTAAAAAGTATGCCATATTTTTCTGTGTTACGAGATGATGGCTGTGGCCACAGAGTCTTTTGCAACAATTACCTATTTCTGCAATATAGAGTCATTACTTGACTGAGCTGTGCAGTGTTGCTTTAGATTCATGATGTTGTATCTGAGATCAGCTTTTGGACCATTAATTTCAGAACAGAGAATAAAACTCATCTGGGGGACTTTGCAGCAATAAAAAGTAGAAAAGGAGGAAAAGGAGGATAAAGCTATGGAATAAAAACTATGATTAGAGGGAAGCAAATAAATCAATGGAATTAAAACATAGACTATGTGCCTTTTGGAAAGAATAGAGGAAAATCAGACAGCCAACACGCTATAATTTTGAATTTTGTTTCATGAGAGAGATCCAGATACATGTGATAGATTTAAGAGGAGAAATGAATTTAAAAGAATGCCTGTGTTTTAAGAAAAAAATATTGCAGTATCGCAAAAAAATCCATCTGAAATGTAATTTTGTAATTTGTACTCGGCACTTTGCTTTAACTCAGTAAAGGCATCAGGGCAACAAATAAACTTTGAATACAACAAGATGGAATAAGAACAAGAAAAGTGGTATTATTGACACCCTGAGGAAATGGCATAGTCATTCGGTCTGTATGCAAGTTTAGAAGACACAGTTACAGGCTGTGAAACACATATACAAGCAGTGCCCCCGCTGAGGCAGACATACAGCAGTAACTCCGAAGCAGTGATGAATAACTTCCATAGCGCCCAGGGTGCACTGGAAGCCCTGCAGTCATTGCACGGCTCCGGCGTGGGAAGGAATTCTGGCACTGTGTAATCTCATCTCATCAGAAAATTCTTCTAAAACCCTGAAGCAGAATTATGGACTGCCTGCCGGCACATGACGTGGTAGTTACAAATGAGCATGGCTTCTGTATTTGAAAACCATGCCTTTAAGGAATAGTATGCTATCCTGAGTTTTGCTATATGCTTTGGGAACATGGGACTTTATCTTAGAATTCCTTGAGCATGCGAAAATAGTAAAATAACTGCATTATCAAGCCAGCTTATATAATTCATTTGGACTTTAAATATTTTTGTAAAGTAATTTTTAAAGGCTGCTAGTAAAAATAAGTCACAGAGTGAGAAAGAAAAACTCATGAGTAAGCAAGTTGTTCAGAGATGAAAAAATAAGATCCAAATACCAATATTTAGCTTTAATCATAGAAGTTTTGACAGTGGATTCCCCAAGATTCTGCAAGTGATCATGTGACGTTGATGCCCTTATTTGTGACTTGAAAAAACATGTAACACTGTTAGCCCAAAATTTGCAGATGGCACGAATGGCCACAAAATTATGGAAACAATTTTAAAGAGGCCTCAGTAACTGGGCATCAGCGGCAGAGGAAATTCAGGTTTGGAAAAGTGCAAGGTGTTGTGCATTGCATGAGATAAATGACGTGTTTCTGCACAGCCGTTGTTGTTTACTGCAGCCACGCAGGACAATGCCTGGATGTCGCTGTGAAGCCCTCAGCACACTGCTGCTGCCCTGCCCCTGCCCCCAAACCCTAACCCACAGTAAAATGTAAAGGTCTGTAAATAATGGACGTGTAATACTACACGTCACACTTGTACAAACGTTTTTAGACTGTTGAAGGGGATGAGTCATTGGTCTGTCCTTTCCATTCTGCCCGTGGCAGATACCATTTTAATCCTGAGAAATGAGAAATTTTAGTCTAGCCGAGGTAATTAGGCTCAATATGAACACAAAGTCAAAAGGCTTGTGAGACAGAGGAGGTGAAACTAGACCATCCAGTAGTCACTCCTGAAGGTAAACTGGAGGAACCAATTGGTTATTAAATCACTATTCCTTCACATTAAGAGTGACATTCAATTCTGGTCACACCATTGAAACATAAAAGACAGGAGGGTTTGAAAAATAGATAATGAAAATAAAAGATAGAAAAACTCATTAGGGGAGGAAGAAAAATATTGGCTGTATAGTTTTAGGTAAGTGATGAATAAAGAGAGTACTGATAGAGGTAAACAAGTCAGATACTGCTATTAATTTTCTCCTAATATAAGAACAAAAGAATAATCAGCTACATAGAAAGATTTCACATCAACTGGAAAGGAAGAAATACTGATGTACGGTATATGCAATGTGTAGTACTCAATTTACTGATGAGGATGATTTCAGAGTATTGCTTTTGCTTTTTAAATACTAAAAAAAATATGGAGAATGTGCAGTTATATGAGGTAAGATGACCACTGTATGTAAGGAGTGCAATCTGTCATGCATTAGCCGTGTGAGTCGCTCCTGGGAGTAGGCGAGGAGGGTTCTGAAGGAATCACAACGCTGGTTATTCCATGTTGTCCATCACATAGATTTAGCATCTTCTCTTGAAAGATACCTGACCATCGTTTCAGAGCCATTACTATATTGCCCAGCTGAAAAACCTGAAAACCTTAAACAAATCCTCGGACCCCCGTGTCTTCACCACGTTGAGAACAGGAAATTGAAAAGTGGTAAAAGAGGACTGCCCTGTGCTTTTACGTTGCTGCAGAGATGGTGTTGAGGTGGACAGTTTTAGTGCTGAAGACAGATCAAGTCTGCTTGTYGGACACGGATACATGAAGAATTGGTTTGAGTACTGGCTGTCAAGTCCTCTGTAGAACACTGGATATTAAAAAGGGCCATTTGTCGTGCACCTTTATAAATAGGGAGCAGCATAACTCTTAAGTTTTACATTTGTGATAATACTGAGAGCCTTTGAAATCCTAAATTGTTATGAAACACGTTAAAGGTAGAGGCCTTACATCCTTCCTTATATAGTCCTGTCATTAATCACATTATTCCGACAAATAATCTTTAGACATGGAAAGGTTATTTTTGTCTCTCTAAATACTCAGTCCATATGGCTGGCAATTCCTCTTGGCCTGTACAGAACCAGAAATGAGCCACCAGCTCAGAGCCAGTTTTGGAGCTGGGCCAAAGCGGAGTCGTACACTAGCCGCTGGATTCCGCAGGAGTCGCACCAGATTGTGTTTGAATAGGAGGTATTCTTGGGGAATGATGCCATCTCATCTGAACCATTGCTGATTTCTCTCATATATTTCTCTCATGTATTTGAATTAACTTCCGTTTATTAACATCTGTAATGTTTTTATCATAATCATAACTTCCTCTGGCTTTTGTTTAATCTTATTCTTAAAGGAATGTGTAGCTTTTTACCAGACCAGATATATGTTTCTATATATCTCTCTAACACATATAGAAGTAGAAAATGTTAATTTCTACTTAATGTAGTTTCAGTGTGTCCAGCTGGGTCTTTAGTTGGCGTGTGCTGACAAGTGATTGAGAATAGCAAAGCAATATGAAATTCTTTCTTACAAGAGGACGTGTAATCACGATTTAAATGTACATTTGTTTCTCCTCTTATAGTGGCAGGTACCATTTGAATTACCATATTTTCACATTTATAAACCACAGATTATGGGTTAAACCAGCACTAAAACCAATCAGATTCAGCAGTAGTGTGAATTATGTGTGTGTAATTAAAACAGTCTCCCCGAAGTTCCTTCCCTGCTCCCCCCCGCCGAAGCCCTGCTGCCTCTGCATCCTTGTCCCGCTTCCTCCCCTCTGCTGGCGGCGCTGCCGCCCTCATCTCTGCTCCATCGCCCCACGGAGCAAGTTGCTTCTGGCGAGAGGTGGGGAACTTGCTGGAGCCCCAGCCATTGCCAGAGTGCTGTGGGTTGTGTAAAGACTTATTTTCAGAGAATATAGGGGTCTCTATCAGAGATGATGGAAAATGAAATTTTCAATTGCTGTTTCAGACCTTTTAGGAAGAAGGCATTGGTTTGGCTTTTTTTTTCTTAATTAAGTGACTTTATGTTTGGGGTTTGCTTTCACAGAAGAGGTCTTTAAAAGAGTTGATGCAGTTTTCTTCTGTCCCTCCACAATTTCTGTATTTGTGTAGTAACTATTATGTGTCCCAAACTTATCCCTGTTTGCTTTTTTCTTATTTCTGTTGAAAGAATGTTTTTTAATACATAACTATTTATATATTACTAGAAGAGAGAATACAAAAGAGGATAGTTCTTCTATATTCGGTATTAATTCAAGCAGTTAAACATTCTGTGTATTTATGGAACAAAGAAGAAACACTGACAGAGCCAGTCTTTTATGAGAATACGTAAGAGTTCTCTGTGGGGTGCTAGTTTGCCAGCAAGGGAGATGTAAAGCAATTTTAGGGCCTGATGCAAAGGCAGTCCGAGGCAGGGCAGTTCTCTCCCAGTACTTCAGTGGCCTCTGGCTGAAACGTATCCACGACAAGAACGAGCCGTTTGAGGAGGCTCTTCCATAAAAGCGCACACTTGCAGTGTTGCCAGGACTAGAAACTGCTTAGGGAGCTGACATAAACTGAACCAAGTATGCTTCCAAGAAGGTTTGAAATAATTCATGTTTGGCAATTAGATGGGAGACAGAGCCAAATCACAGGTTGCAGGTTTGTAAAAATGGGTTTACCTTGAGTACGTTGCCAGTAATTTTTTTTTAATTCTGAGAAGTTACTTGCTAATGCACAGATCATTGTAATTCAGTATTATTTTGGTAAGATGGACATGATCTATAAACGTACTTTCTTCTTCAACCATAATCTGGGGTAAGGCTGTCAAGAATTTTGATTGTTTTGCAGGCTTAATTTCAGACAGCCTAAATTTCAGCAATTAATGTAAAATCTTCTACCTAGGGCTTCCTACTGGATTGGGCATTGCTGAAGGCGAGCAGTCAGCTGGTAGGAAGCATCTAGGTAGAACTGGGCTGTGTGAATCTGGACCGAGTACTTAATTGATTTTATTTATTTTATTCATCCCTCTGTGAAATACCTGTCTATTTTATATAACAACACTGAGCAGTCCGACTGGAAAAGGTTAAGGCACTAATTCAGCAAGGTAATTAACATACTATTTTAAGTCATAAAAATATTCATAAAAATATAAAAGTTACCATTCTGAAAAATTTAGAGTTGTCGTTATATCTCTCATATTAGAAAACAATTATGAAAATATTATAAACGGTATATTTTATTAACTAAGTGAGGAAAAATACTTACACTTTGGTGTGCATTTTTTTTAGGGAACAAAACAGATGCTTTAAAACCTGGAATAAAAATGGAGACTTCCGATCACCTCTATGCCATGAAACATACTTCAAACACTACTAAAAATTGCTCTTTATTAAAACAGTATACGGCTTCCTCCCCTTTTAAGGTGGATAGTTTACATCCATATTCATCATTAGCACATAAGCCTGACCTAACAGCAGTGACAAATATTCAACAAGATTTTTCAGTTCCCTACGGGTATTTTGAATGCAGTAGTAAGCAACCTCACGTGACACCTTATATTAATTGTAAGAACTTTGATGTGTCAGTCAAAGATTATACTGGAATTTTGCTGAATGATAAGATGAATGGTGTGCCACCAATTCTTCCAGATGTCACTGCTTCAGGCCCCCCAGCCCATAAAGACCCCCTGCCCAGTATACTTGAACATCAGCCAGACAAACAGAATTGTCAGCTTCAGTTAGACAATTCTCCTTCTTCACAGATGATCAGCTCTTGTGATTTGTCAGTACCGCTAAACTCTCCAGCCAAGGATGCAGTCGGAAGCGAAGCTGACTGTTCTCACGGATGCCCCATGGAAAAGGGTAGCTCCCATCAAGAACAGATGTGTGACTTTGACTGTGTTGATGAAAAGCAAAACAGTGCACTGGGACAACCGGCTGATTCTGAAGAAAAAGCTGAGGAAATGTGGTCAGACAGTGAGCACAATTTTTTGGATGATGATATTGGTGGTGTTGCTGTGGCACCTTCTCATGGTTCTATCTTAATTGAATGTGCAAGACGGGAACTCCATGCTACCACACCTATTAAAAAACCCAACCGAAATCATCCCACGCGAATTTCCTTAGTTTTCTACCAACACAAAAATTTAAATGAGCCGAAACATGGGTTAGCAATGTGGGAAGCAAAGATGGCTGAGAGGGCAAAAGAAAAAGAAAAAGAAGCAGAAAGATTAGGAACAGAAAATACTGAACTAAACTCTAGCAGCAGGAAAACAAAGCAAACCAGTGAAAACAGAGAGATTTTTTATGAAGACAATGAGTTCAACCAAATTCCATCACGCAGAGCATTAACAGTAACTAAAGATAATGTAATAACAGTATCTTCTTACGCCCTCACGCGAGTTGCAGGGCCTTATAACCATTGGGCATAGGTTTTAGTATCAAATGCCTCCTCTTGGTGCAGTGTTACAGTTTCTTTAAGGTGCTGTTAAAGAACAAGTCTCATGTCGTTTACTATTTGTTCATCTCAACCATTTTAAGGCTGAGGTAAAAAAAAAGGGGGGGGGGATTTCTTCTTAAACTGTGACTTTAACATTTGGTGGTGCTCAAGCACATTTTAAGCAAAAAAAAAAAGAAAAAAAAAGTTGTATAGTTTTAATACATTCTAAAA
The DNA here is from genome assembly GCF_003343035.1 of Apteryx rowi. Classification (NCBI taxonomy): domain Eukaryota; kingdom Metazoa; phylum Chordata; class Aves; order Apterygiformes; family Apterygidae; genus Apteryx; species Apteryx rowi. The sequence goes on from NW_020447886.1 coordinate 1,699,974, forward strand.
AAGACTTTGTTTAGGTTATTAACCTTGATTGAATCATTCAGTTTATTACCTTTAGGAATTTATATTTTGGTGCTTTAAATCAAGTCTGTTTACTACAAAAATCATTTATAGGGATTTTAACAGGTTCACATTTTATGCTGTTAAATCAAGTTATACAGTAATAGCTCTACACAGCTCTTGGTGCTTAACCACATCAAACAGTTAAAAATAAATAAGCTGAATTATTACTTCATGGTGCCATTGCTTTAACAACTTCCAACCATTGCTGTTATAGTCCAAATTGCAGATAAATCTTTTAGAAAACCAATGAATTTTTTTCTCTTTAGATTTGTCATTATGTATGAAATGAAATTATTGGTAATGATGGCTGGAAGTTGTTTTTAAGCTGTAAATATATATTTTAAAAGCACTTTCTATTTTTAAAATTAACTTGAAATAGTGTAGTATAAGGATCATATTGTCTAAGGTTTGTGCATACTCTACAGAAGAAATCATTTTATTCTTGCTGTGTAGAGTTCCATATTGTTACAGCTGCAGTATGTATGCTAATAGCATATATGATTGTTTTTAGACTTGCCCTTTTTCATTGAAGATTTTATGTTACATATAAACAACCATTATAAAATACAGAAACTTTTATTATTTGTAAGTGATAATACAAATATGAAATTAAGAAACATCTTGTCAATACATGTGTTGCTATTGGAAGTTAGAGGAGTACTATCTGTTTTTCAAAGGCAGCATTTGTTATGATTTATTTGAGCAATAAGTATGTAAGTCTCATTCATTTGGAGCATTTTAAGTTATACGACAACCAAATGTTCCTAATGCCTCAGGGGTGGGATTGTTTTGGGATAAAAAATACCCCCTAGAGTTGCCTTATTCTCTTCTGAAAAAAATAATTAATACTAATTTGGAAAAAATACAAAATAAGTGTTGGAAAGTAAGAAATTTCTAACATTTAACGGCAAATTTTTAGTTGAGAATAACCCATCTGTAATATTCACCAGCTAAGGCTTTCTAAATTCAAACTTTTTTTACAAAAATGTTTTGTAAGAATTTTAAGTGATTTATACATTTCATGTAGAAAGGGTTGTTGTATTCTTCATTCCAAACATTTGACATTTATGTTCTCCAGTTTTGTTGAAAAAGTGACATATCATGAAATGAGTATTTGTGAAACCAGAGGAAAAACAGACACTCCATTACTTTCAAATACTGTAGCATCCCACTCTTCTTTCTGATTCTCCTCTCCTATGTATTTCTTTTTTAAACTTATTTATTTAAACAAATTACCAAATGACAGCGTTAGCTAAGGACCGACCTCATCCTGCACCTTCTTCCATGAGAACAGTTCTGCTTAACTGTACCTGTCCCGCCGGAGCCAGGAGGCCTGCTTGAGTGGGGACTCCTCTCGTGACTGAGAGCTGCAGGATCAGGCCCAGAGACGAAGCTGTACCTTAATTATGCCTCGGGATCCTCCCTGACTGGGTGACCCATAGGTATAATGAGGTTAGAGTTTTCCGGTGTGAAAATATACTAATAATATACTTGATAATATTATAATGTAGTGGTGCTGTAACAAAGGAATATGAAATATCTAGATCTGCTTTATTTAAAACCTAGACAAGGTGCTTTTTTTCTTGAAAAGCTGAACTGTAATCATTATATTTACAGTTTCGGTACGAAAATTAGATGAGCTGTATTTTTAACACATAGTGCCAGTTAGGACCTTGGTGCTACAAATACTTAAATATGGCCGTAGATCAATGAGATTATTGTCCTGTATAAATGTATACAAGTGTAGTGTTTGCAGGAGCCAGGTCAGGTCTGGAGTAGCAATCATTATGTAATGACCTAGGATTCAATTCTACAGGTTCCTGTTAAAATTAACAAAAACGTTGATGGCAAAGGATGGTGGACTTGAACCCATTCTTTGTATCTTACCTATTTTAAGTAAAATTTGTAAAACCGGGTATGCTGCAAATTTTAGTTCAAAGCTTAATATTAGTTCAAATAGAGGATATGAAGGGATTGTAAATAATAATAAAACAAAACCAATATTATGCCATCATTTTGTACCAGCAGTTTTATGCTTCTTGACTATGTAATATACAGTATACATCAAATCATTATGGTATTTTGTGTGCCTTAGATTTCCATTTTAAAACTTGTATATTTTTGGTGAGCCTAAGATTAGTAAGAATTCCAGCTGTCCATACAGTAAGTAGTACTGTACGTTCTCTAGCTGTTCCATTAATGTATTTACTATCTGAAACCCCTTGTCCTACATCATGATGAATCATTTACAGGAAAGAATAGTTCATTGTTTTCACTGATAGTGCTGATAGCTTTAGCTTGTATAATGCAAACTGAAAAATCATTTATCATTCAGCACTCCTATGTGAATAACAATTTTTCTACACAAAATTAGTAAGTCACAGAGCCATCTCTTTACCTTTTAAGATGTTCCAAGTATTGAAGTGGATCATTTTTACTTGAATCTTCCCCTGTAAAGGTCCATCTTTAACATATGTGTGACTGGAGCCTTCAAGATAAAAATGTTCCATTGAAAAACCAGCAGCTTCCCTCAAAGAACTGAGAAATGGAATAGGTGCATATAAAAGGATACCTCCTAACATAGCCCCTGGCAAGTCGCCTCTCAAGTGACTGCATCAGTAAGTCCAGGTCTACCTTATTTGAAATGGAAATTTTAAGAGAAAAATATATCTTAATGTAATAGTAATGTTATTAACTGGTAGGTGCTAAAGCTCACAGTTACTACTCTATTAAAGAATACTTTACGTGAGAAAAATACATCATCTGTACAACAAAATATCAGTTGCGGTGCTCTTTCCTTGACTGTCTTTTACCTAGCTACTTTTTCAATGTATCTAACAGGCAGGTTAGCTGGCCACTTTATCTCCTGGTGTGACACATAGCAGGAAGCTAATATTTTCTATTACTGTACTGCAGTATAGAAAATACAACTATTTACTGTTTTTACAACTGTGTGCTATTTATTGTAACATTTCAGAGTATTTATCAGTCTTGTACACAAAATTATATTCTTTGAGTTTGAGTAAGGTTATCATTTTGTAACAATACTTGTCTCTTGACAGTCGCAAATTTGTGGGTATATTGTCTTCTGGCCCACACAACCACTCTGTAACTTGCTCTTACCCCTTAACAAAGTCCTTCCAGGATGGCCAGGTCAGAAACTGGATCCAAAATTAAGGTAGCTGCGAAGGGCTAGGTCAGACCAACATATTTTACTTGGTTTCTAATAGCTGGCATTATGCTCTCAGTGAAAAACCAGTAGGTGGATACAGGTGGGCTGATGATGGGATGTAGCTGTCCTTGTACTTTTTCACAGGACACTAGCAAAAACAGTTCTGATCCAACATGGGACACGTTTGACTTTCCAGAAAAAATGTGTCCCATCCCTTTCTCTAATGGATCCGATACTACCACTCCATCTTCAGTTTGAAGGGAGTAACACTTTCCACAGAAGTCAGTGCTGTCTGAGTCATGGGGTCCCGGTTGAAATGACTGCATTAGTGCCCAATTAAATAGTGATTTTTACTCATGCAGTTTCTCTGCTCTTACTGATTTGTAACACACTATCTTGTATTACAGAAAACAACAAAAATTATTTCTATAAAATGTTTTAGTCACAAGATCCAAAAAGTTTTTAAAGAAATCAATTTGTTGTGACTTGCTAGTTATAACAGTTGTATTCAGATCTTCCTTAAGAACTTTCTAAGCTAACTATTATTTAGGAATAACTGCTGTTAGCAGTCCTTATCTGAGCTATGACAGTGCTTCTCTRTATGTAAAACAGGAAATAACTGTAGTATCTGAAGCAACATTTTATGTTAAGCATGGGTAAATGGCAACTTCTTTAGTAGTTAGGATTACTTGTAACATACAACAGGCTTTTTCTTTCTTAAAAGATCCTTTTAACATCATTGCAGTATTATGCTAAATTCATTCGGTTAAATTTGGGTCCTGTTTACATTGCTGCAGCCCTGTTGACTGCAATGTGCTAATTTATCAAACTTCCATGCAATTTTCATACTTAGCTGGCTGGATACTGATACTGTTGACCAAAGTTTGTGCCTACTCAGACCCCTGCAACCCTACCACAATTAGGGCTTGCAAGGACAGAAGGAGAGAGATTTGGAATAAATGCTGTTGTATTTTTGGTTAAATACAGAGGTTCATGGATAATATTGCTGGTAGCCATGATAAGTGATTCAAGGTCTGTAGAAAGGTGTAATATCTTCACTACAAGTTTTAAGGCACTCAAGACCACTGGGTCTGTTTCAGACCCATTTCAGGCTTATATTCTTGACACCTTTTTTAGTTTTTCTTATTCAATGGGTTGCTCAACAAGAAAGAGATTTTATGGAAACATACAAATAAAACTGTATCTGCATGTTTTATTTTTAAAATGTAAAGTTCAAACTGCCCTTAATCTCCTATGAAAATTATCTCTCTTTGAAATTAACTTATCTCAAGCTTTTTATCTCAAGATTTCTTATCTCCATTTCAAGTCATCAGCTTTCTAATCTATGGTTTTTATATATGACTTTTCTCAATTTTTGACAGAAATCCTGTAATCTCTATGCAAACAGGAAGAAATAACCACACCCTCAAATACATGAAAAACTAAATTGCATGTCCACTTTCACGCTTTTTATACATAACAGCAATGTATTCATGCAGTGTTAAATGAACTCTCTTTCAGCTTCATGGTTGTCATTAAACTTCTTCACCAGCACAATCTTTGTGACATATCTTCCATAAAATTGTCAGTGTGTTTTATTTCTCACATATGGAAGATGTCTGCCTAACTGTGACCCATGACGCTATATATCTTCTCATCTTAAATAATAAAATTAGAGATGAGGAACAGTCCAATCACACGTGGAAACATTGTTTGGCTTTCCTCTTAACTTTGTCAGGTGGTAATCTAACTTTCAGGAGGAAGTGTGGAGGGAAACCTTTCCACTGTAGAGAAAACGTCCACTGATTATTGTGACACCATGGTACTGGACTGCAATGTCTGCGTTACAGCATTGTTTCTCAGTGGTGAGGATGTGTCGTCATGTCACACAGCCCTGGATATATGTACACATTCATCTGTTTCCTTTAGTTCCTTTGAGGACAGTAATTTTTCCTCTGTTCTCCGTGTGCATATGCTGGTTTCTTTAAAAAAAAAGAAAAAAGGCGGTCACCTTTTCTTTAATCCGTGTAGACAAGGTAGCAAGCACTGCTGTCATCACCAGTCTGCTCATTCTTCCCAGGATCAAGATGGAGAATGTGGAAAGCTAATCAGACACAAAGCATTAATAAGTTACAAAACTGTGAAGGGTACGGTTGGCTTTTGGGCCAGCCTTCTCTGTACACATTTGTGGTTGCCAGGGTACTTCTTTCTATTGACATTTTTCTTTGGTACATCTTATTTTAAATACATAAGTTTTCTTTTTATTAAGTCCATGACACATTGGTGGCCTTCTTTGATCTCAGAGTGGCCAGTGTCAAACGTTCTGAAGATGTGCATACTTAGTATTTTTGTGGCTTCAGTGTCTTCTGGAATTATCTGATGTTGTACTCAAACAGTTTTCACAGGTTGTTTAGGTTGTCCTTCAGTATGTTGCTGCAAAAGTATAATTACATAAAGAGAAGAGATTTATACTTGAGGTTTTCTCAAAGACCAAACATTAACAGTAATACTTAATCAGGCACCAGTATATATAGATCACTTATTTCTTCTAAAGAGTGGTTTAAAACATATTTCATGTTTATTTTGTTGCCGCTATATTAAACATTTTTGGTTATTTCAGAAGAGAGAGTTCAATTTTTAGTTTAATATTGTCATTTATATACTTGTTTCCTAAATTTTGAAGTTTTAATTCTCAATATAGCGCTGTATTATCTCCCTCAAGAACATTTAAATTTACTAGCGTCAATTAGCAGGTATTGCTCTCTAATCCATAGAGATGACAGTGATACTACAGCTACCTTTCTCAGTCTATGGTGTCTTTATGGATCATCCTCTGTGGTTAGTTACTTTGACAGTCAGCACTCGGTTATACTGTAACCTGCTGCTGAATGCTTTAAACACTTATAACTACTCTAGAAGTTTTCCATAACTCTCTGTAGATCTACTTCAGTACTCAGCAGTAGCAATATAAGAGGTCAGCCTACTTGTGAATTTTTTTTTCTCCCAAACTGTCTCTGCTTCATATGTAAACCAGCTAATCTTCATCTCAGGAAAACCATAAGAATTTATTCTTCTTGTGACTCTTCCAAAATCTCTTTCAGTCATCTTTTATCTTTTAAACAGTAGTTTCTTGCTTCTTTTTATGATTTTAATTCATGTTCTCTTATAGGGAGCCTAGACTATTGCAGTTTGATAATTTTTCATTCCAAGAGAGAGGGACATTTCATCATCTTTCACTATCAGTGTTTTCTTGTTTCTAAGTCCAATTAAAATATTTCCAAATTTTTTTTGAACTCTATGTAATTGTTACACTCTGTTCTTATATCTGCAAGTAGCTGAACAAGACACTTTGCAATATTAGCAAACTGCTCACAGCCGTGGCTCTCCAGAGTTGGATATTTTTGCTTCTGTTGTGAGCATCTCTTTGTAATGCCCTCTCTTCTTTTGAATTACTCTATCAGTTCTGTTCAAATCCTGACATAAGACAGACTCTTTAGACAGACTCTGTAGACTGTGCACAATTACAAGAGCAGGAGTGTTTCTTTCCATCTTCTGGTTATATCCCTGTGCAGAGATCAGCTGTAGTCCTTGTGAGAAGCCTGAGTATTGCATAAGTTAAATGCCTTAACTGACGGTGAACTGCTTGGAAAAGAGTGGAACAATGGATTTTTTTTTTTGTTCTTCCTCTGTAGCAGCAAGTGGAAGTGATTGAGCTTGAGCAGAAAATAATTAAATATGATCTGCCTTTTATAAAAGGGTATAGGAGTGTCAGCATCACTGTTTTCCTCTTTTTGAGATACAAAGATGTAAGAATCCTTTCTTCACTCTAGTTCCCCATTTCATCCCAACGTTGTTTGCAGTGTCTAACCACATACTCTTAACTTTAGCTTTAAATGACACAAGATGCTTCTCAATGCTGTACCCTTAATTCTTCCCACAACAGCATCTATTCTCTTTTTTTTCTACTGGACCATGATACACATCATTTTCCCATCTGTATTTATATTAAAATGCTAGAATCTTCCAGCAGTGTAGTTGCAATGAAGTCAAGATTTGGGTGCTAAACAAGTTATGTTAAGGTGACCTACTCTTGTTTGGTGTGACAGGTTGACAATGCTATTCTCAACACTTTGCACACCGTACCAGCTTTCCTTATAAAGTGGAAGGGTGCAGGTTGTAGACCTCAAAAAAGGACACAGGTAAGAAGCAGGACAGATGTGGCAGTTAATCTACAGAGAGTTACCAGTTACAGTAGATGAACTGTATTCCAAAGAAGCGCTGTTGCAATGGAGCAAGGGAACTGTTAGTTTGACGTTCAGTATTGCAGTTGTTGCCACAGAACATTTTAATTACTGTTGTGGAAAGTTTTGTGAATTGAATGATTGATAAATATTTTACATGTATATCTGTATTTTTATTATAATATTGTAATGGAAAAAGGTCTAGGGTTTGGGTGTGTTTTTTTTAAATAAGAATAAAAGGCCTGATTCTCATTTATACTACTGTCCTTTGCATCACATTAAAAGGATAAAGGGGCCTTAAATGGATATCCATTTAGCTTACGTCCTTTGGAATATCCCGTTACACTGATAGTGGTATAAAAGGTCATTAGTATAAATCGGAACCGTTGCCAAAAGACTGATTTGTACAATCATCAGAAATCAATTTCATGATATCCCTATTGCACACATATTGGCCAGTAACATCCAAATTATCACTAGTTTAGAAATACAGGTTGAAAAGAAACTGGTCTGGTTTATTTTGTAACAGGTTATAAGTATTCATTTATATTGGCTGTGCTTCTTCCAACCTTGTCTACAAAGAGAATGTGGTAGAAGACTTGTACCTCAAGATAATGTCCTGGCCAGAAATTGGCAGAATTGTGAATAATATTAATTCTAAGTCTGGGCAATTTTTCTTCAAATAATTACATTTTTTCATTATTTGATCCCTTCTATTTGATCACATAAAAAGGGGTTTTGAGAATCTACTTAGCTCCATTCTTTGCTGACTTAAGACCCAACAGGGTGTGTGTGCAGTACTGTGTGATGCTGCCACAGTGGGGTGAATTTTGAGACACATAGCTAAGAGCCAACACTTCCTATCTGCCTTAATTGTGGTGATCCTAGACAGTGAAAAAGTTGGCCCTGTTCTGTATGCTTGAGTCATGCAAAGCTTCCTTGCTGCCAATGGGTGCATTATATGAGCATCAAGCCCCACTATATTCCAGTTATGAAATATTTCTTTCAAAAAAAGAGAAAATAACATTGTTGACAAACAAAATCCTGTATTTTCATTCTTAACTTTATAAACTGTAGTGATACTGTAGAGCCTAATGAGAACAGATTTTATACTAACTTTGTGAATGCCAGTTGTGTGAATCCATGCAACTCAAAAGCCAGTGTCTGAGCTTTGTGAGTCTCTAGTCCTCTAAATAAAAAATAACAGTAGGCCAGAAAAGCAAACCTGATATCCCAATATCATTAAAAGAAAGCCAGTTCTAACTAATCCAAACATTTAGACGCTTCAGGCTTTAAAAATTAATTATTCTAAGATTATTTGTTTAGTTTGGAAGAGGACAGCTCTTCATAATGTGACAATATTATACCAGGTCACAAATGCTGTTCAAAACTTGATATCATAAGAATGAACATTAATTTGTAAGAGCACACCATACTAAAATGCTAGGGTTAATGATTTTTTCCCTGATATAAAAAAATTAAAAGATTAACAGTATGCCAAAGCAAACAACAAAAAATTGCCAGGATTTTCTTTTTTTCTTCCTCTCTTTCTTTCTTTCTCCTTCTTTCCTTGGGATGCATTTGATATTTATTTTTGAACTCTGAATTTGAGGTTTTGGACTATTTCCAGTTACCAACCTACTGTATTTAGATCTGAAACATAAAATAACTTTTTAAAGCAAAAGAAGTTTATGTACAGGGAGAAAAAAAATCAGAAAGTAAAAGCACTTCATTATGTCACAGTATTTACAGGAGAAAGTATAAAAGTTACTTCCTTTCTTGAAAAATATTTGGGGCCTGACTCTCTCCTAGTTTAACTGAGCATAGCTTCATAAGGCTAATGGAGCTGTGAGGAGTTACACTAGCTGAGGAACTGAACCTTAAAATCTTCTTTGCAGACAAGGGAACCCTTACCAGCAGTACTTGAAGACTTGTGAGTTGTGACTGCATGTTACTTGAAAGATCTAATTAAGCTATGTTTTTTGGTGCAAGCAGTTGTTGTACATGATTTCATGTTTATGTAGCAAGATGCATTGAAATGTTGATACTAGTATTGAAACATACATGTAAAAATTGTTGTTGTGGAAATTGTCTGTTCTGTTCTATTTTTCTTGTGTGTCTCATCTGTTTAGAACGTAAACTTTCATTTTTTATTGTCCTAACTGAATAAGGCTAAATGAATACTGTAATTGAAAATATATTTTAAATCTTGTCATGAGTTTTTAAAAAGACTATTACAAATTGTATCATTCCTGATTACACAGAACTTTGTGGGTGGTTTTAAATAAATTTTATACTTCTATTTTGCACTTAGTCGTCTAATTTTTCTTTCCTGCATTTTATCTTCTTGTAAAATGCTTTCAGAAATAAAAGAATGCTGTTTCTCAACACAAATTGGATTCCCCCAAAATAAAGTCATGCTGAAGTAATTAGAGTTAGGACTGAAAATTTAGGCCAGGAGAGCCTGTACCATACAACTTATAGCAAGGTTAGTGCCCTGGTTTATAATACAGAATATGATGTCACACAAATGTAGTAGAGCTTAGTATTGACCATTTAAAACCATTACACAGTTTTAAATTTTAGATGGGAATTAAAAAATTAGTGATTCTAGACCTAGAAATAGTTTCATTTTGCAGCACATCTGAGGGTACTGAAAACCTCATCAAAGAGATTCTGACAATAGCAAGAAGTTATTCTAATAAAAAATACTATATTCTCTACATTCTGTATACTATGTTTATATTGTTTGCCCTGTAGTCAGTAAAGCGGGCCTTCTTGTTAAGGGAAGAGTAAGACAAGTATTAATAAAGGTATTTTCAGCTTTTGAAACATTTCCTCTGCAAAAGTTTATGCTCTTATCACTAATAACCTTTGCTACGTTTAGAAATATATTCACAAGTTAACTCGGGCCTACAGGACTACAGTTTGGGCTTATCAAAGTCTGAGATTTCTGCAGTGGACAGAACAGGCAGGGGCATACAGCATGCGGCTACCCGACCCCTTGTTGACCAGTCTGCCTGTGCTCGTGTGCAGGACTGAACTGTCCCAGGCAGAGCCGACAGCAACAGAAGCAGTCGGAAAATTCGGAGCTTCATTTTCTTTTGACTGAAAGACCAAAACATTTCTGAACACTCTTACATGAAGTGCCTTATTTTTCTACAAGCCCTGTCTGGCAGAGCAAGGTTATGGGAATCATTTACTGTGGTTTTTAATTCCCATCCAGTGGAAATGGTCCAGATTTTGTTTCAAATGAGAGGGTACTTTTTTTCTGGAGACACAATACACCTCAGCTCTAGTCAGCTTTCCTATGTAACATTTAGTGCAGAACAGCAATACTAGAGAGATTTCCTGTTCTTTAGATGTGAAGGAAAGAAGGAAAACAACTCTTACTGCTCACATTTGCTTTCTTCCCTTCTCCAGTAAATGCAATAGCAAAAGCTGTTGTTACAATAATCTTCCAGAAAACTGAAATCTCCTACAAGGCAGGAAAATGCTACTACACTCAGGCTCTAATACCTCCTTAGTAATATAAAGTAAATTATGTGATATGGTGCATGTAGTCCCTGGGAACCAGATGTGGTAATCCAACAGGAAGGCCTTTACCCTTCTATGTCACTCGCTGCTCTTTTAGAGGATAATCATGAACGGGTTTTATAGCGACTGGTTTCCCAACCCGCCCCAGGCCTTCTCTAAGCCACACTGTCAAAGCTTTTGATGGAAGTGCACGTTCCACAGCTTGCTGCTGGGGTCAGTAACATATAGCACCGATGTCTAAGATAGCATGCAGCTTCTGAATGGCACTTAAGGAGCCGGGAGCTGACCCAAGAACATCATCTCAAGAGAGACACCTGTAAGCAGCAACATTTTCCAGCTCCCTTTGAGGTACTGGCAGCCAACTGCATCTTGCCACCCCCTGAGGTTCCCACTGCCCAATCTGCTCCCAGTCAGAGCCACATTTCTGAACAGCCAATATTTTACTAAAACCTTTTCATATATTAGAGAGTATATTAATACATACAGAGATTTTAAAATGCAGATTCACCTGTAACTTGTGGGAACAAAAACAAATAAAAGTGATTGGCCCTACCATCCCTGAAAGTTTGCCAAACATTCATTTATCTCTATCTCATAGCTCAAGAACTGGAGGTAGCTTCAGTGCATTTTCATGTTTTGAAGTTCTTATATAAGCTATACAGGTAATAGAAAATTCATGTAATACAGTTGGTTGCTTCTACATTTTTAAGATGTATAACCTCAAATTGTAATATCTGTTAAAAACTGTATTAATTGTAACAACAGCTTAAACTGCAAGTTTACAAAATTTTTGCTAGTGCTGTATTATACTGTTCAACAGTGCTCTAATACCTGATAAAGATTAGAATGGCAGGGCATTTATTGAAGTTTGAGCGCTGTCAGATAATACTAATGCCAGTTTCTGTTGTTATATACTATTGTCTGCCTGACTTTTGTTTCATTTTTTATAAATATTCCTCTGAATAACCCTAGAGRATTATTCATTACAAAAAGAATGCTACCCAATGCAAATGAGGTCATGCAAAGCCTTTTATGTTTTATCTTTGAAAGTCCTTGTATCTCATCTAAACTTAACTTGTATCTTCAAAATGGATGTTGATTGATATATAGGACTTTCTGTGGATTCTCCACATCAAAATGAGCATCATATTCAAAACTAATTTTAGCACAAACAAGACAATGCTTCAACTAATCATGTTTTGGTTTAGTACATGGCCTAGATGGTCTAAAATAAAATAATTAGCAGGGATACCTGCTTGTGTTTTTGATCTAAGGCACATTGAAAAAGGTGTTAAAAATATGGAAATCTAAAGCCGAGCTATTTCAATAACCATTTGATGGAGTGTGATTCTTAAAATGGGCCTCTAATTCCCAGTCCAGTCTGCTTACTTCAGAATACAGTTTTGCTTTTATAATATACACCAGTTATACAAAATTCTTAGCAGCTGAGTTCTTGAAATTTTCAATATTTTTGTCTTCTTCCACTAGGCCAAAACTGACTCATAATCATCTCCACTGTATCATGCATGCATCTCTCTTTATTCCTAACAAAATTGGGTAACACTTCTCCCCTGTTTGAGCCTGAAGTAGCCCAGAATTGTTGCTGGAGGCACCAAGACTTAGCCTCATTTTTCTACTCAGAATAGTAAAAATTTTGCTTCCTATGGCAAAACAAGTTGGCAGTTCAGTTTCTTGTGACCACATTGTTTTGTAAGTAGCCTTTTGTTTTTGCACAGTGGTGACTTTAACTCCATTCACTTGAGGGATCCCTTCAGAGAAATCAAGTACTAAGCCTTTTTTTCCTCAATGAGCACTTCTATGACAGACCCTAACTAACTTCCGCACTAGCGGAAGAGCCTTGTAAGGACTGGTCTGGTTCACAGTTGCTACGAATTTTGAAAGGATGAGATGAGCTGGGCTGCTGCAAATCCTGAGGGCATGAAGCTGTGAGTGGCTCAGGTGTGCCACTGCTTAACAACACTCCTTAAGCTGCAACTCTTCTGAGGCCTGACCAGCACAGTCAAAGAAAAGCAGAATGCTCCACATTAGTGTGCTCACCAGCAAGCCTTGCAGGGGCCAGAGGCTCTAGATCACCCCAAAGCGCACAGACAAGTACTTCCTCTATGTGTAATTTCTATTGTGTCTGAGCAAACTGAGTAGAAACTAGAGTTTAAATGTTTCTCCGTTGCCTTCTCGCACTGGAGGAGCCGTTACTTGGGGCTGTTACCGTATGCAGAGTTCTGAGGATGTTCTTAGTTGTTCCTGTGTCTTGCAGCCTGCATAGTCCAAAGCAAGTGACATCTCTGAATCTCTATGTTCAGCTGCACCACAGTGGGAATTATATCTGCCTGGCCTTCAGCTCTTGCTCTGCTCAGGAAAGAGACTAGATACTGCGGGCAATAGTAGAAGGGAAATTAGTTCTTGGCTCTCAATCTCCTGCTTTTCAAGCAATGGAGCTAAGACTTTAAAGGTGGTCAGGATTTTTCTTCCCATCTTTCTTTGAGCACTTTAGGAAAACCCTGTTCTTCTAGATGTATCAGATTCCATTCTGTGTGTGAGAAGGGATTTCTCATGTATCTCCTTATAATCTTGCTATGTGAAAGGTAGAATTAGTGCACTTCTATAGACAGGCAAAAAAGGTTGCTCAAACACATGTCACCTCAAGTAAGCAGGAAGGAATCCTTAATCAGGGCAGCTATCCCTGTACTCCTTGGTCAACACAAATTGTACCTCTTTTTCTTTCCATAAATCATGAGGAACGATCCAAACATTACAGCTCTCCCTAGACAAGAAGCCACACATAAAACTAATATTCACAATATTTCTTCCTTCAACTAAAATTAGATAAGATATCCTATACTCCTCTAAGAACCTTATAAAACTCAGATGAGTACTTGTGATTAAAGTAAAATGTTAAACTCTTATGCAAAAACAAAACAGTCACAAAATTTGAAACCAATTCTATCTGATTTTAGTTAAGAAATTACCTTACTTTTAAAGGCATAGTTGTATTTTCCAACTAGAGATTCCCCCTTTTGCAAGGATGTATTTCTCTGAAACTTCAGCATTAACTGTGATTGTCCAAAAATTTTTTTGAAATGGAAGCTTCCTTCCAAGAAATGTTTTTGATCATAAGAATGTATTTTCTTGAAATTTTGAAGTGTCAAATGGGACTATTCAGGAGAAAAGTCTGCTATGTACTCATTTAGGAGAACCAAGAACCAACTGCTTATATAAAATAACTGCGCTCAAGCAAAGAAGCATTGGTTCAGCTGAAGGAAAGCCAACATTTCATGGGATTTGACAGAAGAATAGCTGCAAACAACCCAGACCCTGCAGGCCTGTGTGCAGGGATCTGATTTCAGAACTGAAACACAAATATTTTTAGTAGTTATCTCACTAAGTGTTGACTAGCCCCGCTAACAGGGCACCAAGATGGTGTTTAGGCTACATTTCATCTGTCCAACACTGTCAATCTGTTCACTCCTCTATTTATCCCAGAATACCATCTAAGTTATTAGCTGAAACATGTTAAGAATTTCATTTACTTATTTTGGCAGAAACACATATCTCCTCTTCTTGAGTCTATTGTATGTTCCAGTTGCTTTAGTTGAAGATTCTATGCATCACTTTAGCTCACTTCAGTCATTTACAGAGATCACAGTGTGATTTAATACTGTATTTAATCTATTATAAACTACAGCAAAATGCAGAAACCCTTATTCTTGATATAGATAAGTGACTGGTATGAGAGGCAGTCAAATGTGCTACATCGAGATCAATCCCCTAATGGTTTCACTGTGTCAAACCTCTACATGTAATAGCAATGAAGACAGCTGTGGGATGCACTGTAAAATATTCTGGGGTTCAGCCTTCTAGCACATATGGTCAAACTTGAATTGAGGAAGGACCAATCTTCTCTCAAATACATGCACCTTTAATTTAAATTTAAGGAAATAAAGTTACAAGTGCACCCAATCTTACAAACACATGGTATATATAATGAGAGATGTGGTAGAATTTCAGAATTTAGGGGATGCACAGATGACATTTTTTAACTCAGAACCGTAAATGTTCAAATTAAAATCTACAAACAACCCATTAGGTAAAAGCCCTTACATAAAAATTCTAGAAATGGGACCTTGTTCAGAGTGGGATCTCCAATACTTTTGTAACATCAATAAATGCTAATGAATTTCACCATGAGATAAGAATCCCTTCTCTGAGCTTCCTGAAAGCAGTATCTTAAAGCTATTTTACTGAATCATTGCCAATCCCCTTAGACAGGAAACTTTATCAGTTAAATATATTGTATGTGATGGCCCCTGTAATCCTGGTGTATATTAGCATCAAAATAATTAAAAATAATATAAATGCTCTAGCATAAACTAAACAAATTCAGGCTTTGTCAGAAGTCCATTCTGAACCCATTTAATTTTGTCTGGATATAGTAGACCGTGACATAAGATCTTTATCCTTTTTTTAAGAGCTTATAGCGGTAGGGGGGAACATTTTGCATGTCACACATTTGCAATCTGCTAAACCCAATCAGGTAGACTTTTAACTCTATGACATCCCTCCTGTGTTTTTGAGTGGTCTGGCAAGTTCAGAAATACTTTTGTTAAATGCTTTGTATAGTAGTATGTAATAAATTTATGGTACTAAATGTTTCAAGTGGTTAGGGAATGGAAAGTTTCAGTACATATGAGATCTCAGAAAAGAACTAAGAGAAATTTCTGTGCAAGAAAAAATTCTGTTAATCTGTTCAGAAGGTTATATTCTACTCTTGGCTCCTATAATTCAAGCATCAAAAAAGCCATTGACTGAACTGCTGTTGCCATCAGGTTTTCCTGGTATCACTGAATATCTGGAAAGGTAAAAACACATTTGAATTCCTGAATGATCTTTGCTGACCTTCTGAAGAGAGTATGTAAATAAACCTATCAAGAGCTACAAAGAACATGCTCCAGAAATAATGTGCGTGTGTGTGTGTGTGTGTGTGTGTGTGCGTGTGTGTGTATGTATATATATATGAATGTTAATTCAGGAATTGATCAAGATGCATGATAATCTGTTCTCAACAAGAATATGAAAGAAACATAATGGGTCACACCACCAAAGTTGTACACCATCAAAATTCAGTGAAATAACCATTTCTCTGGCAAAGGTCTTATATGAGCTGGACAGATACAATATCCCCAGTTACTGATTATTATTAGTTTTCTTCCCTGTAGTTTCATGTTTGGTGTGAAACACTAATTGCTGTGTCTTCTCAATTGCACAGATTGTCAAAATTATGTTTATTAAAACATTATAATTTCCCCTCCAATTCATTCAAACACACAGTATTAACACAGTTAAATCTGTTTCTGGCTTTTTTTTTTTTCCCCAACAAAAATGAGCCTCTTACATGCCTCCTTCAATAGTTTTCTTTCACAGCATGTACCTAAGATACTTCAGACTAGTTTTTTTTCTAACACAGGAAAATATTACAGTCTCTGCTGCTGCTGTATAGTGACAACTGGTTGATAAATGCTTAATTTTTTTGTGTGAAGGACACTATAAATCAGGTGTGCAGCCATCATACCTTTATTATGATGTGGAACTCTGTAGTGTCAATAATGTGTAGTGGTTTAGTAAAGAGAAATACTGAAGCATCTGTGCTAGTGTAGGTACGAGGGTAACTTGCCTCTGAAGCATATGGTCCTTATCTTGTGCTTACATACAGCCTGACCCATGTCTTCGCTTTCAAAAGAAGGATAAAGCATTATAACCGTTCTCTGTATTTCCCTTTATTTGGAAAAAATAGGACTTCTATTTTTCCAAGGCTGTGAAGTACAATGTATTTCTAAAAGCAATGACAATTACTATTTGCAGCTGATACTCAGTCATTCCTTTTAGATTGTAAAACCCCTGCAGCAAACACTTTGTTTTGTGGTGCATTTGTACAGCAACAAGTAAGTTCATGATACAATCACAGTTATGAGACACCTTAGGGGCATACTGAAGATAGTAAAGATTTGTTTGATGATGAATGTGATTATTTTTCTGCTCCTTCAAGATCTAGGGGATCTGAAGCTGGAGTCATCAGTGAGTTTCACTAAGGGCAAATGTTGCTATCTCAAAAACAAATTTTAGGTTTTTTTTTTTCTTTTTCAGCTGAAGGTGAGATACTGATACTACACCAAACACAAAATACAATGTGGCAAATGTTGATACATATCAACATCAGTGCAGATCTAAAATGTATACTATCTGCAGAAAAAGTACAATTTCATATTCCTTGAGCTAATGGAGAAGCTCCTTTGTCTCAAAGCAAGCCATACACTAGCTTTTTCAGCTACCCAGTATGCTCATTAGAGACCTGCATGATATCCATGTCTAAATCTGCATTCCACCCACACCCAGTATGAAGAACAGCATGCTTCTACTTGCTACTTAAGTGTTTATACTTCTCAGTGTATTAGTTATTGCTTCTACAGTGCTGGATCAGTAAGGCTGGCTGATGTGGTAGTAGAAAATATACTTACTTCTATGATTGTGTTAACAGTGGTATACATAGAGGTGGTGGTGATGATTTTGAGAGCTCTTTTAGTCACAATCTTAAAAAAAAAAAAAAAGCGATTAGTTTTAAACCCTTTTAAAAAACAGTATTTAATTAAGTACCAACTGAGCCCCTGTTCAAAAGAATATAGCTGTTTTCATTCCATAAACATTCTGGTAATAAAGAACATGTACACCACTGTAGAAGGTGCCACAGATCAACTTAATGGCTTTCTGGGGCAAAGCATTGACAGCTGAGTGCTGAAGGCCAGAGATCCAAAATACTAGCTATTTGCACTATGAGATCTCACTACTATGTAGCATTTCCTGATACCAAAGTTCTATTCTTTGCTCTTTTCCATTCATCTTTGTTAAACATACCAACAGTGCCAGAAAGCATATGAAGTTCTTTGCTTATACTCTTTCTGTATTACCTTTTCTCCCCACAATATCCCCAGCTTATTCTTAACTCCCTTAACTACCAGAAAGGCTGAAGGCAGATTATGCTCATTTTTCCCTGCTAATTTTCTCTTTTCTCAACTTGTCTGATTATTTTAAGCAAATCTGTAGAAATTTCATACCATTTAGACCTCTGCCCCTTTATCATTTTTGTCTGAAATTGTCCGATGTACTTAAAAGATATACAGGACTTGCAAAAAAGAAGGGAGAAATGGAGCGATTACTTAAGCCTATGGGTTTGTTTGTTTAAAGAAATGAGACTAGATGTACTCATTTAATTTGGCAGTGTGCTTTCTATTACGACTGTTATTCATTACAACAATATCACAACAGCATGGTTTATCTTGAAAAGAGAATGCAGAGACCTAAAGAAAGCAACAGGAGTCATTAGTGTACCAAAAATAGCAATGGCAACATTTGCCAGCTAAAGAGAGCAAAATATATGTGGAGAGGAAAAAGTACATGAAGTTATATACTACTTCAGATAACAGGAAATAAGGCTTGTGGTTTCCTAAGAGGATCAGTAAGAGTTATACATTCTCTGATTTTAAAAAAGACTCTGGGACAGAAGACTGAACAAACAAAGGTACTTTCCAAAATTCTGACATTTGCTGAAACTTATTTTCTCTTTTAATACAGTTTTGCCTCATCTTTTTCATTTATAGCATGGGAGAGAACCCTGTTATATTTTTAGCCTCTAAAGCCTATTTCCAGGTTAAAGAGTACAGATTCTGCAAAGTCCAATGGCAGAATTTGATGGAGTAATGCCAGGAGTAGATATGAATAAGGCTTAAAATGTTATTTTGTTTTGTTTTTAATTAAGAACAATGCTTACCAGCGTACAACATCTTCAACCCTAAGAGGTTATGGTTTAAGCCTAAGCTGCACTGCCCTTTAAAGTTCTACCACAGATCTACCTGCGTGTAGTATTGGATACCAAATGCTGAAATAAATTTTTATTTACCTGGTGGTCTTCTGCTTTTTTTTTTCCTAGTTGCCCTTCTACAACATAATGCAGCCCACAGCAAATGAGAACTTAATTTACCCTTAAGAGGAAAAATCTACTTGATGTTGTTGCCTTTCAATGCATCTATCAAGGATGGATTTTACTCCATCATCAAACTTCAATTTTTTTAACAATGTCAAGTAAACACCTAGCAGTCCCACTTTCACACTCAGAGTGTGTTTTGTTGACTTCTCTAAAGTGCTGAGTAACAACTTACACGTGTATTTTCCCTCGAAGCAAACTCTGGTCAAAACCAATGTAAGGGATGGAAGACTTTATAGCATCAATGGAAGCGGGAGGGAAGGGAGATCACTGCTGCCCATGAACTACTGCAACGGCTCCTGCTCCTGGCTGCAATTTCTGTGGCAAAGCACCTCGTCCAGGGCTTTGACGAGCTCGCTCTCCCCGCCCCAAGTGAGCCCCCGGGCTGCCTGTGTGCACGTGTGCGAGCCGCTGCTCCCTTTCAGATGACACCTTTGTCCCCTCGGCCGAGCAGAAGTGCAGCTTTTCGTTTTTTTTTTTTAAGCACTGCAGCGCTCCGCTCTCCGCACTGGCGCCTCTGAGGCCGTGCGAGAAGCGCCAGAAAACGGCCCACGCCGAGGGTCTGCTCGGAGCCCCCGGTGGGGCGCTGGAGGGAGTGTCGAGCAGCGGGTGCCCCTCTGCGTTTCTTCCCCGCAGAGCCGCAGTGCAGCGGCGGGCCGAGGGGGACCCGCAAGGCGGCACCGCCGCGGCCCGGGCACCCCGCGATGCCCCACGCACCCACAGCAACATGGCGGCGCGCCTTGGCCAACATGGCGCCGAGGCGCCTCCCTTCGCCCAACGGCCGCTTCTCCTTAGGAGGCGCGCGCCGGACACCCCCCCCCCACCGCGTGGCGCGCGAGCCTCCCTCTGCGCCTGCGCGCTACCGGCCGCCCGCATTGTGCGGAGCGGCGGCGGCGGCACGTGCGGCGGGCGCGCGTTTGAACGTAAGCAGTGTGCGCCGCGGGCCGCGGGGGCGGGGGGCGCGGGGCGCCTGCGCAGTGGCGGCGCGCTCGGTGTGGGAGGCTCGGAGGGGTTTGAAATGGCTCCGGGCAGGCCCGGCGCGGCGCCGCTCAGGTACCGGCGGCGGCGGGCGTGCGTGCGTGCGTGCGTGCGCGCGCGCGCGCGAGGGGGTGGGGAGGGGGAAGGCTCCAACGGTTCCAACGGCTCCGCCGCCGCCGAGCAGGCCCCAGCGGGCCCGCGCTGAGGCCCGCATTGTCGGCCGGGGGCGGCGGCGGGCTCCTCGCCGCGGCGGGCCGGGCCGGGCCGGGCCGCGGGGGAAGGCCCCGCGCCGCCGCCGTTGCTCGCGGAGCTGCGAGGTAGGGCCTCCCCCCGGTGCTCCCGCGGCCTCCCCTGGCCCGGCCCTCTGTTTTTCCTGCATGATGGATGTGTATTTTTTCGTTTTTAAGCGCCTAGGCCCAGTTTAGCCGCCGGTGTTTTAGCTGCGCGCGCGTAATAAAAAAGGTTAGCTCTGCTTAGGCTTTTTTTTTTTTTTAGCGTTTTAGAAAGTGAATTAAAACAAAAACGTAGGCGAAGAAAGCGACAGGCTCGTGCGGTGCGGTGATGGCCCCGGCGGTTTTTTTTCGGGGGGTGGGGGGATGGGAGGGAGGGAGGGGGCAAGTTGTGGAGTTGGTGAGCGCTTCTGCCATTTTTGTGTTGCTGATTTGCCCTTGTTCAAGGAAATTGCTTTTTTCGAAACCGAGCGATGGCCGAAAGCATGTGGTGTGTCTTCTACCGGCTTCGCTTCTAAGTGGCGACGTAGAAGTAACCATAACAAAAAAAAATCTTCATTCTGCAGAGTCACCTTTCCCCCAGTCTCACTGTAAACTTCAATACTTTTTTTTTTTTTTTGAATTTAAATAGCATTAGTCTTATTGTTAGGGATGGGAGGGTGGAGATCATTTCTTAGGCAAATATAATAACTTGTCTTGCAACTTTTTGTTTCCCCCACTTTTAGTAAGAATGTGTGCTGCCCACCAGGTTTAGGGATCTAAAGATAATCTTTCAACATGATTTTTTTTTTTTTTGACCCAGAATTAAAATAGGCCGATGGTAAATGTTTCAAAGATTGTAGCTGCTGCTTTATTTTAATAGATTGCAGTTATAGAAGATAGAAACCCAGGAGATTTTGCCTTTCACGATGGCTCAGTTTGGAGGACAGAAGAATCCCCCTTGGGCTACTCAGTTTACAGCCACTGCAGTATCTCAGCCAGGTCAGTTTACATATAACTTGGTGTTTGAACCCTGACATCTAGTAGGTTTGGAGATTCCGTAGTTGGGTATGCAGTTAAGAGTGGCTCCATGCTAACTAACTTATTGATAAATTCTACTGAAACAGTTTATGCTGGATGTTTCTTATGTGGTAAAGGTATTAATGATCACTAATTAACATTAGCTGTATATATTTTCTTGAGTAATGAGTAAAATCATAGCTGAATTTTCCTTGAGTCTCTTGGTCAGTAAAATTAAGTTACTCATATCCAAAGTTGTATAAATCAAATTACTTTTCATCAGATTGCATTCATGTAGATTAAAAAACAATAGCAGTAATAAGACATCACAGATTTTTATGTGGTGCCGGTGTTTCATTCACAGGGCAGCTTAAATCAATGTTTACAAAATACTTTGCCTTTATTAATATATTGGGCATACTTCACATAGCGGAGAGGTCTTTGAGATTTACTTCTTGGGGGGAGAGGCATTTATGGGTTTTGTGCCAAGTTAGAACTTAAAGATCACTACAGCCAGAGATAGTGCCCTGTTGATCATAAAGAATGTCCTTTATGTTTTAGTTAAGTAGCCTTGTTGAATCACAGGCTATTGTATTTGGAAACTTAGCTGGCTACATCTTGATATATGTTTCACATGGATTCTTTTATAAAAAGGTTTTAAGACAGGACTTGCTGCACAGTGAATATTGGTACCTTCATTTCCAGTGCTGGGTTGCCTCTTTCTCCTCTTGAATTCAAAGTATTTCCTAAATTCTGTAGTTCAATTCAGCCTGATGCAAGAAGGCTTTGACAAAGCTGTAGTACTTTGAGGACTCAGGATCTCAAAATATGAGAGTGGGCAGTAGCCTTGTTAAAGAGATGTCTTTCTATAGTGGTGTCCATTTTTTGAAGTTGTCCTTTGCATCTTACTCTTGACTGATATGAAATTGAATGTCATACCTCCTTTGTGAGTAGTTTTACTTCCTGAAGCTTAGCAAAATTTGGGAATGCCTGCCACTCCTTGGGGGGGGGGAAGGAACACAGATCTTTCTCCTAACTCAGTTTTCTTTACATGACTTACTCCTTTTTCCTTTGGGTGTTGATCCAATCTTACTGCATATCCTCAAGGAACTGGGTTCCCCCCCCTCTCCTACCAATAGGTTTCACAGTACTCAGTCCCAGTGTGCCTGTTCCTTGGACAGCTAATCTGCATGCCCTGGTACTGCTCCCCTTCTGCAAAAAACTGCTTAACAAGCTGGAGGGAAAGGGTAGGAACTGTGAACATGGGAGAGAGAAACTTTGCTTGTGGTTCCAGTGTCTGACTCAGCGATAGCTTGGAGCAGTCAGAGGGTGACTAACTACCTCTGGAGCTTTCTGCCCTGGGCTGGGGCCTTCTCAGGACTGTGCACCGAAAGTGGTGGTGCAAGGCCCAGCTGAGGGCCAACTCCATGCTCCATGTCCCTCCTTGGAGAGAAAGCTGTAAGAATGCTAAAGGGGAGGAGCTGGCAGCCATCTTAGACCTTGCTGAGCCAGGACCAGAAGGGGGCTCTGGAGAAGAGGAAGCAGAGGTAGATCACTAGAAGCTTACAGCTTCTTACCTCTTTTCCTATACATATGACTCTGCCTTTGGTTAGTCTACTTCTCTGCCTTCTTAAATTAAATGAAATGCAAAATTTGATTGGGATTGGACTAGTCAGCATCAATTGCTGTGAGAGATTTTTCACCTGCTCGGTGAGGACAGTGTCTCCAGGGATTTTTAGCTGTTCATCTGATACTGTAGCACCTGACTAAAACATGTGAGCCATTAAAGACTAACATTTGATTGCAGTTTTGCCTTCCTCCTGCAGTAGTCTCACCTTTCTTCATGTTTCTAGCTTCCCTCTTCATACTCTACAGTATCTTCTCCACAGTTTCTCTGCAAGGCCTCTAGATCCTTGCTTCCTTCTCCGCAGTACCTTCCTATTGCTACTGCAGTCACTACTCCATCACCTTGTTTGTCTTCTTTCTTTTTTCCTATCCATACTGCTGAATCCAGTCCCCAGCATTCTGCCACCCAGCTCCTGTTTCAGCACCCATACGTGTACTCTGTCCCCTGCTTTTTTATAGGCAATGCTGATTGCTAGTATATAGGACAGGAGGTGGTGGATGTTGTTGTTTTTAGTATACAGTGTTCCTTGGTCCTGCTGAGAGCTGAAGAGCAGTGTGTATACCGCTCAGCTGCAGCTAAGTAGTCACCGTTCATGCACTTCTCTGCATGAAGGTATGACTGTCCTGCCGGGTTGCTTGCTTGTTAGAGACATGCTGCCAGTGCTCAGGCAGGCTGAATAGCAACGCRCTGCTTCTCACCTGCCAATGAGCCCAAGAAGTTGTTCTGTAGATTGTGCATTGTGTTAAGCTCTTGTAAATTTTAATATTCATAAACTTGATTTAAAAAGCATGCACGCTTACCAAAGTTTGGTATATTTTCAGAGAATTGGCAAAGAGTGTATATAGATTTATGCCTGCCAGCTGTCTTTATCCAAGTGTCAGGTTCCTTTTCCAAAGCATCAAATGTTTGCATATGGGGGARAACAGGTCTCAATTTTCTTATAACACAGGCAATGTGTTATATAGCTTTTTCCTAAGCTGTAGTCAAAAGTGATGAACTAGTTTTGCTCATCTTTACTGACGATGTTATAAACCCAGTTTTATAATTGCAAAAAGGTAATATTGGGATTTTTTTCACTTTGACTGGCATGTTGTCCTGGCAGTCCCTGGTGAAGAAGTAACTATGCTAGTTAGGGCCCTTAATTAGTAAGGTGTGACAGTGCTACATAGTTGTAGAGTGACATACATGTGATGAGGGGTTCCTGGAATCCCTTTGGGATAGCTCACTATTTACTTTTGTGCCTCTGGTATTAGAAGGCAGGCAGGTAATTCCAGGTGCCAGCAGAGATCTTCGTATGACAAGAGAGACTCCTACTTGCAACACAGTGAAATTGTTTCTCAAGAGCTTGTCTAATAGTTTCATGCATCGCATGATTAAGAACAGAATAAAGTCCCTGCTATGCTGGTTAAGCATAGGAAGTTAAATTAAATTATGCCTGCTGCAGAAAATTAAAACCCTACATAACACAGATTTTTTTTTTTTTTTTTGGTCCGTATACCTGCAGACTTATGATGTAGTTTTCTCAACCTGCCCCCTGAAGGAGAATCCCCTTCTGTTCTCTCAGCTGTTGATTTTTGACATGTCTTTTGGTTTGTGTCTCTGTGCTTGGTATACACCATCTGCAAGACTGATTGTTGCATAGTGAAGCCTGTTTTCATAGAACTTAGAGTTTTGCTCTGAAACCTTTTCTTTAGTCAAGGTAAAGTCCTAGCTGTGCCCGATTCTGATTAATTAGCATTGTCTTCTTTGCTATATCAAGACTTCATCGCATTAGAATGAAAGAACTGTGCACCTGATGAAAACAAAGGTCCCTGAAGCTCAGTATCTTGTTATTCCTGGTGGCCTATATGAGATGTCTAAAGAAGTGCCTAAGTATAGGACAAGCATGTAGTGAGATACTTCTCCAAAATATTCCCTGTGGCTGTTCTGGGACTGTGGATCTCAGATTCCCTAGGAAACAGTAGCTGATGCACAATTTGTTAGCTTGCTGTAAAGGGATGTCCTATAATGAATACACTAAGCCTGGTTTCTATTGTGTGCCTGTTGGTGGGAATTCTTTGGGAGAGGATTATATGACATTTACATTGCATGTGCATTAGTCTTGAAGAAACTTTTTTTTAAGGCAATATTACCTTCTAATGACTATCTACTGTCTAAAATTGGATTTGTAGGTCTGAAGAAAAAAAAAAAGCCTGAAACCAAATCAAACAACAGCAAAAAAAAGCTGACAACCCCAAACCCACAATTTCTGACAATTGTGAAAAGTACTCAAAGCCCTGGATAGGTACTCCTTTACTATAATCCTAATAAATCTGTATCATTTACCATGAGGATATATCTATGTACTTTGAAGATGTTTCCCTCATCTTAAAGGGTCTCTGGAATTAAGCATCAAGAGAGACCACTTAATACTGTCTTTTTCTGAATTTGCTGCAACAGAAACTTCTTTTACCTAGAAGGATGCTGTGGCCTAGGACTGTGATCTGTATCCAAGCCCTTCCTGACTTCAATGTCATGCAGTGTTTGGTGCTAGTGGAAATTGTTTACTAGGCTTAATTTGAAGGAAGGCGTTTCTGTCATTGTACTTACTGGCTGATGATCACAAATCCTAAGAAGCCATTGTTTGTTGCTGCAGATGTTTGTTGGCAATAATCATAATATGGCAGCCAGATGTCAGTGCCCCACACAGTCAGCTTTTGGCTATGGGATTTTTATTTATTTTTACTAGGGTGGCAAACATGATTGTTTATTTTTATCAGAACCTGTTTGGTTGAGGTCAATACATAAATAAAAGATGGTCAGATTAAACTCTTGAAATACTTGAGAGCAAATCAGCAGGAAGAGGATATGGCTTTGAAAAATATGTTACTACAGATATTAGTCCATGGGGGATCACAGCACCCTTCTGACCTTGCTCTTTGTTGGCAAGTTGATCTGCAGCATTGTAGATAATGTGGTACCCGGTTAATATTGAAAGCTAAGAAAGTGACAGCAGTGGTGGCAAAATCTTTGTTTAAATGGAGAAGATGGGATAAGCGTAGTAGTGTGGGTTGAGAATTGCATAAGAGAGAGATACTTGTGGGTTCTGCTGGAAGGAAAATTGTCATAATGGCAGGTGTAACACCAAAGGCAGAGCAGCATAACCAAAGATCTGGTTTTGGGACCAAGCATGTTAATATTTTTGTGAATATCCTTCCTACAAAAGGTAGGAGGAGCTCCTGAAACCTGCTTGATGACAATGTTTCCCATTTTCATTACAATACAATATTAGAATCAGAGGGACCAAATGATGATGGCTAGGGTAATCAGGTTCAAAGGTAATAGCGTTAAGTGAATTTGCGTGCCAATAGGAATTTCTGTTCAGCATTTGGGAATAAGAGGAGAAAGATTAATGCACTTGTATTTGCCTTGAGTGAGCTAGCAAAAGTAATGCAGCCAAGAAAAATGTAAGTTGTCCTAGAATGCAGCAGCAAAGCTTTTTTATTAGACTTAAAGAACTGTTTAAGGTGCATTATGTAAGGCATTGATGATGTTCCAGATGAGTGTGGTTCTAGATGGTTGAAAGTATACTTTCAAAGAGGACCTGATGGAGGGAAAAGGAGTAAGGAAGAGGATTAGGGAAATGGAGGGCATGTCATGGGAGAAAGAACTGGCTTCTTTGGCTTCTAAAGTGAAATAAAGCTAGAATTTTCCAGGGGAAAAATGTCCTGTAATACTGGAAATATTGTAATATTGCTGTAATATGGAATGCTTACTGATTTCATTATTAAAATAGTATTACCTCCTAGAATACTTATGTGACAATATTTGATACAGATCATAGTCATAGTGATTATTTACACAGTTGCTTACTGATTTCTTTCCATGTTTCATTCCAAAATTTCAAGAAGATCAATGCCATCAACTTTTTCTCTAAAAACTGTACTTTACTGGAAAGAACAGTGTGGTAGAGGGAGTCACTTCCTTCAGGATCTGTTGAGTTGATTACAGCATCTTTGTGTATTATATGATGATAGTCACCAACTACAAATCAGTCTCTTACTGCCTCCTCAGATCAGGAATGACAGCTTAATTTTGGATCAGTAACAATGGTGTGTGTGGAGCACAACTACTAGAGCTGTGAAATCATAAGCAACTTGAGGGAACAAAATTAAACAGTCTCTGTGCCTCTACTGTGGTATACTAATTCTGACTAAATTTAGAAGAAAAGCTAGCAAGGTGTAATGCTTTATCTTAAATTTTGGCATTGGGCTTATCTACTTTATGAACTTAACTCAGGAGTGAAGCATCACATACTGCTTCTGGTACTGCAACTGCCAGAAACATCATCTGTTTAAAGTTATTCTTAGTGCTTATGTGTTTATTCTCTTTTCAGCTGCTCTTGGTGTACAGCAGCCATCGTTGCTTGGAGCCTCTCCTACGATATACACGCAGCAGACGGCATTGGCTGCAGCAGGCCTGACTACCCAGACACCAACTAACTATCAGCTAACTCAGACAGCTGCTTTACAGCAGCAAGCTGCAGCTGCAGCAGCTGCATTACAGCAGGTAAAGAAGGGAGTATTTGCTATTGTCTGTATGAAATGTAACAATACAGAAACAGTGACTTTGTGAAGCTAAATTATCCAGGAGAAAAGCAAGTGGGAAATGTTGCCTTTGCAGTATAAACTTGATTAAAAACAGTAGTACTGTAGGTCTAGAGCTATTGATAGTATTAATCTATGAAGGTGGGAGAATTTCTGCTTAATCTTAGCTGTGGGAGAGAATTTCAGGAAAAAATTCTGCTGCCACTAAACTGAATGTTTAAAGTTCTGAGTATCTCCAATCACCATATGTAACCTTGATAGCATTTTGCATGATTTCATACTGTGTCCTAGATACTCTGTAAGTGTCAGGCTTAACAAAAATTGCCAAAGTAAAATTTTATCTAGAAAGAGTACATCAGAGGTCCAGTCTAAAGTCTAAGAATATTTGTTATAAGGATAATATATGTTGATAGTATTCAATGTGTTTTGTAATACAGTTGTTAAATGTGAATAGTTTCTATCTAAAACACGCTTAGCAGATAACTTGTATTTGGCATTTTGGGGGTAATAATACTTCCTGTTTATGAGATATTTTGCTTTTATCTGTTTCAGCAATATTCACAACCTCAACAGACTCTCTATAGTGTACAGCAACAGGTTTGTCTGATTCTTACTGTGTACATCACAAATAACTTTAAAAAATAATGTTGGTTGTGTGTCTTGTAGGATTTGTCTCCAAAATCAACCTTGTATGGGAAGTTGTTAAAGAAACTAAGTAATATTTTTTTATAGTGAAAGAACTTGAAGTTCACAAACATGGAGAGACGTATCCAGAATGGGAGCCTGCCTACCTTCATGCAAAGAGGACATTAAAAATATACAATTCCATGTGTACACGATTCCTGCTAAACTTTGCTCTAAACAGGGCCATGTATTTTAACTGCTGGAAAGATGCTGTCCAAAAAAGTTCCCTTTTACATATCTTAGGGTCATCTTTGAGCTTACCAGATTTTGAAAAAGAAAAAATGAACATGAAAATTACAGGCCTAATCTTCTTCAGCTGCCAAAACTTTTTTTGATATTGCTGTTACCTTTCAGTTGCAAGAAAAGAGCATTTCTGCTTACTGAATAAACCTGGATCATGTGATCCTAAAATTAATCACACAAGCACAATTTTATGGATATGCAAACTGCTGAAATGACCAAACCCCAAAAGACTATTAACTGACTCAGA
This sequence comes from Apteryx rowi, assembly GCF_003343035.1. Taxonomy (NCBI): domain Eukaryota; kingdom Metazoa; phylum Chordata; class Aves; order Apterygiformes; family Apterygidae; genus Apteryx; species Apteryx rowi. The sequence goes on from NW_020447886.1 coordinate 1,728,628, forward strand.
TTAAGCAAAAATTTACTTGTAAAGAGGAGGTAAAATTGTACATTTTCCTTAAGCATATAAAATTAATTTATAACTTTTTATTTAAGTTGCAGCAACCTCAGCAGACCATTTTAACGCAGGTTAGTTTGGTTTTATTGTTTGGTCTTCATCCCCAAACACAGATAATGCAAGAGTACAAATTTTGTGACTTCTTGAATGGCTTAATCTGTAAAATGAACTAATATGAATGGACATTTTATTGGTACAGGTTTATTTTATCCAGATGTTAAAATATGCATTGCCTTGGTTCTAATAACTGAGCAGCATACACTTTTCCTTAATCTTAAAGGGGAATAGGTGTTTCAGTTACTTTTTTGGTTTGAACTTCAAGTGTTCAGTGTTTTGCAGTAAGTAACAAATTAGGAAAATCTTTTTCTCCTTTGAGAAGGAATTTAACTTTCTGTGTTAACAGTATTGCAGTATGTGTATATAGACATTTGAAAAACATGTTGCTGAGCTTGACAGGCATAAAACATGCAACCATTTAGCACACTGTAAATTGCTCACATTCTGTTTTCACTTAATCTTCAAAACATGTTTTTAAAAAAGTATGAAGTAGAAGTAGGTTACTTAATTTCATTATATTACTCTGTAAAACTTGTGTTCTGCCTCCTTATTCTGCTTTTGTAAGAAGGCAAGCGCACGAATTTAAGTTATGAGAAGGGTTCTTGTTAGTCTCAATCCCTTTGCTGATTTACAACAATACAGTTGGTATGCGGATGGAGAATGATCTCTAAGCATGTATTCCTAGCAAAACTAGGAGCTTATCCCCTCTTCAGACTCATTGAATGGGTAACCTGTAGACAATAATGCAGTCTTCTTTCTCTCTTTTTTTTTTTTCTTTTCCTCCTCCAGACAAAGTATGTATTTTGGGAAAGTTGACATTTTTAAAAAGAAAAGGCTAAGCAAAGACAATCTGCATTTGAATTAGAAAAAAATCATCTTAAAATAAAATAGACTTCCATATTCTGAAAATCTCCATTCAGAATAATTGCTTTAGGGAGGTTTTTATGTTCCTGTCTACATGAGTAAAGGAACTGTTCCTGTAGGTATGTCAGCAGGTTATAAGATTTATAGAGTTTGCTTTATTTTGCTTACAGCCAGCTGTTGCACTGCCTACTAGTCTCAGCCTATCTACTCCTCAACCAGCAGCCCAGATAACTGTTTCTTATCCAGCACCCCGGTCAAGTCAGCAGCAAACCCAACCACAAAAGCAGCGTGTCTTCACTGGGGTAGTTACTAAGCTACATGATACATTTGGTTTTGTGGATGAAGATGTCTTTTTTCAGCTTAGGTAAGGCATAAACACTTGCTTGCAGATGTATTCTGTGATACTAAATAAAAGGTTTTAGATTATTGCATTCTAATTCTGTGGTTCCAGTGATAAAGTCTGCAGTCAGTATGGTTTTTCCTCTCAACACTGAAAGTCAGATGGTTGAGTAAGTTAATAGTTTCTAGATCTAAGTTCCTTACATGAATTTTCTTCATGCAAAAGCCAAAGCTAGGAGACTCAGAAGGTACTAAGTTTTTTATAATATAAAACTGAAGAGTTTGTGGTGGAGAAATGCATATAATTCTCTGTGTATGTTAACCCAGTACAATTCTGGGAACTTATAATCTTGGACCAAAGATAGGAATTAAATTCCTGTACATACTCCTATCTGAAGCAGACAGTGCTTTCACTGAATTTGGGGGTAGATGCTGTTCCTATAAGCTTTTCTTAATGAAATTCCACTACTTCCCCCAACTTCAAACATAACTTTCAAATATAAAACTTGCTTCTGTAGCTTAGTAAGACTCTTACAATACACTTTCTGCAATGTTTGCAGTGCTGTTAAAGGAAAGACACCTCAGGTGGGCGACAGAGTTCTGGTAGAAGCTACCTACAATCCTAATATGCCGTTCAAATGGAACGCGCAAAGGATCCAGACGCTTCCGAATCAGGTATACGTGGTTACCCAGTCTAACTTGTACTTGACTRCTTCCAGTTTAAGTTCTTTCACAACTCGTTTCCTCTCCTTCTGTTAGAACCAGACCCAAGCTCAGCCTTTACTCAAGACACCTCCGGCAGTACTTCAGCCCATTGCACAGCAGACTGCGTTCAGTGTTCAGGCACAGCCGCAGCCGCAGTCCTTGTTGCAGGCGCAGATATCAGCTGCTTCAATCACACCTTTGCTTCAGACACAGCCTCAGCCATTACTGCAGCAGCCCCAGCAGAAAGGTGCTGCTTCAGTTTACAAAGTTTGTTTTCTCTTTGTGCTTAGTGTAATGTTTTCAGAAGACTGAAGTAACAGGGGAAGTTATGTGAATAGGATCCTGTAGAAGGGGAAGATCATTATTCTTCTGTCTGAATATAGCTGTGGGAAGTTAGATATGCAAATCACATTACCTGCAGTAGCTCAAGAATCCCTGGTTAGTGAACTTCCTGTGGACTCCTGTCATTCCTCTTAGGATTTCGTAATTTGAAAACAAATTTGGTATTTTTTTTTCCTGAGCGTTTTACAGACAAGTTGAGGAGTCGAAAATATTAATTGGTGTAATTTGTCAGCATCTTCTGGAGTGTTTAACGAGATCCATTTTCCCACAGTGGTATTCTTAAAAATGTATTATTTGTGCTTTTTATTTGTTTATTTTAGCCAAGTTGGCAATTAAGGGAATGAACACTGCTGAACATGACAAATTAAAACCAGAGGTTGTTGTGGTGTCATTTGCACTTTGAGTGGCTGAAGAATAAGCAGTAGGATTGGTAATAAGACCCGCAGTACTTCTTACCCACAATAAAAGTAAGGGGAGAAGTTCTTAAACTACCACCTAAGCAAAGCTGTTCTGGATAAATGCTTATTACAGTCTAGTTGGTCCTAGGTGTTCAGCAGTATTTAGTAATGTTTCCTACGTTTACAGTTAGTCGGTTAAATTTGTATTGTCTTAAGACAAAAAAAAGTATGTGTTGGGGGATTAATACAGCAGTATAATCTATTGATTCAAGAGTCATTTTTACAAAGAAGCTAATTGTTTTTACCTAATAGTAGCCTCAAAATTAAATTCTAGGTTTTCTTTAGCTCAGTGAGTATGTAGTATATCTGTCTTCAAACAATTATGTTTCCAATAAAAGAGTTAGATATTTATGGTTATAACTTCTTGCTTAGATTCTGTTACTTCCATCTTAAGATACTTTAAACAAATTTCACTTATTTTAAAAGAAATTGGAAAAGTGTTTCTGTTTTTATCAGTGAGGAAGGATGGAGGGCTCTTTGCTGAGGGTGGGGTTGATTTATTTGCTGGTGATTTATTTGCTGCTTAGCAGTTGTTTCACTGGTGTGCATCTTTCAAAACCACTGTAAAGTCAATCTTTTTAATGATATGGAGTAGACAGTTGCCCCCTGCTATGTATTCATCTTGCAAATTTTTGTTTCAGCTGGCTTGTTACAGCCTCCTGTTCGTATAGTTTCACAACCTCAACCAGCTCGAAGATTAGACCCGCCATCCAGATTCTCTGGGAGGAATGACAGAGGAGGAGACTCTATGCCAAACCGGAAAGATGACAGGAGGTATGTTCTTGATGTCAGATCTCTGTAGAATGCTTTGATTATTATTTAGTCTTCTAACGGAGCTGAGCTTTTTGCTCCAGATTGAGTCAGTGATACAGGCAGTTTTACCAGTAGATATTGGTAAAGAGTTCCTGTCTATCTGTAGTGAAAGAGCTACATAATCAGTCTCTCTTTTAAAGAAGAGACAATATACTGGAACAAATTACTCAGAACTTCTCATCTTCATTTATGAATCATCTGTGACAGTTCTAGCTTTTATTGTGCTATAATGTTCTAGAAAGCTTTTTTTGTTAGCAGCATGCAAAAATATGTACATCTTGTATGCATTTTTAAGTCGTGAAAGAGAACGAGAGAGACGTAGGTCCCGGGAAAGATCACCCCAGAGAAAACGCTCCAGAGAGAGATCACCTCGACGAGAGAGGGAGAGATCACCTCGAAGACCACGACGTGTTGTTCCTCGTTACACGGTTCAGTTTTCCAAGTTTTCATTGGACTGGTATGTTTATAGTGCCAGATTTTTACTTAGAAGATCTCATTTTATTAGGGGGTACAGGTTACTGTGAGCAGTGTCAACACAAATGTGTAGTGAATGTTAGATAATGATCTGAACTTCAAAGAAAAAACAGATATGTCTGAGAACCTTATAATAAACTTACTAGATTCTTTCTTATTTTCGAGTGCTTCTGCAAAATACTTTTATTATCCTATTTATTAAATATTCCCTAATATGTAGACACCTTAATTAAAGAGTGTTTAGTAGTTACTAATTTTCAGTCTTCAGTAATTATACATGACTCTTTAAATGATCAAAATTATCAAATACTTGAAGTCTTTTATGTATGGCTGTTTACAGGTTCGCATGTGGTTCGTGGTCTAAAGATTTTACAATCTGAAATAGCACTCTTCTAGTTTAGGTATAAGGTGGTTGTATTTCCAGCAAATGTTCCTTTTAATGCTGTGCTTTTTTTGGTTGTTGCTGTATCTTTCAAAAAATGTTGTCTGTTTCAGCCGTAGCTGTGATATGATGGAACTGAGGAGGCGTTACCAGAACTTGTATATCCCGAGTGATTTCTTTGATGCTCAGTTTACATGGGTGGATGCTTTTCCTATGTCTAGACCATTTCAGCTGGGAAACTACTGTAATTTCTACGTAATGCATAGAGAAGTAGATCCTATAGATAAAAATGCTGCTGTCCTTGATCCACCTGATGCTGATCATCTGTACAGTGCAAAGGTTTGTGCAGCCTCCTGTATTATGACTGTCCATTAGAATTTTTTCTACCTATAAGGCAAAAAGCTGGTTACAACTGAGCTGAAAATATGCTGCAATGATCTAACCAAAATAGTGTTTTAAACTTTTTGATAAAGAACTGGTGTACAGAGTTTGAGGAATTATGATTGAAATTCAGTTTGTTTTTCTGTTACATCTTGTTTGTACTGAGGTTTCTTTTCCATTCTCTGCACTATGTTGCACTGATTTAATTATAGGCAAGAAAGCCAGCTCCTGCAGGATCTCCGAGTGCAGTCCTTAGGCAATATGTGCTGAACAGTTAATGTAGCCCTTCCCCCCCCACCCCCCTTTCAGGGAATCTCTTCTATATAGTTTTTGCTCTCCCTTTTAGTGATGTTTTCTTTGTTACTCCTTTCAAATTCATCTTTATCTTTAGTATCCTGTTGAAAGTAGATTGAGCATGTTTAGACTATCAGAATATCATGTAATTCTGTATCAAGGGCCATAATGATGCATAAAGGACTTCAGTGCCAAAAATCTTCCGAAAACTGTTCCATTTGAAAGCTTTTGCATTAAAATACGTCTGAGATTTCTAGGTCAATCTGTTTTAAAAGTATTTAACATTAAAAATATGTTTAGAAACAAAGCTGCCTTTAATCTCTCTATTTCTGAAAGATTTACTTAACTTGCCTTCTGTCTGTAAAATTTTTGAAGCTGTGGCTCAAGTATGAGATATACTGCTTTATTCATTCTAGTTATAATGGGCAAGAACTCTCTGAAAGTTAAGCTTCAAAGCATCTTCATTAATTGAGGAATAGCATGCCTGTTTCCAAAGAATAAGCTGTTTAGGTTAGAAAGCAACCCTGTTAGATTTGGCTAGACTAACAGGGTGTTAAGAAGAGTCTGATGTGTGGGAGGCCAGTTCTCTTGTAACTGGCAAAATGGAAGAAGTCAGTGACTGAAACCAGAAATGTACTCACTGCTTCTTTTAGTACATTCAGTGATAATATGCTAAGTAGTATGGTAGTTCTGCATGCTGCTTTTATATACTTTCAATCCATTATATAAGATCACACATTGCATTTATCTGGAATGGTGGGGGAGGGAAAGAGATCTTTCTGACTAGCATTTTAAGCCCCAGTTCTACAACTGTGTTCTTAACCCTTACATGTGCTTATTTTTGTGACCTTAAGGGAAAGTATTGGTAAGTGTGTAAGTGCTTGCAAGTTGTGGGCTTTGTTTACCAGTCATAGTGGGAGACCTTCACAAGACTGATCTGACTTCCACAACAGGTGATGTTGATGGCTAGTCCTAGTATGGAAGATCTCTATCATAAGTCATGTGCTCTGGCTGAAGATCCCCAAGAACTTCGTGATGGATTTCAGCATCCTGCTAGACTTGTAAAGGTAAATATGCTTCAATGCCAGATACTCTTGGCAATGAAGGTTGGTTACAGAGCTTTAAAATACCTGTCGATAAGGAAGGAGTTCATGGGCTAAATGACCGCTTCATTTCTCCTCTGAAGAGATCTAGTTTGTATGTCACTTCTCCTTTTTCTGATTTATTGGAGCTTTATCATCATTGTTTTCATATTTACTGCTTTCTTCAACTTAGTCAAACTATAGATATTTAGAGAAATCTATTATATAATTAACTTTGTTAGTCTTTTTTTTACAAGCATGTAGACTATAAGGGCTCAGCTGTGAAGAGAATACAAATGAAGTAACAGTTAAGTAACTATCATGCTAACTGAAATTTAGCCATTGTTATCAAAATGAACAAACTGTTGTAACTTCAGTAGGTGTTATAGTGTTTCAAGACAACACGTATTTGCTGTTTTCTAATTAAACTTAATCATCTTAAAGCCAATGGAAGTACTTGAACTTACAGATTTGATAATGCTTCTGTGGTTTTATCTTTTGTAGCTTTGCTTTATCACTTTTAAGCAGGAACATCTATACATGTGTCTACCAGAATTAAAACACCATTTGAATTAATATGTTTGTCTGTTGTGTTAGAAAGCTTCTTACTGCAAAAGAAGTAAGCTATATGCAAAAAGAAACTTGATGGAAAGTCTTGCAGAACAAGAATGAGTGATGATGTTTTAAACCTATTCCATTTCTGAAATACTCTGTGGAAAAAAAATAACTGAACTCCTTCTTGACTGACTTTCGTTTTCAGATTTCAAAATAATGTAACAGTTTACTGTTGGATTTCAGTGTGTGCTATGAAATATTTCTTACGCTTTGGGAAAGTGACTTTTTACCCCCTAGCAGGGGAACATTCAGAAGACTCTTTTTGTCTAGTTTTTAGTGGGTATGAAAGGCAAAGATGAAGCTATGGCTATTGGAGGACACTGGTCCCCATCACTGGATGGACCTGATCCAGAAAAGGACCCTTCGGTGCTGATAAAGACGGCTATTCGTTGTTGCAAGGCTCTTACAGGGATTGACTTAAGTGTGTGCACACAATGGTAAGTACTGTGCTGCAAAACCAAATACACTATAGAAATGCTTGTCTATTATAAAAGCTTTAAAAAAAAGTGAAAACACCTTTTTCTTTGTCAGCTGCTTGTGGTAGAGCAGGCAAACTACTCGAAGGATGTTCTGTTTTGTAATAAGCTTGATTGGTGCCAACTGTGCTGAATAATGCATTAAGAACTAATTAAAAATTCTGAATTTATTTTGACATGTTATACTGTAATTTTTTAATGAATGTACGTTGAAAATATTTTTCGTTTTGTGCATAGCTGGAGAAGATCGTCAAGAGAACTTCATTTCATTGTTCTTTTGCTATAAATAATTAGCTGTTGGTTATAGCCATATTTTCTCTTGATGAGTTTATTTGTCCTGTGTTAACACTTATTGCAGTTCTACTAATAAAAGAAACGCCTATTGTATGCTAAATTTGAAGTGCTTCAACTCTTTTTATTTGCGCATTAAACCTGTTTGTGCTACATAACAAGTTACATAAAAGAGCATATCATTGGTTCCTCTTTTAAATTGTGATACATTGTACAAATGTGCCAAAAGAGAAAATATGGCTTCCATAATTTTTTTCTTTAGATAAACTTCAAGGTCTTGCAGCAAAGTTTCTTTACTTGATGTGCTACAAGTGATCTAGGCTCTTTAAAATGTATTGTAGAATTTTTTTTCCAACATGCTTCTTCCCTTGCAACAGGTACCGTTTTGCAGAGATTCGCTACCATCGCCCTGAGGAGACCCACAAGGGGCGTACAGTTCCAGCTCATGTGGAGACAGTGGTTTTATTTTTCCCGGATGTTTGGCATTGCCTTCCCACCCGCTCAGAGTGGGAAACCCTCTCCCGAGGATACAAGCAGCAGCTGGTCGAGAAGCTTCAGGGTGAACGCAAGGAGGCTGATGGAGAACAGGCACTGAACGCTAATCCCTTTTTCTATTTCTGCTTCTCACAGGCACAGGAACACAGGCACAAAATGCACACCACATACTACACAACATACATACATAGGAGGAACATAACTGGTAACAATGACTGGTAAACCAGCTTTCAGCAGTGTAGTGAATGTTGTTTTTTATTTTTATTTCAGCTAGTATACTAACTTAAAATGTGAATGCTGATATCACAAATGGAATTAAATTGTGCTTATGATGCGCAGAAAATTTTTATCATAGAAGTAGTTGCTGGAATCTGGGACCAGTTGTTGAGTGAGATGCAGTTTATGAATAGCTGTCTTTAAACATTTTGCCATTTTCTAAAATTTCTAAATTCTCTCTTGTGGCCAGTTCTAATTGTGATACTTGAAACTGAACAAACATTAGTCTGAAACATCTGAATTTCAGGCCATGTGGCTGATCAGCATCTTGGAATAAGGGAAGGTCTGACTGAACAAAGAGTAACTTTGGGGTTTTAAAGTCTGGGGGAAGATCACACACTGTGTGGTTAATGGAGACCAGCAGTGTCTGTGTAACCCCAATATTCTTTGTGGTGTTGCTTATCACCCTTTTGTGTTCCGCAGATCTGGCTTGTATTGGCTGAGTGGCACTGTGATAATTTATAAAGTGGTAGAATGTATGTGTGAACTTGTTTAAATGATAACTTTAGGAGAAGACTATCTGAAACAGTTGTGACCTTGCACAGATCAGCAACAAAATTTAAAAAGTAAATGAAAAGCCTTCAAGCTTTCTGAATGATAATTTTCTAATTTTATTTGTCAGGATGAAGAGGAAAAGGATGATGGGGAAGCTAAAGAGATCTCTACACCTACACACTGGTCTAAACTGGATCCAAAAACAATGAAGGTAATTACTTTTTTTGGGGGGGGGGTTCAACTGTACATTTTCCTTTTTAAGGCAGGACCCAAAATATAGTTTTATTTCCCTTAACTGTGGAAAATGTTTAGTAGTGTTTTACCTTCCTTGCTAATTTTATAGGTAAGCGACTTAGATCTGATGTTGCAGTATGCAAGTGTGACTTCTGATTTAAATAAGCAAATACAGCTAACTGAAACTCTTTGAACTTCATACAACTTAAGTGTATCACATACAATACAACATTTTTAACTGGAAAATTAAAGTTCTGCAGTAATCTGGCCATATCTGCTTACATGAAAAAATGTGGGGTCTAAAATACTTTAATATTAGTTTAAAAAGGCAATAATTATGCAAAAATGTATGCCAGGAGACATAATAAAAAGCTCCCTTGAAAGGAATAATAGTATTAAACTACCAAATCCTTTCCCTGCCCCTGTGAAAAGCCCCTCAAAAAGCAGGCTCTTTGAGGAGAACACAGCTTTAAATATAGTATGTTTTATATCAGTAAATACTACTGTTTTTTTCAAAACTGATTTTTTAAAAATACAGTTGACTTTCAGTGCTCTTATTTAATTTTTACTTCACCTTTTCTGCTAATCGCATGTTTTGCAATGTCACTGGTTGATACCACTTACAGAGCTTTTATTTACCAGGTAAATGACCTTCGCAAAGAATTAGAAAGTCGAACCCTTAGCTCTAAAGGACTGAAATCTCAGTTGATAGCTCGACTGACAAAGCAGCTGAAAGTAGAGGAACAAAAAGAAGAGCAAAAGGAGCTAGAGAAGTCTGAGAAAGAAGAGGAAGAGGAGGAGGATAGGAAGTCTGAAGATGACAAAGAGGTTAGGTTTTGGACATGTTTGGTTTAATTCTTACTAAATACATAAAATCTTATATATAAAAATTTGTATAAATAAATATATAAATATTAAAAGCACAGGACTTATGCCTAGTTGTGTTGAGATTTTTGTAGTTCTTAGCTGACTAGACTGGGAACTCTTTTGTAACCTGAGCTGCTGAATTGGAGTGAAATCTTGGCAGGTTTGAATTTCTTTATATCAGCAAAGTCAGCTGAAATATGCAACTGTTAAGGATGTCTGAGTTAACATCAGACCATAATTTTTTTTTTTAAAGGCAAAACTCCCCAACAAAACTACACTTACTGCAAATAGATGAACACATTTAACAAGATCTTAACCTTTTAAACCTTTATGAAAAGCAGCTGCTTAGTTGTATTAGCATTTAGCGGCATGCAAGCCTTGGCGAATTACCATGGAAGTGTGGTTTTGGGGTTGTTTTGTATATATATTTTTTTGTTTGTTTGTTTTTAGTCTGTGAAAGGTTATAGTGTCCCAACCAGTTCAGTTCCTTTGTGTGGCTAATTGTTTGCATAGGTTTATCTTTATTATGAAACTTTAATTTTCACTTTCGATAAATTTCCTATGTACTGAAAGGCATGTTTTTTTATTGTTGTTTCCCCCTTTATGTTTTGCAGTTAGTAGTTTCAATACTTTTTAAGTGTTTGTTGCTATATTGTGAAGATAAAATATATGCAATAAGGTTGAAGCCAACCACAGAGAAGGGGCATGAATGTACAGACAAGTTATTGTGTTTTACTTTTAAACCTGCCTTTTTGTGTCATCTTACCTGCTAATCATCATGACACGATTTGAAATTTTATCTACTTTCGTAAGCCTTTCCCTTGGTAAGGGAGCAAAGGCCACGCTCTTGCTGTTTCTGTTAACTGCTGCCTTCTCCTGCAGCTTGGATGGGCTGCACTATCTTGGGGTTCCTTGCCACAGCGCTCTCCCCCCCCCCCCCCCCAGATTAGGGGCAGGGAGGTTTCATTGCGCTTGCTTTCTTTAATAAAAATAAATAAAAAATAAAAACAAACAAAAAACACCTTTATATACACACACTCTGTAACACTTTAATACTCCTGTCTTGGCAAGCAATGAGCTGCATGGTGTTTTTTGTTTTTTAGCCTTTTGTTTGATTTGCATCAGTTGCATCTATAAAAGTGATGTTTCTCATGACCAAAAGAGCTGAGTAAATCATCTTCTGCTAATTGTTAAAACTGTGCTGGATATATATCTTTGGGAAACTGATGCAAGAAGCCTTTTACTGTTCCTATCCTAAGATACAGTAAGATTTCCCTGTACATATCATAAAACACCCCAAACAGAGCCAATGACTCCCTTGCCAGCTTGCATACCATATCTTGAAATGAATTAGTTTGGTTCCCTTCGCCATCAAGTAAGCATGCTGCAATCAGCACCGTAAGGTAGTTGGGAGGTGCTTGTTGCCGCTTGGGTTAAACGGCAAAGCATGCGCTGCTTCGCGCTGCTCAGATTGCCAGTCGTCTTAGGTGAGGCAGTGGGCACAGCGTGTGTTCTGGAAGTGCTGGCCTGTAATTTCTGTCTGTCATCTACACCGTGTTCAGCAGCTTAGGCTTTCCTTCACTTTCTTCAAAGCAGTGAGTCCTTAAAGCTAATACGGAGGCTGAAATTTCACCTCTGGAATATGCTGTGTGTTGGGGTGGGTTTTTTTTTTCCTCTCTCTTTTTAGGAAGAGGAAAGAAAGCGACAAGAAGAAATGGAACGTCAACGGCGAGAGAGGAGATACATCCTGCCTGATGAGCCCGCAATCATTGTACATCCGAACTGGGCAGCAAAGAGTGGAAAGTTTGATTGCAGCATTATGTCTCTTAGTGTTCTTCTGGACTACAGATTGGAAGATAATAAAGAGCATTCCTTTGAGGTAAGTAAGTCATACTACTCTATTAAAGCAACCTTTTAGTGAGCTCTATATTGAGATGTTGCATTGAGGGAAGAAGCTGATGCCTTCCAGTTGAATATAATAAGCTTATAATTCAGCCACTTTTGGTTCTTTTAATTCTGTGTGGTAACTGCTGTGTTCTTAAATTCTAAAAGTATATGATAGCATGGCAAAATAAAACCTAAGTAAAATTAATTTTTTTGTGCAATACATATAAAAAAAAAATTGCCCAGCCTTTGATACATAGCTTAGAACGGCAGTATAGCCGCTGTAAGATAGCCAGGAGAAACGTGCAAGCTTTCAGGTATGGAAGTGAGTTTATACAGTAAAATGGGAGCTAGTTTAGGTCCTAAAAACTGCAGTACAGGAAAGAAGCATTTTATAAAGTTCTTTAAGGTATCCATATTCAAACCAGATAAAATTTTATTTAGGGTCAGACTTCGCACTGATGTGATGAAAACTTGGTAAGACAGCAATTCATAGCTATTTAAGTATTACAAATGTGTAATATATATTCTAAAAAACCTTTTTGTCATCTCCTTTTCATTCCTCTTTGTATTCAGGTTTCATTGTTTGCAGAACTCTTCAATGAAATGCTTCAGAGGGATTTTGGTGTCAGAATTTACAAGGCCCTGGTTTCCCTCCCAGAGAGGGAGGACAAAAAAGACAAGAAAGGCAAAAAAGATGAGAAAAAAGAAAAAAAAGAAGAAAAAGATGATGAAAATGATGAACCAAAACCCAAGAGGAGAAAATCTGGAGATGACAAAGATAAAAAAGAAGATAGAGATGAAAAGAAGGTCTGCAGCTAGCTTACATAAACTACTGTCCTGCCTGGATCAAGATTAAACTGTTGCTATCTGGGGTTTTCTCTGCTATTTTCAAAAGCTATTTTTGTTGTGTTAGTTGATTTCTGACTCATTAATCTATTTAAATATGATTCTGTCATATTCAGTCATTAAAAACTTTACAGGTTTAATTTATTTTAGGATATTTTAACATACTAACATACATATCTCAAGATTTGTATATACTTTTTTTTTAAATTTGGTGACTGAACGTAAATGTACTCAAATTTTGAATGAAGGTAGTAAGACTGCTTTCACTTTGGTGTTTTATTAGTTCTGGCTTGATACATTTTCGTTTCAGAGGGAAGATAAAAGGAAAGATGATTCTAAAGATGAAGAGGAAACTGAAGATGATAATAACCAAGAAGAATATGATCCAATGGAGGCAGAAGATGCAGAAGATGAAGATGAAGGTACCTTTGAATTATGAAATTCATGGCTTTTGGATAAGTCTTTTTATTGCCATTGAATGTTGTTTCAAAGTCGAGAATGCACTAGAACTAGAGATCTAAAATTGCATTATTAGACTACTAATCTTATTAATGTAATTCTGACAAGATCTGTTTAAGATTGCTTAAGATTTAAGTGCCTTTTATGCTAGGCATTGTATGAACATAGTTAATATAAGCTGTAGCTGTGGTACGCAAAGTAAGGCATGTATATAGAAGTGGTTTTATTTTTTTCAGAATGCAGACCACTCGCAACTCCCATTGAAGTCAGTAGGAGATGTGAGTATTCAGCACCTCTGAAAAACCAAGCCACTTTTAAGTGCCTAACTTTCTATTCCGTAGTTTTAAAATGTCATCGTGTTTTTATTAGGCCAGAATGTAGAGTGTGGGACTCTTCTTAAATGATGCTGTGAGGAGCTGGTTTGTGTTTGGGTGGAGTTCTGTTTGCCCAAAGAAATGGGGAAAGGGGCTGGGGAACTTTTCTGTCTCCAGAGAGCAGCAATCACCCTTTTTCCCTGCTCAAAGGTGCAGGAAGGAGTAAGATATGTTGTGGGCTTTTTAGTTTGTACTTTTGGGGGGAGTTCTTCCTCCTTCCATGGGTGCAGTTTTTGCTGGAGATGTGGTTTTGAACTGCATAAATGTTGCAGTCCCAGTATTTCTAGCCAACATTTTCAGTGGTGTTTTTAGCAAAGTGCTGCATCAGCCTTAAAGGCTTGGTGCTCTGGTTTCCCAATAACTCTTTACTTGCTTATTATCTGGCCCCTATGCAAGTTCCCTGGGCTGTCCTCTTCTGTACAACTGCTGCTACTTCCCATAATCTGTCCTTGTGCCGTTTCCAGTCAGAGTTGGTGAGAACACATCCAGCATGCCATGGAGGTACATGAAAAAGCTTGTGGTTCTCAGAAACATGTTGGCAAAATTAGACAAATATTGAGATACATAATTTTTTCAAAGTTTCCCTCACAAGAAAGGTGAGCAGTTTCTTAAAGCTTGATTTGGCACGTGATTCTCCGGCCAAAAACTTGTATACAAGGCACAGAGCTGCATGGCATAATCCATCCCTGCATTTGTCAGATTCCTCTTTCTCTTTTTATTTTCAGTGTAGTTTTACTGTATTGTCTGCTCGTAAACACAAAAAACCCCCAACTTTTGTCCTTCACATTTAACAAGTGCTGTAATCAGCAGTAACTTTTGGAGAATCTAAGGGTTAGAATCAAATATACCAGTAATGAAAAATCTCACTTGGACATGAATATAAACACATGTTTTTAATTATGTGGTTGATGTAGTTTTTATGATGTAAAATATTTGACAGTAAACAGTATCAATTCTGTCCTAATAGGAACAACCATAGCTGAATGCAGACTCTACCAAGCCTCATTAGGGAGAATTGGGGTGATTTTCTGCACCACTTAGATGATGATGTTGGCACAACTTGTTTTGGCCTCATTGGCATTTATTTCTTCTCTTCTGTCCTGTGTATGAAAACTTAAGGTTTTACAGGGTAAAATTGATAAGTCTCTTTAAGATGGGAGAAAAATAAAAATATAATGAGACTAACTTAAAATGCCATATGGTTTTCTCTTGTTTGGGGAAATACTGTAATATTTCCAGATGTTTGGGGGGTTATGTAAATTGTTTTTTAATGGACGCGTGTATTTTTGTGATAATAATTGTAGAATCATTTGCTGTGGATATGTTTAATTTTCTTTCTGTTTTATAGACCGGGATGAAGAGGAAATGAACAAACGGGAAGACAGAAGAGAGGGAAATAGGCATTGTAAAGAGAGGTCATCTAAAGATAAAGTAATTAACGCATTTCTTAACAACTACATACAACTTTTAGAGCTGTCCTAACTAGAGCTTACCTTTATTTTCATTATAAAACCTGTTTTCACTTTTTGAATTCCTTTAACGCTTGTAGACTGAAACACTGCATATATAAAAATTAGTGAACATGACAGCTTTGGGTAAGGTTCTTAAAATCTACTTTCACTTGCATTTAAATGCCTGCCGAGTGAAAGTTGTTGTAGAAACTTTCTTATGAGATACTAATTTGTCTGAAAGATCTGAGGACTGCATGTGCACATAAGAGGCAGTGGATATGATTATTTTATCCACAGTCTTCAATGGCTGTGTTCTTATGTAAGAAAAGCAGAAGTTTAGCTTGATTTTAAAAAAACTGGCTTGCCAATTGTAATGCCTGGAATCGTTATGTAACATTTCTACATATCCCTGCAGGAAAAAGGATGTAGTCATTATGCAGCACTTGTACATCTCCCTGCAGAACAATGATGCTTTTTCTGTCATGATGAGGCTAGTAGCTTGCATCCACAGTTCAGATTAAGAAAGAGCATAAATTGGATTGGTTATGCTTAAACTTTCTTAGAGATGCAAGAATAAAACAAGCATCTGACTATTTTTGTTCCTCAAAAATTAGGAAATGTAGGAATAGGAATAATGACAAAACAGTGCAAAATGGTCGTAGCTGTTAGAGCTGGATGATCATTCATTACACAGCTATGGGAACTTCCTTTTGAAGCAACTGTTGAGTAAAATATTTTATTTGGAGGGGGTTGGGAAGGGATTAAAAAAAATGTTTACTTAGGTTAATTTTTCAAATTTTTTGGCATGTTAGTCTGAACAAAAGGAAGCTGTGTCTGCCAGACATTATTGTCCATTGTGCTGTAATCCTATTTAATATTAGAAGTTTTTGTCCTAAATAGTTTGCTTATATTATATTTGAGCCCAGGAGATAAATACTAGTTATATTAATTACTTGACCGAAAGAAATGATAAAATGGAACTGAGGAAAACTTCCTTGTTAACTTAAATGTTTGCTTGTTTTTAGTAGCCAATGGGAAAATGATATTGTAACTTCCTAATGATCACACAATGAATGTTTTGTAGGAGAAAGACAAGACGCAGATGATAACTGTTAATAGGGATCTTCTGATGGCTTTTGTTTATTTTGATCAAAGTCACTGTGGATATCTTCTGGAAAAGGACATGGAGGAGATACTGTACACTCTTGGACTACACCTGTCACGTGCTCAGGTTTTGTACAGCAATAGAAATGCCTTTGAGAATACTGCAGGAATGCTATAAGGGTGTGGGTGGAAAGCATTTCTGAAGGCTGTTGCTTCTATACTTTATCCCTAACTTCTAGGTATCCTACTTTCTAGTTGCAAAGATACTGTAATTTAATCTTTTGTAAATTGTTTTAGGATGAAAAGGTACAGTTTGCAGCTCTTAGTATGCCTACGTTGAATATGCAGCTTTTAAATGTGTCTCAAAAAAAGTCTCTTTTTTCCTAGCTTGTTTACATTTTTAAGCTCAATATGCTAAAAAGCTTTGCAATTTCTTGAAGTAGGGTTTCAAAGTAGAACATACTTGTTTAGGTATTATGCTGACTGTTGTGCATTAGCACCCATTGCATTACTTGAATAACATAGCATTGCTTTCCATGGCTGTGTTTTAGGTCAAGAAGCTACTTAATAAAGTAGTACTTAGAGAATCCTGCTTTTACAGAAGACTAACAGATACTTCTAAAGATGAAGAAAATCAAGAGGAGTCTGAAGAACTACAGGAAGATATGTTAGGTAGTATTTTTTGCATTGTACAAACTCCATAAAGAATTGTTTCTGTGCAAATGATATGAGAGTTCTGAGATGCCTGCAGAGAACCTGCCTATTTGAGAAAAGTAAACCTTGAGCAGTTCATAAATTATGGTATTTCTGACTTCCAGCAGCTCCTGGGTTACAATTATAACATGAATTCTCTAGAATGTGTTTTGGACCAGGAAGGAAGACAGAGGTTAATGTTGAATGTTCATTAACAACATTATGTATTCTCGCATACCTTTGCAGTCATGAGGCTCAATGCAGGTCCTACGGGTCGTGGAATGGAGCTCGATTCTTGGAAGACAATTACTGCAGAAAGGAAGAATAGAAGAATGTCATGGGAGAGCATACCGCTTGGCGGGGGGGAGGGAAGGGAAGGGACTGGGGGAAGGAAGGAGGAGAGAAATGAGGGATAGGCCAAACATCACGAATCTCTATTTATTCCTTTTACACATATGAAGAAACCATGTTACAATCTTAATTCTGTAATGTTAGAGGTCTGACTCTTGAATTAGTATGGGATATTGTTTTAAACTAATGAAGGACGTTTTTAAGGTTGGTCACTAGAACTGTAGGCAGCTGAAAAATGACATAATGATTATTTCTTAATACTATTTAATCAATTGTAGGAAACAGATTACTGTTACCATCTCCTACAATAAAGCAAGAATCAAAAGCTGTAGAGGAAAATGTTGGCCTCATAGTGTACAATGGAGCTATGGTGGATGTTGGGAGCCTTTTGCAGAAGCTGGAGAAAAGTGAAAGAGTGCGGGCAGAGATAGAACAAAAGCTTCAGTTACTAGAAGAAAAAACAGGTGGGACACTGCTTTGAAGGTAGTACTTGTATGGATGCAAAATTCTAGGACTTTTTTAGTAGATAAACCAATCTGAGTAATATTTGTGACCCAGTGTTCTTAGATATTTGCACACTCTATCATGTGGTTTCTATTTCCCAAGCCCTTGGAACTTGCACACCAGCAACAGTTGGAGTACGGTTGTTGCATACAATGAAATCGTTTTTATCTTTTTCAGTCAAGTTGAATATAAAGCTTCTTTTCAAATGTAGTCAGAATTGCATATTATCAAATGGTAACACAATGTAGTCTTTTAATGGTCTTTTAATAATTTTGTTGTTGTGTAAGTGGAATGTTTAGATACAAAGTACATGCCCTTGGAAGTGACTTTGACTTTTATTTTAGATGAGGATGAAAAGACTATACTTCAGCTGGAGAATTCTAACAAAAGTCTGTCTACGGAACTCAAAGAGGTCAAAAAGGATCTTGGCCAACTACAGGAAAATTTAAAGATCTCTGATGATAAAAATCTGCAATTTGAGAGTCAGCTGAATAAGACAATCAAAAACTTAGCTACTGTTATGGATGAAATACACAGTGTTCTTAAACAGGTTAGAATTTTTGTAATTCTGTTGTTGATTGTTATATGTAAACTTTTTGTAAACTAAATCTGAAGAAAAACTTCAGAATGAAAACATTTCTACGTGAATTCGGGACAATAATAACTTGCATTGTATGAGATGCTAAATGAGGTACTAATTATTTTAAAAATATATATATAATATATRTACACACACATATATAGTGTATTTTTCTAAGCTTGAAACACAAGAGAAGTTCCTGACTTGTATTAATTTTTATGTAGTTTTTAAATATATATCCCAAGCCATTGTAATATTTTAGTGGACCCTCTCCATCCCTTTCAGTGCAAATTTTCTATATCCTCTCTGTTCAGTTAGGAATAAGACTTCTATTTTTCAAGGCAAAATTTCGGTATTTCAGTTTATCGGGGCATTTCAATTTATCGGTGCATTCCAGTAAAGCAAGCTTGAGCAAATTGCTTAATCATCTCTCTCACTGTATAGAAAGTGACTTGCATGTTCCCTAAGAATGTTGTGAGGCCCCATTAAATAAGGCTTGAATAGATGTGGGTTAGGGAGGCTACTCAGTGGCAAACTGGAGTTGCTTCTAATTCTGTCTTTACTTTGAAAAGCCAATAGACTCTACAGAGGCTCAAAAACCAAACTAGGAACCTTGTTAAGTCTTTGACCTTTTTTGCTCTTGTAGGATACAACTGAAGCATCAGATCAGTCACAGTAGCTTATTAAACTGATGCTGCAATACCTTGCAGCCGTCTGACTGTCATCAGTATCTTTACGCAGTCCTGTGCTGCACTGCAGATTGTGGGCTTGCCACCTCCATCAGACCTGGCTGCTGAAGGTGCTGCATGACCCGCTATTCCCAGGATCTTAGCTCAGATAAATAGCCTTTGTCTGGTATTTTGGGGATGAAAATTTCTTGTAACCCCAGGGTTTTCAGGCAGCTTTAACCAGTGTAAGTGCGTTTCATGTTAGCTCTGTTATATGTTATCCTAAAATAATGGATTTTGCAGAAAAAAAATCTGATTTTTCTCTTAAAGCCTGTAAAGGAATACAAAGTGAGACCTCTGGGGGTGGTTTTTATACTTCTCTTTACAAGTTCACAAGTTGCATTTAATTTTATGCCCCCTTAGCTTTTCAGGAATACACTGGAAATATGAATGTTATAACTGAATTGAGTAAGACAGTTCACATAGTAAATGCAGCACAGTATCTTAGTCTTACACTGCTTTACACTTCACATCAGAAATCTCACTTCTGGAACTTCGGTTATTCTCTCCTTTTTTCTTTTAAAGGATGTTGTGAAGAAYGAAGATAAAGATCAGAAATCCAAAGAAAATGGGGCAAACGTATGATTAAAACTGCTGCTGTTTAGAAGAATGGTGTTACATAATGTAATATAAATCATGATACCAGAATGTATGGGAAGTGATGCATGTTTGATTTTAGTAGTATAAATATCTTAGTTCCAAAAGATGTATAAAGTTTTACGAATGTGAGTGTCTGCTTCTGAAGATTGCTTGTAATTCTTAGCATTCAATTTGAGACACTCCTTGAGTGAAAATAATTTTGCATTGCAAAATGTTTTAGGATGAACTTTGTTATAGTTTTAACCCTAATAAAGTTCATCAACGTAATGAACAGTAGCAAGTATTTAATTACCAAATGTTTTTCATTAAAGTCTAGTGAAATCAAAATTTTCATTATTTATAGAATTGCCATTTTTAGGTTTTATTTTTATTTCAGTCTAATTAGTCTTTTTAAATTCAAGTATAAATCATAAAATAGCATGCTGCTTAATTTTGCAAGTAAAGATTTTTTTTTWAAAAACTTCTTGGATTTTTTTACTTGTCACAACTTTCTTTTCCCTAATGTAACTTTCTTCCCCAAAGCTGCTTGTATTAAAGCCTCATGATATACAGTAGTTCAGATGAGTTAAGAAAGCAATAGAAACCCACCAAAATATTGGTAGGGCTGAGATTTATATGAAGATATATGGGCCTGTTTTAAATGTATGTCTTTTGTGTTCCTTTAATTGTTCTTATCTTTGGATTAATATATATGCTCCTTTTTAATAACAAATGCCGTGTATTAAAATGTATGGTTGGATACCAGGCCAGTAGATGTCAGAATAATGCCTTACATGGGGAAAATGCTACCGTTGTAAGCCTCCTTTAATTAAATTTGACTTCTTTCCTAGCTAGCATGTGTAATTACTTCAAAGGCTTTAGTCCAAGAAAAGAATGGATACACAAGTATTAAGCTTCTATATTATAATTACTAAGGAGCAGGACACAATTTGTTTTGTTGAAAGTGGGTAATATGCTGCCTTCTGTTGTGTTCACAAATCACTAGAGTTCTAAACTTAATGTGGCATCATTGTCAAGAGCAACTTATTCAAATAATGTGAAGTATGAACAATTGTATTTTGATGCAAACTTTGAGGAAGATGATGAGTTTTTGAAGGTTGGGGCAGAAATGTTTTCTTAGAAAAATGGTTAGTTTTAGCAAACTTCTTTTAAACCTAGATATCCTAGGTAACTAAATACCTGTTAGGAGAGTCTGAGTGCCATAATATGTATGAATAACCTACATGGAAACTCATGTAGCTTTACTGAGAAATACATTAAAATGCCTGAATTTATGTTCAAAAAAAGTCTTAAACTGGTGCTTTTATCACTTACCTTTCTTGGCTCTTTCGGAGCCAGAAATGAAATATTTTTCATTGAAAGAACATGCATAAACTTCCCCTTCATTCATCTCAATGGAGTCACTGTATAATATCTTAACTGTTCACATCAGACTAGGAGATACTATAAAAGCACTAATTATTGCATATGAGTACACAGAAAATGCATGCTTGATGAGTTGAGATGTCTCAAAATAAAAATATGATTGAAGGAGGATGGTAATTAATCTTAAGAACAGCATTATGATCATAATGCACCCATGGTGTTAACTGATTTAAAAAAAAAAATCTTTTGCAATCAAATTATATTTTTCACCTTTACCTTTGTACAAATTGTTGACCAGTACAGCGTGTATTACTACCAACTTTGAGCACCATTTATTTAAAGACACTGAGGAAAGGATTGAGTTTGTGGAAAAACTTTGAGGAGTTCTCAGCAGTGCATACAAACACACAAGAAACTTCTTTTAAAATTTCAGACAAAATCAAGGATGAACATCTTTGTCGGCACACTGAAAAATCTGTTGGAATATTTGCCAAGGTGTTTTTCTGTGTCCTTATCTGAAAGCAGTTATCACAGATGAGAAGCAGGCCTCATCTTATGTTTCAGTGAGTGGCTGGCCATATGAGGTAGTTGTCAGACGCATACAGATTTTTACAGCATCTAAGAAAAAGGTACTTGCTAGAATGATTATAATCTTTCTCTATGTTGCTTTAATGTAACAATCTGCATTTATGGTGGAGAGGAAATTAAAAGGGTAAAGAAAAAAGGGGGGGGAGACAAGGAAAAAAAATTAACAGTCTACACAGAGCTTGGTCAGTCTTCTGAAGCCCCAGTAGCTGAGGAAGAAGAGACACTCCTGCAAGCTCTTTAAGGCACTTTGTAGCAAACAGTGCAAGTTACAGGGTTCTGCCATTTCTGCTTTTATGTGTATACATTGTTACTGCTGGTCATTAGCTAAAGCTTCTTAGCCCTGTTCCCAAGACTGTGAGTTATTCTTAGAAAAGTCTGTTAGAGTGCCACTAATGAGTTTGGAGAAGCCATCTTCTGTCAGGCTCAATTTATGAGCAGTGTTTTTTCATTTCATGCATCTTTCATGTCTGCACTTCCCATCTCTTGGGCTCTCCATTTCTAAGTCTTTCATTAGGTGTCAGCTGCTGGTAAAAGTGAGCCTCAGCCAGGTCTTGCTCTGGTGCATCAACACTGAGGGGGCTGAAAGTCCAGTTTACTTGTAGTTTTGAAGTCACCCAGATGCTCTAGGGGAAGCAGTAAAGCCAGGACTGCCTTGTTCTGTGGTAGCAGCCTGAACCTAGAGGGTACTGCTACAACAGACCAGTAAACAGAAACTCATCTCCGTTCATAGATTTTTCTTTTTTTTCCCTTTTCCCCCTTTTGTAAAACACTAGTATGGGGGAATTGAACCCTTATGAAGTGATACTCAGAATAATGGACATCTATGAGAAAGGATAGGAAGGTAAATGCTCCATATGATGAATCTACATGCAAAATAGCGTACAGTGAAGTAGACTCACATGAAGCTGTGTGCTTGCTCTGGTAATGAAATGGCAGAAGTATATAGTTTCAAGGCTACGTAGCAACGGTGGCAAAAAGAGTAATGGTGGATTTTTGCCAAAGTGTTCTGCGGAGTTGAGGCTTGAATGGGAGATGAATGGAGCTGCTGCCCGCAACGCCTGGGCAGTGCCGCACCGGCCTTTCCGCGCGGTTGTCTCGGTTCGGCCCGTGTCCTGCAGCTCAGCCCGCGGCGCCCTCGCATGTGCTGTGCAGCAGGCAGAACGCTCTGCTCTGTCTTGCAGCTGCCTTTCCACGGATCCAGTGTTTGAAACCGGGCTGTTTCTTTGTCCATCAGTGTAACATTTTTTAATGTGCAGATCGAAATAACTGCTTTGACGGATATTTATGGCTTCTTGTCCATCTTTCTGCTGAGTAATGTACTATGCTAATACCTGTTGGGATTTATGTAACACAGTTAACTTTCACTGGTAATTTTATCAGGAAATATGCACAAATGTGTGTGTGGTTTTTTTTTTCCTCTTGCCTCTCTGTAAACTTTGTGAACCTGGTCAGGTTCTTATCTTGAGTGCATTTGTTCAGTGCAGTTTATATTTAAAAATATAACAAATAAGTTGGTAATTCAATAATTTTTTTTTGAGTGACTGAGTCTTATGGCCTGTGATATATTAGGAAATGTGTGGGTAGGACAGTCAATGCTTTTATGTTAATATTTCCTAAAAAATAGAAATGGTGCAAATAGAAATTCCACTGGGACTTGTCCATTCCCATGTAGGGCAAGAATAAAAATAGCATAAATAATAAATACCTCAGCTATCAAAACTCCCAGTGTCTTCCCAACAAACTTGTTTATATTTCCATGTACTGTGTCTCATTAGATGTGTTGCACTGGAAAGTAGTAAGAGCAGAGGAAAAAAATTTAATACCAAAATTACTATTTTTTAAGCAAAAATAACTTTCTATGTTTTATTTATCCACTATATAATGTGGGGCATCATGATACAGAACATAAGTTTAGCTTTTTCAAATACATGGAATACTGCCTGAAGTCGTGTTTTGCAGCATTTTAACTGTGCTTAGGAGCATTGCTTTTGCATTTCTGGACATCTGCTATCTGAATTTGCATTGGAAACTTGTGATACTTTGTTTCTGATTTCTTGTATCCTGCGGTTTTTTAAATTGTTGTTGTCTTTAACAAATGAATTGTAACTGGTATGAGGAGTCAGGTTGAGTATCGTGTTACATGCAAAACTGGCATATTTTCAGGTGCTGCTCAGCAGTCCTGCAAACTGTTCTATTTAGCCTAGTGGTTCAGTTCTCTTTATTCTTCCCAAAATTACAGAGCAAAAAAGTGGTGATGAATGGATTTGTTTGTTGCATGCTGCCGCATGTTTTTTTTAGTGCTTGGTTATGATGATAAACTAAGATTTTTCTCCTACAGATGTTTATGCAGTACCTCACCATTACACTGAGACCATTTACAGAGCACATTAAGCTGCAGTTCTTGCAACTGCTCCTGAGAATTGTATTCCAGGGCTTACATTGACCAGCACAGAAATACTTGAATGTTGTCCATTTAGAAATAATAGTCGTCCTTTCCACACCTCCCCCAGGCTGAGAAAGTGGCTCGTAGCCAGCTTTCCTTCCTGCTGATACATTGGTGTGGTGTGTCGAGGCACGTTCACGTGAACTTTCCGTAGGTGAGCTGTCTCCTGGTGTGGTGAGGGGCTGTTCCGCTACGTTGTCAGAGGCGAGTGTTATGATCCATGTGGCTCCTTGAAAAGTCCCTTCTTTTACGTGATCTTCCATCTTAGCAGATACTGGGAAGTTGCTGTGATCTTTTGGAACAAACAGGTAAAGGCAATCTTGTGAGGGGCTTTGAGTGTTTAGTGCTCGAGCTGGACTTGGCCGAGACAGCAGATGCCCAAAGCCTGATGTTTTGAGGGGAGATTCATTGCTAGATTATTTTCCTTCAGTCTAGTGGGGGGCATAAGTGAAAGGATCCCGCTAATCACATATTGTCTTACGCTATTCACCTGTCGCTGGGGAGAAGGGAGGAGTGGAGAGGAGGAATGGTATGGAGGATCCCAGCCTGAACTCTTCCCTGCTCTGTATTTCAGCAAATATTTTTAGAATAATAGTTTGCTTATGTGTTTACTTGCAACCTTTTAATTCTTTTTGATCTTCCTGACACAGGGTCATATGTTACATTCCTGTTTTGTCATGCAAGGGGCAGAAACAGCTGGAGACCAGTGACCTTACTTTTTGGTCCCTTTTTAGCAGGGCTGGATGGTAGCCAGCACATTTGCATATAGAAAAAGCAGAAATTGCTGCCACATGTTATGCCATAGAAATGAACAGTTGGAGATAAAAGTACCTTGCAATGCTGGGCTCAAAAAGCCTTGCCTCTCGGATCAGCCTGGCTTCCTGTAAAAGACAGTCCATTGCATGTGTGCAGAGGGAAGGTCGAAGGAGAAGTAGGCGATTCTTGCTGTCGGCTCTTTAGTGTTTCACACGGGGAGTTGCAAGTAAAATGTACGGGCTGATCGGAGCAATGGAGTTGCTGCACTTTGAGCTTGGCTCTAATGAGAAATGAGAATTTTGGAAGTCCTCTTAAACATCTGAAGGGGCTCCCGTCTGTTTCACAAGGGTTAGTTCAGGTCGCCACTTAGACACCTTCATGTTCAACTTGTCTCCTGATGTCTTGCTTTTCCAAAGTACTATTCAAGCAAATGAAATAGTTTCTAAGTTAAATGTAGCATAACAGAAAATTTGTGTTACAAATTGTAAAATCTTGAGGAATGATTTCCAAATTGAAGCTGAGAGTATCCTTAAAATGTTTGTCCACAGAGAAAAGCCTTACGCTTGTCAAGCGTCTCTTCTGATATAAAGAAGCCATGTATAATATGACTAAGCAGATGAAAAGAAGGGTTAGTTGTTTACCAATGGTGAACTTAGTTTTCTACTTTAGTGTCTTTCCTGAAATGAAGCTAATGACTCAGGCTTGATTAAAACTTGCTGTAGTGTCTAATACATGTTTTCTTATTTGGGGGGCAGGGTTAAATCTTTTTGTACTGAGGAGAGGAAAAAAGATAGCCTTAGTGCTGGGGGCATAATGTGGTGATAAAGCCTTGCAACAGGCAGGCAGTAGGTCTGTAAATCCTCTGATTATCCATTGGAACCAGCAGTATGGCTGCGAGAAATGTGCGCTCAAATCTCTTCCCTCTTGTGATGTGAACGTGTAATGAAGGGCAGCACGAAAGGGGACTCATGGGGTGATAAAGCGTACAATGATTACGATCCACGGACAAAAGCAGAGATCGTCTAGCGTGACCCTGGGGTGGCAGGGGCTCAGGACGGGTGGGATTGGTAAAAGCTGGCAGTGCAGGCATGGCCAGCAGTGAACTCATTCAAGCATTTACTTCACGTTTAACAAAGTTTGAGGAAAGGAAAACGAATCCGCTCTAGATGCTTTTTCCAATGAAAGGGGCTTGTGAAAAGCAGATTATTCTAATGGATCTGCAATTTAGCAATGTATACAGATCCGCTAAGGAGCGCGCTCTGAATGGGATCCGGAGAAGCCCCATTAGCACCAGCTCGTGAGCAGTGTGCGGTGCCTGTGCCCGGACACGTACCGGTTCTCTGCAGCGAGTGAGAAAACGCTCAGTGCAGCTTTGCACACGAGGAACAACCAGTGCGCGTAGCACAGCGCGCAAGCCCTGTGCAGGGGGTGGATGGGTGAAGCCTGGCCTGCCCCGCTCCTGCATGGGGCCTCGCTTCACGGAAGGGTAACCTGAGACAGCAGTGATCTGGGGGAGGAAAACACGGGGTGGGAGGAAAAAAGCCTTTTGCCTCGGTGAAGTTTTACTGCAAACTAGCGGCAGGGTTCCTCCAGCCCAGCGTGGGATTTTCTGGTGCAGCAGGGGACGGGGAGAGCAGAGCAGGTCAGGGCTGCGCTGCCTGCTGCAGCAGCCGTGCCTGGCGGGGGCCCTCCAGCACCGCCGAATTTGTCTGCTTTCACCTCGACCCTGTTACCTCTGGCGGCCGCCTGCGTGATCCCAATGGAAGACGCTCCCGCTCCCCAGAGCCCCTGTTCCTTCAAGCCGGGCAGCCTGGGCTGCCCTCAGAGGCTTTCTCAGCTGCAAGAACCGAGCCAAGCTCCCCTGCAGCAGGTAACTTCTGCCCGCGGCACTTCGTGATTAGCGGTATCGCTGCTAAACCGGGCAGGAAAAGCAGGAGGGAGCACGCGCAGCCTGCCCCCGGCACGGACGGGGGGGGCAAACGGTTTCAGCCACCGGTGGCCTGGGTTGAAGCCAACTCTGCAGTGACCCTGGTGACTCGCTGCAATGTAAACCAGGGCAGTCAATGCTTAGGAAAAACTCGATAGGAAACAGGCTGGTTGGTTGATTTTGGTGTTTTGTTGTGGACAGTGTCGTTTCCTGGAGGAGGTGACTGGATATAACGTGTCTGGAGAGCGATACTGGGAGGCACGTTTGAACAAGCTGAGGATTAACTGAGTTTCATTCGTCATGAATGTTTTTAGACGCAAAGGATGATATGTAGAAACGTTGAGGCTGGATGTTACAGATTGACTCAGCGCAAAGATTTCTCCCAGAAAGGACTACAGAAGGTGCCGTCACCAGCAAAGGTAAAGATGGGCAGCGTGCAGCGCCGTGGGGACCCGTGGGGCCATGGCTGCCCCGGGGGAAGGCGCTTTGCTACCGACACAGATGGGGTGGTGTGAACTCAGCAGTTGCTTTTATGCTTAATTCCTTTGGAAATGTCAGCAAAACAAAACTCCAAAGGGATCTTTTTAATCTTTTGTAAAAATGCAAAAAGAAAAAGAAACAGAAGATATAAGAAGAAATTGGGCTCAGACACATTCAGGTTGCTACCTAAGATATGTAATTATTCACATGAAAAGTGTAGAAGATGAGAGTTTTGCAGAAGATGGCATATCACAGCACTTAGTGTTTTTTCCCTCCCTTTCATTTAAATTGAATTAATTACCATCCACAGGATACACAGAGAACATGCTAACCAATCTGGCAGTATTAAAAAACAAAAAAAACAAAAACCACCCAACCTTGGGGAGAAATCTTTTGAGTATTTTAACCAGATCACACTGGTGAAAACTGCATTTAAGCATCATCTCTGTTTGATGCCCGCAGTGAGCTGGTGCTCAATTGCTTGGGCTGGTGACCTCTGCAATGTAATGAGGCTGGGCTGCATCAAGGGATTAGTCGCCACATAAAAGCACAGCTGCTGCATTAGCGAGTGCTCTTGATGCAAGGCTGCCGCTGGAGAGGACTCGGAAACGTGAGCTCTGCAGACCACGCCAGCCTGCCGGATTACTGCGGCTCCTAAGCGGAGCGTGCTAAATTGCAGCTCCAGATACCGACTGCTGCCTCACAGCTCTTACTCAGGGTGTTGGTTTGGGTCTGTAAAGCCCTTATTATTTGCAGCTCCTGCAGGCTGGACAGACTCGGGTGTGCTGGGGTCACTAATCCTTGCATCTGTTTCCTCCCGGTCCCACGGGCTTGTGCTGGTGCGACCGGCCGAGCATCTCGGCCTCCCTCTTCAAGCTGGTTCGGAGCGAGAGCGGGCAGCGCCGCGGCACGGTGGCACTTCTGCAAATTTTCTGTGTCGTTTTGACAGGGTAACTAGGATTGTTCTTGGTTGCGAGTATAGGAGAGAGCAAGCTGGAAAAATTAACACGTATAATGCAGGTAACTGGTAAAAAAGCTGTGTAGTCCTTGCTTTGTGTCAGTTCTGACGTCTGCTTTAGCCTTTTGATCTGAACCGCTTATATTTTAACATTCCCAAAAGGGATCATAAATGTTAGCAGCCAAACTGGAAGTGACGATCACAGAAGACTGAGTAGAAGATGCTGGAGTGAAGATTAGTAGCTGTTGGACCCCTTAGTAACTGCTGTTACTCAGTAAAATGGAAACAAATCCCTTTTTAGCTTGATTTCTGAAGGCTAGCAGGGCTTTTAATTGCTCTTATTTTTTAGAAAGTGCCCGTCAATAATTCTCTCTGTCCAAGGATGAGTTATAGTTTAAGTCAGAAGTACGTTTTACCTTTGGCAGAACAGTACAGAAGTAGATCACAAAAGCTTTGTGTTGAAGCTAACTAGTAATTCTTCAAGTAAAGGGCAGTTTTGAATTCTTTTTTTTTTTTCCTCAGCAAGAAATTTGTCAACTTTTGGAAGACTTCAGTAATTCTTAACATCCTGTTTCAAAACTTTTAACATGAAAATTTCTGAGGTCTTGCCCGTCTTGCCCTTGACCAGCTCAGCCTGTTTACGCATCTCTTAACACTAGACTTAGCTTAAGTCATATGCATTTTTTTCTTTTCCTGGCATTTACCCTTCGTCCCCAGGAATGTGTAGCAAACAGCCACTGCCTGCCTCAGCCCCGCTTTCTGCCCGGAGCACTGATCCCTTCTCGCGGTCTCGTGTTGAATTAGCTCTTTTCTCTGGGCGCCGGTAGCTTTCTGCACCTGCCCCAGCGTGAGCTCCTCTTCCCCGCTCGCCAGCGGCCTGTTCACCCCTCCGGTCCAGCTAAGCGCGTCAGCCCTTAATGCAGGCGAGGCGTTGGGAGCAAGGGCGGCGTTTCGCTCGCTGCCCTCCGCCCGAGCAGCAGCGGGGACGCCCGTGGGTGTGCTGGGAACGGCTCTCCCTTACGGCAGCGGTGTCTCAGGGAGCACCGCTGCTGTGTTACCGGCCGGTCTCCTGGGGACGATTTGGGGAGAGCCCCCGCGGGTCCCTGTTTCTGAGCCTCCTGAGCCCCGGCAGCCCCTTCGCCGGTGCAGAGCAGGGCCGCCTCGATCCAGGCGCCAGTTACTTTGGTGGACGAATTGCAGAGTTTCCCCTCTGGTCTTGTCTCCGGCTGCAGCAACACCCAAAGGGGTTTCGCAGCAACACCCAAAGGGGTTTCTAACTCGTTAGTCAGAGTTCTCCCGCAGTTTCTTCAATCGAATGCCTTCGAAGGAGCTTCTTTATGAATTTCACCTTTTCAAACATTTTTCTCCGCATTTGATGTTGAAGGGATATTTTCATGGTTTTACTTATGTATCCGGAAGGTTAACTGAAACCAGTTTGCAATCTGAGTGCCTTTGTTTAGTTAATTTTCTGCTAAAAATTGACATATTCTGTGCCTTTTCTTCCATCACTCATCATAGTGACCATTTTCTGCTCTGGAAGATCTTCCTCCCACTCCTTTATTTATATTTTGCTCTAGTAAAGCAAGTGACAAAATTGATGACTGCAATGCAAGGGGCAAGAGCTTCTTGGTCTTTTTTTCTTTTTTTTATTGACACCACATTTGTTTTTATTTCATATACAGAAATGTTGACGGCTCCTCCCGGCAGTTCAAATGCGGTTTATTTTAGAGAAACTTTACTGGGGAGTTGAACATCCTGGCGTTTTGGAATAGCCTAGACCCTGACTGATGTTGTTGCCCGTAAAGAAACACATAACTACGAAAGCAGTTATATGCGGTGCTTTATTCAGGGCCCGGGGTCTCAGGGACTCATGTCCAAAGCTGAGAATCCCAAATCCCCGTTTAACTYGSTTAATATTTATAGTGTTCGGTTACGTAACATAATCAACAGAATTGCTAGGCTACGTGATTGTTTCCCATTTATATTTCTCCAGTTACTGTTGCCAAGATTTGCTTATCATTTACCTA
>NW_020447887.1:2479-9886 GCF_003343035.1 Apteryx rowi
GCAGACCCTTGCAGACAGGGGAGATGCCACCTCACGAGAAGTCAGGCCTCTGAGGGTGATGGGTGGCTCTGAGACACCTGTCCTTGGTGAGCGGTGGATGCGGCATCTCCAAAGTCACTGGTGCCTTTGGCAAGAGTCTCAGTCTAGCAGATTCGTTGAGGCTGCAATGGGGGAGACATGTGGAAGTAGGGATCCAACGCCCTGCTCAAGGCAGTTGCCAGTAGAAGAGGTGTCTTGGGTCCTTTTCCAGGGAAGTTTTGATGAGGCTCTCACCAATACTGCTCAGCATGGAGGGGAGACATTTGCCTCTCCCTGTTGAGACTGTGTAAGGCCAGCAGAACTGACACTAACACTCCGATTCTTTCTTTCTTTCTAGGTTGCTCCACTCCTGGAGGTTCCCAGTGCAATCCTAGAGCCCCTGAGGATGGAGGCAGGATGCCAGGGTGTGTCCCTGTGCCTGTCAACATCTTTGCCAACATCGTGAGCCCTCTGTGAAAGCAGCTGCAAGTGAACGAGAAGAGGCTACATATGGATGCGAAGGCTTCCATAAATGCACCTGGCTTCCCTGGGTGACTTGGGGTGTGGCTTCACTTCCTGGTACCTCTGCTGTGCTGCAAATTCCTCCTCCCACAACTGCTGTTACTGCCAGCCCGCTTGGCAAATGCTACTGTGCCCCCTCCTTTTCCTAGGAGGTTGTGGTGCCATATAGGACGAGTCCAAGASCCTTATAATARATGCCCACATGTCTTGAGTGCCTTTGTGTGAGGGCCACAAAGCCTCCGTAGCTTGACCTGAGGAAGTCTCAGAGCTCTTGGGCTCCTGGCTCTGCGAGGGGTGAAGATGTACCCAGGGCCAGGTTGCCCATGGTACCCAGCCCTCAGTGCTCTGTGAATGCAGCTGTGCAGCCCAGACTGCTGCTGCAGAGCCTGCACAGCCAGGACAGCTGGCATTTCAGCAGCCGTCCAGTGTGGGGCTGTCTCATTGCTTGGGTCCCATGTCAAAGCCTCTGCCCCCTTTTTCCCTTCCCTGGGGCTCCTTGTCCACTTAAGGAAARGAAAGGAACTGAGGTTCCTTTGGGTTCAGGAAGCCTTCTGGATTCTCAACTGTTTCTACAGTGTATCTGTAACCTTTCTTTTACTAAACAAAATCCCCATCCCCCCCATCCCTAGGTGGAGGTTCCTGAGGGGATGGAGGTGGAAAGCAGCAGCCTGCTGTGCCCAAAGAAAGCAGGATCCATCCCTCTGAGAAGAGCAGCATCGCCCAAGGGGCCATCTCTGGCCCTGCCTGACCTTGTGCTGATCATTTGCACAGTCCTTGTGAGCCTAGAGTGCCTTGGCCACCTTGTGGTGTTACCGCAAGAGCTTCCCTGTGTGTCTGGGTTGAGGAGTCAAGGGAAGGCAGCGAGCAGAGCAGTGCCTGGGGAGTGTGCAAGAGGCGAGTGTCCTGCATCCATGTCTTCATGCTTGCACTTGGTTGAATCTAGCAGAAGAGGCAGCTCTGTGGGGCAGAGACAGTGTGTTTGTAGACTAGGTGGCACAGCAGAGGTCTGGTGTCAGTGATGAGTTGATCTGAGAGTGTCAGAAGCCCTTTTGCTTGGAGCTGCTCCCTCAGCTGGTCTCTGTACCTAGAAATGCACTAGAAATGGAAGTGGCATCCTGCTGTCATTGTGTAGGTGCTGCAGTGCAAAGGCTCCCAGCTCGGACTTGATGGTACTAAAGGAAAAGCAAGACCAATTGTTCCCTTTTGTGATTTGTGCGCAGGGTGACAGAGTGATGTCCCATGATCTGGGAGAGTCTTGCCAGGAGATGACAGCTGTTTGCAGAAGACTGTTCTTTACGGAGTAGTAACAGCATAATCAAGGGACCTGCGAGTGGCCCAGGTGAGCTTCTCCTCTGTGAAGGTTTGCACTTTTTAGATCCTTCTAACTCAGTACCAGATAGGGCAGCAGCAGGCCCGTCGATGCCATTTATGCTCGTGAGGTGAGTTTTGCCTCTGAAGCCGGTAGGCCAACATCATGCCCATAGCTTTGGTGATGATGGTGAGGTCCCTTGTGTCTCAATGCCTCAGAAATGTGGAGCAGGCCCATTGCTGCTGTTTCTGGTTCTGAGCTCCCTTCTGCATGAGCACCTGGTAGAGCAGCAGTATGGAGGTTAGTGCTGTTTGTGCTTCTGGGGATTGTGTGCCTCAGTCCATGACAGGCCAGCAGCAGGCACAGGGCTTCAGTGCAGACTGTGAAGTCGCTTTTCTTTGAGTATTAACAGGCCAGTGATGGGCACATGGCTGCCGTTTTTGTTTGTGAGGTCACTATTGCCTTACTATCTGATAGGCCAGCAGCAGGCACATGGCTTTGATGAAGCATATGAAGACACTACTTCCTCAGAACCAGACACGCAAGCAGCAAGCAAATTCCTTTGATGCACATTGTTAGGGCACTTGTGCATCTGTAAATGACAGGCAACAAGGCGACACATCATTGCTTTTTGTGCTGGTGAGGACACATCTGCCGTAGTGCCTGATAGGCCAATGCCAGGCCCCTGGCTGGTCTTTGTGGTTGTGAGGTCAGCTGTGCCTCAGTTCCTGATAGGCCAGTGCTGGTGATGTGGCTGCACCTTGTGGTTGTGAGGTCACTCGTGCCTCAGTGCCTGATAGGCCTGTGCTGGTCACAAGGCTGCTGTTTTTGGTTGTGAGGTCACTTGCGTCTCAGTGCCTGATTGGGCAATGCTGGTCATGTGGCTGCTGTTTGTGGTTGTGAGGTCATGTTGGGGGATGCTCCCATCTTTGTCCCCCCTCCCCCCCATACATATTTGGTGCCAGTTACAAGTAGCTTGAATTCCTGTGTTTTACACTCTAAAAGGGAGGATGTCAAGACTTTGAGATAAGGCCTGCTTGGGCCCCAGGACCTTGAGAAAGAAAAGCCTCTTCTCACTGCTGGGGCAGTGTTAATTGCTGTGGTCAGAACTGTCTCCTCCTCATCAGGACCCTGAGAGGTAACACCTGCTTTCACTGCTGGGGCCCCATTGTGGACTGGAATTAACTCCTTCTTAGCCCAGCTCTGGGATCTATCCTTGGGACCCTCACTGCAAGAGTAAAGCGGTCATTCACAGTCACTCAAACTCCTTTCTTCAGCGCTGAAGAGTGTGCGAGGCAGCTAGCCTGCTATCAAGGGTGTTCGGCCACCCCCCCCTCAACCCATGACTGTGGGTGCGATGGTCATAACAACGACAGAGGAGAGCTGAAGCCTGCAGCAGCCAAGAGCCAGGGACTGCGCCTGTGTGAAGAGAATTGTAACTGGCCTAGCGACTCCACCTCCACCTTGCCCTGAAGGGTATAAAGAGGTTGGCCCCGGAGGCCGTCTTTGGCTCTTTGTGGGTGACAGTGGGTCTGCCAACTTGCAGAGCCCCTTGGGAGAGGGATGCCCTCCTGCAGTTACTTCCCTGGGATTGAGTGTACAGTAGCCGCTGAGGCAAGGCGTGGGGAAGATCGATCAGAATTGGTTTGCCTAGTTCATTCATTTGGGTATTTACAGTYAGTATAAATTAGCTATCCTTTTCTGTTTACTAAGTAGTTACTKTTAGCATAACTTTTAGTGTAATTAGAAATCTTTGTACCATTGCAGCTTCTGTAGTAAATTTTGGTCTTTGAAACAAGTTGTGGAGTCATGCAGTAAATCTCCTCTCCCCCTCCTCCCCTCCCTCACGCCACACGAAACCCACATGGTCCGGGACTGTAAGATAGTTAGTCATCCTGCAACATAGCCTTTACTAATAGGAGAAGGAGGCAGCTGCTATGCCTCTAGCCTAAAAAATTTGCCTGCTATGCCGAAAGAAACCTTGTGGTTGGACAGATCCCAGAAGTGTTAACTTCAAGAATCTCCAACAAGGAGCCCTTTCTGATAGATGACCTCTTCTACTCCAAATACTCTAAGCTGCATATTTCTATGTATTTCACAGTCTATGCGGGATATCTGGCTGCAGATCCTGGCAACAGCTGAGGAAATGCAAGGCCYGAACCTCAGTGCACAGAAGGCAGCAGGCTGCCAGCATCCCTGGCTCACGCCACCAGGGCAGCCTGGGCCCTGCGAGCCAAGGCACATCCTCACCTCTGAGTGCTCCCAATCTCTCCATCCTTGCGGCACTCCCCACGCACAGCACTGCCCTCACCCAACAGTTTTTCTTGCGCACAACACACAGACCCCAGGGCCATTGTCTGTCCCCACCTCAGCCTACCCCACCACTGTGACATGCCGCACACCCGTCCCGCGCCTCATAGATGGTTGCCAGCCAACACACACCTGTGCATCAGGGACACACAGGGGACAGGACCAGAAAAGGCAGCAGCCAGGAAAACCCCCGGGGCCCCCAAAACCACCAAGGTCACCTCTCCAGACCTTCCATTTGCTTCTAGTCCTCCAAGGCCTTGCAACAGGCACTTCCTCTCAACAGCCACGCACAGCCCTGCTCAGGCTCACTTCCCACCTCCAGGAAGCAGACACACAGTGCTCTCACAGGGGTTCAGCAGGCCAACTCTTGCCTCTCCCTTTTGACTCACATGCCCGCAAGGTGCTCACCCCACTGTACTCCCTACTGAGGTCTCCTTACCGGCTTCAATGGACGAGGACCAATCTCTTTGGCACCACTCCCCCTCTCTCTGCATTTGATCTAGGGGCTCACAAACGACCACATGGTAGCACACACACACACACACAGACCGGCATGCACAGGGCCAGGGCACCAGTCCCACAAAAGCAGGCTTCCAGCAAGGAAAATGGCACAAGGCTTCYGCTGCTCTCAAGCATTTGCATTCCCCTGTCTCAGCAAGGGCTGCCATTTCTCTCCCAGGCAAAGACTTGAGACAAGCCAGCAGGCTTCAGCAGTGCGCGTGACACATGGACAAGCCAGCAAAGGCTTGGCCTTCAGGGTCCCGCACGGCATGGCRCAGGGAGAGTCTGAGAGCACCAGCAAAGTGATCCACTGAAGGAGCTTGGGGTGTGGCAGAGCAAAACCTGTTACTCCTCAGTTTTGGCACAAGGAGCTCTCCTCTAAACCAGCACAGGGGGCAGGCTGGAGGAAAGACCACTTCTCTCTCTTTCCTTAGTGAGCAACTGACCCCCAACGCTCCACTCACTGGCACCGGGATTTTCCAAGGCTGCAGGGAGACGATCCCATGAGGGCCTCAGGGGGCACGAGTCGGAGAAAAAGAGTGGTCACAATGCAAAAGTTCTAGGAATCTCCCCTCAGAAAAGGAGGGGAAACTTTAAAAGTGCTCATGTAGAAAACACCGAGAGTCAAGTGCTTCAAGCACTCAGGGTCAGCAAAGCCTGCCAAAAAGCCAGGCACCTCCTTGGAGGATGGCTGTGCTCACCACCACTCCCTTGGCTCCAGCTACTCGCAGCAATGCATCTAGAGCTAAGTGGGGCTCCTCACACCCACCCAAAGATCAGGCATAAAAAAACACTCCTTGCCTGTGGCAGCAGTGGCAGCACCTGAAGACACCACACCTAGCACACTCATGCATGTACGTGGGGTAATCTCTGACTGGCCTGCTGCAACACAGGAAGGTCACACCACAGCAGGACGGTGGAGGAACTTGCAGAGGCTGCAATGAGAAGGAAGAGAGACCTGGGCTGCACATCCCTTGCAGAGCACTCTGGCCTTGCCTTGCCTACTCAAAGGGACTCCTTGTCTAGGGAGATTGTGCACAGGAAGGCATTAGCCTCCCTTAGAAGTCATCTCCCAAGAACACACCTGCTGACTCCAAARGCCATCTCTCCACACGGCCTTCACTTCTCCAAAGAGCTTCCAGCACGCTAATGCCCACCTGGCAATTAACAATGCCCACAGCCTCCTCTTCCCTCAGCAAACACTGCTGCAGAGGAAAGCTCTCATTAGGAAAAGCAAATGAGATGAAAGCAGGGAAAAAGCAGGCTTGGTTTGCATCTCAGAGCAAGGAGAAACACTCCTTCGCCTTTAATCAGCACCCTGCCTGCACATCCTGGCAAGAGCTCGGGAAACTCAAGGCCTGAACCTAGTGCACCGATGGCAGCAGGCTGCCAGCATCCCTGGCTCACACCACCAGGGCAGCCTTGGCCCTGTGAGCCAAGGCACCTCCTCACCTCACAGTGCTCCCAATCTCTCCAGCCTGGTGGCACTCCCCACACACAGCGCTGCTGTCTCCAGACAGCTCTTCCTGTGTGCAGCACTGAGACACTGGGGCCAACCCGGCCCCACCACAGGCCATCCCCCACTATGGCACTCTGCACCCCCATCTCACGCCACATAGAGGGCTGCCAGCCAAAACATGGCTGTGCATCAGGGACACAGAAGGCACACCACCAGACATGGTAGCAACCAGGGGACCCCCCAAAAGCTCTAAACCACAGGCCAAATCTCCAGACCTTCCATTTGCTTCTACTCCTCCAAAGCTTTGCAACAGGCACTTCCTCTCAACAGCCAAGCACAGCCCTACTCATGGTCACTTCCCACCTTCAGGAAGCAGACACACAGTGCTTTCACAGGGGCTTAGTAGGCCAGCTCTTGCCTCTCCCTTTTGCCTCACATGTCCTCAAGGCACTCACCCCACTGGCCTCCCTACGCAGGTCTCCTTTGGGGCTTCAGTGGAGAGCGACCAGTCCCTTCAGCACCACTTGCCCTCTCTCAGGCCTTGCTCAGTAGGCTCACAAAGGAGCACATGGAAGCACAAAAATCGCAGGGCAGCTCTAAAAGCGCTCAGGTAGAAAACGTCAGGAGTCAAGTGCTTCAAGCACACGGGGTCCACAATGCCTTCCCCAAAAGCCAGGAGACTCATTGGAGGATGGGTGTGTGGAGGATGGGACACTTCCTTGCCTCCAGCTACTCCCAGCAATGCATCTAGAGCTAAGTGGGGCTCCTCACACCCATCCATAGCTCTGGCAAAAAACAGTGCCTTGCCCAGAGCAGTAGTGCCAGCACCTAACGCCACCACACTTGGCACACTCATGCCTGCACGTGGGCTGCTGTCTCATTGACCTGCTGCAGCACAGGAAAGCCACACTCCAGCAGGATGGTGGAAGAACTTGCAGAGACGGCAACTGGGAGGAAGAGAGACCTGCGCTGCACATCCTTTGAGGAGCACTCTTGCCTGGACTTTTCTCCTCAAAGGGACTCCTTCTCTAAGGAGATTGTGCACAGGAAGGCATCAGACCCTTTCAGTTCATCTCCCAAGAACACACCTGCCCGTCTCCAAAGACCACCCCTCCACAAGGCCTTCACTCACCCAAAGAGCTGCCAGCATGCTAACACCCAGCTGGCAACGAACAACTCTCATGGCCCCCTCCTCCCTCAGCAAACACTGCTGCAGAGGAAAGCTCTCATTAGGAAAAGCAAATGAGATGAAAGCAGGGAAAAAGCAGGCTTGGTTTGCATCTCAGAG
>NW_020447887.1:16008-17122 GCF_003343035.1 Apteryx rowi
AAAAGCAGGCTTGGTTTGCATCTCAGAGCAAGGAGAAATACTCCCGGACCTTTGGTCAGCACCCTGCCTGCACATCCTGGCAAGAGGTGAGGAAATGCAAGGCCTGAACCTAGTGCACAGAAGGCAGCAGGTTGCCAGCATCCCTGGCTCACGCCACCAGGGCAGCCTTGGCCCTGTGAGCCAAGGCACCTCCTCACCTCACAGTGCTCCCAATCTCTCCAGCCTGGCGGCACTCCCCATGCACAGCGCTGCTCTCTCCAGAGAGCTCTTCCTGTGTGCAGCACCAAGACACTGGGGCCATCGTTTGTCCCCACCTCAGCCTACCCCACCACTGTGACACACCGCACCCCCATCCCATGCCTCATAGAGGGTTGCCAGCCAACATGCATTGGGGACATACAAGGGACATGACCAGACATGACAGCAGTCAGTGCACGCCCCGGGGCCCAAAACACACCAAGGTCACCTCTCCACTCTTTCCATTTGATCCTAGACCTCCATTGGCTTGAAACGGTGACTTCCTCTGAAGAGCCAGGCACAGCCCTGCACTTGCTCACTTCCCACCTCCAGGAATGAAGGAACAAGGATATCACTCAGATCTTGGAGAAAAATCTCACAAGTCCCACAGGGTTTTGATTGGGCAGAATTTTATGCAGCACACACATACTGGAAATCAAAGATTACTAATTTCACTGCTCACACCTGCTCTTAATTCATTTAGCAGCATAAAAATTCTGGCTGGTCTCCTCATCAACTGGTGGAGGGTTGTAAGCCTATACTTAGGAAGCAGCACAAAGTCAAACTCCATGTCTAGGTTTACAGCCAGGTGCCTGCTGCAGACCTATATGCTGCTGGGACAGAAGTGACCTCAGAGTCAATTCCCAGTCATGTGCCAGCTGCTGGCYGTCCAGCTCCTCTGTCAGCAGCGACCTCAGAAGGAGTTCCCAAGACATGTGCCTGATGCTGTCCTATCAGGGTCTCAGAAGAGATGATCTCCCAGTCACCACCACAGCCATGTGCTTATCACAGGAATTGGAGAAAAGCCTGCAAGTAATTCTGGGCCAATCCTCCACACATCAAGTACAACCAGCATTCTCCTATTTGGTGCCCTGAC
>NW_020447887.1:17662-21893 GCF_003343035.1 Apteryx rowi
AGCAACATCTGGGGCACAGTGTGACATGAGGGGACAGCCTCTCTCAGAGCCCCTCGCAAATGCACTTTTCAGGACAAAAGAGAGCATGGGGAAGGGCCCCTGGCAAGGACACCAGCAGTCAGATGCTGCCCAGGAGCTCTCAAACGCAGCTCTGAGCAGCACCTGGGGGCTGTGGTGGCCACAGCAGCTCCGGGAAAGACTTGGAAATGGGTTTCTGACCAAAGACAGGGACAAAGCTTGGGTGTCGCGGGGCCTCGGGGCAGCGTGGCCATGTGTGCCTGGCAGTGCAGGGCCCCAGCCACTGCCCTGCTGGGGCTGGGCTCTGCTGCAGGGGCCCCGCAGGGCTCCTGGCTGCCCTGTGCCCGGGGGCTGTGGGGGGCGCGGGGGAGCAGCCCCCCTGGGGGACTGTGCTGGTGCCGGCCCTGGCGCCAGCACGGGGGCCCTGGGCATGGCTGGGGCACTGGAGCCCATGGGCAGCATCCTGCTGCCTCCAGGGCAGGGCAGGGCCCTGTCACCCCAGGGCCCCAGCCCCCTGCCCGCGGCAGCCCCGGGGCTTGGCATCCCTTGCGCTGCGCCCGGCAGGGCTAGGCCGTGGCCAGGCAGGGGCTGCTCTCTGCGGGGCCGGGCTGGGCCCCGGYGTGTCACTCTGCAGGGCTGAGGAGCCCTGGGGGCAGGGGGGCAGGCAGGGGCAGAGCAGCTCTGGGCCTGCTGGTGCTGGGCAGCGGAGGTGTGGGGCCGGGAGGGAGCTGGGGCAGATGGCCATGCTGGACTCTCCCCAGCACTGCCCCCCACGGCTCAGAGAAAAATGCTTGGGGTCAGCAGGGACTTGTGGGGTGGCGATGGCACCCCCACCTGTTCCCAAGCTGCTCCCCCAAACAGGCTGTCTTCTGGGTGCAGAGGTTTGACCCCCATTTGCAGGCAGACAGGGGCTGTGGTCTTGTGAGGACAACATCTCTGAGTCCAAAACATGCTCTGCCAAGTTGGAAGTATAAAAGAATGTAGGGGGAAGGAACAGAGGTTCTCACAAAAAGGTAGACGCCTTGGGGTTATTACAAGGTGAAGGATCCATTTCCAACATGGGCATTTCCAGCAGGCTCTTGAGGGCCGAACGGGCGGTGCAGGACACCCCAACTCTGGGACGCAGGACCTCTTCCTGCCAGAGTCAGATCTCAAAGAGGGACTCACTCCCAGGGAAACCTGGACCTGGATTTCCCCCTGCCATGAGGGGATGGAGCCAGCCCCAGAGGAGCCTTGGGGCTCGGTGCAGCCGCAGCCCCAAGCCCCAGGAGTCCTGGCTGCCACATTGTCCCCTGAGCCAGGYGGGACCCTCAGGCAGKGCTCTTGTGGCAGCCCCCACCCTGTCCAGCCACCCCCACAGCCTGGGATCCACAGCYGTTTTTGCAGTTAAYGGTYTCTGTGTGATACCTCAGGAAGGAGCTCCTAAAGCCCTTACCCTTGGTGGAGAGCCACAGGAGCACTGGGAACAAGGAATTGTGGTCCAGGCTGATGGTCTTGGTCCAGCAGTTCTCCGTCTCGCTTGCCCTCTTCTCCTTGGCTCGACTGTCCATCTGAGGAAAAAGGATGTTCTTCCTATCTCGTCATCCAGAATTTCTCTTCAATGTGTCCCTGCTCCTCTGCCTGTCAGCGAGTAGCCCCAACATGGCCCTGCTGCCTCCTCTTCCCCCTCCTTGCCATGGAGCGGCTCCAAAAGGCAGCAGTGGGGAGCACATGAGCAGTGCCCAGCAGCGCCTGGGCCTCGCAGGGAAGTGAGGACACTGCTGTGGCACCAGGGAGACCTCCCTGTGATGCAGCACATGCCACTGTGACCTCAGCTGGTGTCATCTGGGGGCTCAGGTCAGCTCCATGGAGGTGGCACAGCCAGGGAGAGAGCAGAGGTATTTCCCCTCATATCCTGGAAAGCAGTCACCTCCCCCCACCCCAGCTGGTTTTCAAAACTTGCTTATAAATCCTTCAGGAACACCTCCAGATGGTGCCAAAGGCTGTGAAATATCTGAAAGGAGGCAAAGGAGAAGTCACTTCTGCATACCTGCACTAACAGGTCTCTGCACTGGGCCAAGCTGTGCATGAAGCTCAGGCTTGGGGGTTGCTTTGGGATTTGGAATTTTTCAAAGATGGGATCAAAGTCATGTGGGTTGAAACAGCACAAAGCCTGGCCATGCGCTGAGATGCTTTGGTGAGCCTCAAAACTGGTTTCTGCTGTGGGTCCATTGTTGACAGCTCCATCCTCCTTGAATACTGTCAGAGATGGGGCTTTCTGAGGCACTGCAAAAGGAAGGGCTCATCTACTTCTTTGGGCTGCTCATTCAGCCTGTGGCACCCTCTCTATGGTGCTGTGAGCCCCAGCTCTGCACCCTGGGGTCTGCCCTTTCTCTCCCCCATCTCCTGTGTGTCTACCCAAAGTCTTCTCTATGCACCAGGGGCACAGCTTCCAATGAGAAAAGTGTTGCTTTAGAGAGCTCACTTGAAGCTGTGACACKTTGTGGAGCTGAAGGCTTGATGGAGGCTAGTCTGGGACATCACAGTCGCCCCACACTCCCTCTTCCTCCATGCCCAAGCCCCCAGGAAGGTCCCAGGAAGGAGAGCAGTGTCTCAAATTGTGAGTGCACCAAAATAGGAGAGGACTTGTCCTTGATGTGTGGAGGGTTTACTGGGTTTGTTCAGCACTAGGGAAGGAACCAGACTTCTGAGTTGCAGGAACRCTTCTCCCTCTGCCTGGGACATGAGGYCCTGCTGTCTCCAGCTCCATGATYGCTGCTCCCATGCAATCCTCCTKTTMGGARATGTTGCCCAGAATTACTTGCAGGCCTTTCTCCRATTCCTAAGTTTCAYGGGCTAGGCAGAGGTGCTACCTAGGCAGAAGCTGATGTTCTCTTGGGGCAGTAACTGGTCCATAATGGGTGTTTTGCYGCACTCTGATCATTGTGAGGCCCCGGGGTGAGTCAGGGAGGCCGCTCAGGWGCTGCCTCAGCCTTGGGGCAGGGCAGGGGCAGCTGCAGGYRGCAGCAGCCGCGTGGCCGGGGTGTGGGCTGGGAGGTCACGGCTGTGTGCGAGAGCTGTGCCAGGAAATCMCCAGKGTCAAATCAGTTCTGTGTCAGSAGCTGACAGGCCAGCAGGAGGCACGTGGCTCGGCTGGTGAGGATGAGGTCAC
Organism: Apteryx rowi; assembly: GCF_003343035.1. Taxonomy (NCBI): domain Eukaryota; kingdom Metazoa; phylum Chordata; class Aves; order Apterygiformes; family Apterygidae; genus Apteryx; species Apteryx rowi. Next base: position 20,832 of record NW_020447887.1, read on the forward strand.
TTCTGCCTGAGGACCTGATAGGCCAGCAGCAGGAACAAGGCTTGGCTGTTGATGGTGAGGTCACTTCTGACTTGTGAACTGACTGGATAGCAGCAGAGCTGTGTCTGGAAAGGGGCTTGTGAGGTCACTTCCAGCTGAGCAGTTGATGGGGCAGCAGCAGGTCCACGGCTGGGATCTGTGCTTTGGAGATCACTTCTGCCTGAGCAGCTGATGAGCCAGGATTTGGCTCCTGGCTGGGGAAGTTATAACGAGTTAACTGCTGTCTCAGAGGCTTGTAGGCCAGTGACAGACACATGCCTGTGAAGGTGACTGTGAGGTCATCTCCTTCTGAGTCCCTGATAGGCCAGCAGCAGACGGATAGGTGTGGACATGGATTGGGAGRTCTCTTTTCCCATAGTACCTGATAGGCYAGCAGATGCAAATCGCTGGGGAAGTTACCTTGAGGAAACTTGTGACTCTGAAGCCCATAGTCCAGCAGCAGGCACGTGCTGGGGGTACGCGCTTGTGAGGTCGCTTTATCTGAGCAGCTGATAGGGCAGGAGAAGGCACATGGCTTGGATGTTGGTGGTGAGGTCACCTCTGGGTTTGGTGAGTGTGCCCAGAGGAGGGACTGGTGCCTGCAGAGCTCTACAGCAATACAGAAATGCAACTCATTAATCAAGCAGAAGTAGATGATAATGTTCCACATCATGTGACACAAATGCTATTCCACTCCGTCATTATGAGTTCATAGTGCTAGATTTTAAATGAGGTTGATGTTCTCTGGTAAACGTAGACAGGGAGTTTGACTTTGCATTTCTTACAACCTGTTACACGTGGCCAGGGAGTCCAGCTTGAATTTTTAGGCTGCCAAATGAGTCTAGCACTGGTATGAGCAGTGGTGTTAGTAATCTCTGATGTCCAGTGTTCTTGTGCTGTAGAAATTCTGCCCCATCAAAAACCCAGGGGTTGTGAGATTTTCCTTCAAGGTCTGAATGGCATCTCTGTGCTTTGATTCCTTGATGTGGGAACTGAAGAGGACACAGGCTGTGCCTGGCTGTTGAGGGGAAGTGCATGTTGCAA
>NW_020447887.1:23258-30822 GCF_003343035.1 Apteryx rowi
TGCCAGCTGGGCATTAGCGTGCTGGAAGCTCTTTGGAGGAGTGAAGGCCTTGTGGAGAGGTGGTCTTTGGAGATGGGCAGCGTGTTCTTGGGAGATGACTGTCAAGGGGGTGATGCCTTTGTGGGCCGCATCTCTTTATACAAGCAGTTGCTTTCAGTAGGAAAGACAAGGCCAGAGTGCCCTGCATGCACAGCCCAGGTCTCTCTTCCTTCCCGTTGCAGTCTCTGCAAGTTCCCCCACCGTCCTGCTGTAGTGTGACCTGTCTGTGCTGCAGCAAGGAAATGAGAGAGCAGCCCAAGTGGAGGTCTCACTGTAGCAGGTGTGGTGTTGTTAGGTGCTGCCACTGCTAACACAGGCAGGGTGCGGGTTTTTTTGCCAGAGCTTTGGGTGGTTGTGAGGAGCCCCACTTAGCTCTAGATGCATTGCTGCGAGTAGCTGGAGCCAAGGGAGTGGTGGTGAGCACAGCCATCCTCCAAGCAGGCTCCTGGCTTTTTGGCAGGCATTGCTGATCCTGAGTGCTTGAAGCACTTGACCCTTGGCGTTTTCTACCTGAGCGCTTTTAGAGTTGCCCCTCCTTTTTTGAGGGGAGATTCCTAGAACTATTGCATTGTGACCACTCTTTTTCTCCAACTCGTGCCCCCTGAGGTCTCGATGGCATAGTCTCCCTGCAGCCTTGGAAAATCCCGGTGCCAGTGAGTGGAGCATTGGGGGTCAATTGCATCCTAAGGAAAGAGAAGGAAATGGTCCATCCTGCAGCCTGCCCCCTGGTGCTGGTTTGGAGAAGAGCTCCTTTTACCAAAACTGAGGACTACCAAGTTTTGCTCTGCCACACCCCAAGCTCCTTCAGTGGGTCACTTTGCTGGTGCTCTCGGACTCTCCCTGTGCTATGCCATGTGGGACCCTGAAGGCCGAGCCTCTGCTGGCTTGTCCATGTGTCACGTGCACTGCTGAAGCCTGCTGTCTTGTCTCAAGTCTTTGCCTGGGAGAGAAATGGCAGCCCTTGCTGAGACAGGGGAATGCAAATGCTTGAGAGCAGCAGAGGCTGTGTGCCATTTTCCTCGTTGTAAGCCCTGTGCATGCTGGTCAGTGTGTGTGTGTGCTACCATGTGGTCATTGGTGAGCCCCAGAGCAAATGCAGAGAGAGGGGGAGTGGTGCCAAAGAGATTGGTCAATCTCCATTGAATCCCCAAGGGAGACGTCAGTAGGAGGCTGGTTGGGTGAGTGCCTTGAGGGCATGTGAGGCAAAAGGGAGAGGCAAGGGCTGGCCTGCTGAGCCCCTGTGAGAGTGCTATGGGTCTGCTTGCTGGAGGTGGGAAGTGAGCCTGAGCAGGGCTGTGCGTGGCTGTTGAGAGGAAGTGCCTGTTGCAAGGCCTTGGAGGACTAGAAGCAAATGGAAGGTCTGGAGAGTTGGCCTTGGTGTGTTTTGGGGTCCCTGGGGGTGCCCTGGCTGCTTCCTTGTCTGGTGGTGTGCCCTGTGTGTCCCTGATGCACAGTCATGTGTTGGCTGGCAACCCTCTATGAGGTGCGAGGTGGGGGTGCAGCATGTCATAGTGGGGGGTGGCCTGTGGTGGGGCCGGGTTGGCCCCAGTGTCTCAGTGCTGCACACAGGAGAAGGTGTCTGGAGAGAGCAGTGCTGTGCGTGGGGAGTGCTGCCAGGATGGAGAGACTGGGAGCGCTCAGAGGTGAGGATGTGCCTTGGCTCACAGGGCCCAGGCTGCCCTGGTGGCATGAGGCAGGGATGCTGGCAGCCTGCTGCCTTCTGTGCACTGAGGTTGAAGTCTTGCGTTTCCTCAGCTCTTGCCATGATGTGCAGCCAGATATCCCACATATGCTGTGAAATACATAGAAATATGCAGCTTACTGTATTTGGAGAATAAAGAAGTCATCTTTCAGAAAGGGTTCCTTGTTGGACATTCTTGAAGTCAACACTTCTGGGATCTGTCCAACCACAAGTTTTATTAGGCTGGAGGCATAGCAGTTGCCTCCCTCTCCTATTAGCAAAGGTTAATGGGGATTCTACTCATATCAATAAATGTCCATGGTGTCTCTGGCCAACAGGGGCAGCACGCTGGGTTCAGAGGAGACCTTGGTTGTAGCTGTGCACAGCTTGGTGGCAGGTCTGCCCCAGAGGGCTAGTCCTGAGCAGGGTGGTCATGAGCCGTTCCTGCCTGCCACAGGGTGGTGGGGTAGCTGCAGCAGAGGTGACCTCACAGTCAGCACCCAGATGGGTCCCTGTCACCTGTGTCACCCCCTCCCTTCCCCAGGCCTGTCACTTCTTCTGGATGGACTCTCTGAGACGCTGGGTGACATCCCAAAGCCTGCTGGCCAGCACATCTGCTGAGGGCCAATCAGGCTGCTGCAGTGGAAGTGACCTCACAATCAGCACTGCAGCCATGTCCCCTTTTCCTGCCTCTCCCCATCCTCCCACCCGTATATCATCTGTGTTGGGATGAGTGGTGGTGTGATTCTCTTCTTGTCCTCAAAATGCTCCTACCAGAGCCCAGCCCACGAGGTTCTTGTACAAGAGGTGATCTCACCATCAATACTGCACAGGTATCACTTCTATCTTTTTCTCCCCTGCCCCTTTCCGAGTCGTCCTCTCTTCTGGGCCCCACATTCAACGTCTCGGCTGTGTTCCCTTTACTGGCACCTCCCTCTCCCCTATCCCCGTGGAATTACACACACATGGTGGGGCAGCTTGCGTGGCAGGGTGAAACTGGGCTCCTGGGGAAGGCAGGCTGGGATGGTGAGGAGGTGCAGGAGTGCTCTGTGCAAAGGGGTGCACAGGGCTTTTCCTTGGAGCAGGTGATGAGTAAGCTGAGACCTTGTAGTAAGGATAAGAGGACACACCAGTGTGGGTGACCTTCTGGTAGTGTTTGCTAATGGCTGCCTGAGGAGGGAAGGGAAGCAGCTAAAACCTTGTGTAGGCAGCTGGAGGAAGCCTCACCGTCACAGATACTGGTTCTCACAGGGTAGTTTAACCACCTTGAAATCTGCTGGCAGGGCAGGCAGCCTGTGCACAAGCAGCCCGGGAGATTCCTGGAGAGTGCTGAAAACAATTTCTTGGCACAGGCAATCAATGAGCCAACAACAGCTGGACTCTGTCAGTCAGCTCATTTGTATCTGCCTGGCAGAATCCCACAGGAGACTTCCCTGGAGGGCAGAGGGGCCATGAGGCCTCTGTAAGGACACACCAGGCAGAGGAAGAGAGGACAGAGAGGCAGAAGAAGAGAGAGGAGACAGGTCAATTGGAATACAGTAGTTTCTCAGAACCAAGTTTCTCCATTCAGAGTGTTGCCAGGAAACATATCATGAAGAATAAGGTATACATCTATATAAACATGTAAACTCACATAAAGTAATTACTGTAGTGCATGCATATGGTGCTGCCAATCAAAAAGAAAGAAAATATTCATTAGAAATGAAAAAGAATGTTTGAAGTTCTGAAAACGAAGATTTTTTCAATTCTTGCATAGAGGAATTTTTTGAATAGATTTCAACCTATGATGAGAACTTTAGAATCAGGCCCTTATAGACACATACAGAGGCCACTTCTGCCTGAGATGCCCTGTGTAGCTGTGTTCCTGTGTGGTGCTGGGAAATGTGAGCCAGGAACTATGGGAACCTTTCTAAAGCATTGGCTGGTCACCACGAGAAGCATCTCAAGACCTCTCAGTGGAACAACTTTTTTCTTTCCATCGACTAGAAAGGAAAGTCCAGACAGCTGGGTTAGCCAGAGACATCTGCACAGAAGGGGTCTGGCATCAGGTGAGATAATTCCCATCCCTGTTGTCGCCTAAAATGGAGTCGCACTTCATGACCATGCAGGGAATGAAAAGGGTTTGTGGCTAGATGTGTAGGGACTCCTTGGTGCTAGATTGGTGCTATTTCAGCCTTAGATAAATAGAGCATTTTCACTGAAGCTGATCAGGCTGCTGTCCTCTATCAGTTGTGAGAGCTCGACACCTCATGGTGCGACTCGATGTGTGCAAAGATCGAGGAATGTGAAGGAAGATCCTGGGCAGGGAGTGGTCTGAGGACACTGGACTTGTGCAAGACACAGAAATATCCTTTTTAATAGTGTAGGCCTTATTATAAAAGAAATCTTTAGAAACTGCCAATAAAAAAGAAACAAGAAAGAAATTAAATATATTATCTAAAGCAAAAAATATACGTTTCCTTACACTTTTCATCTTTTGCAACTTCTTTGTGTTCTTATTGCCCTTTGTTGTTTGGTTCTTTTTTGATACACTGCTCCTTTGGGGAGATTCTTTTTTTTTTGAAAGGGAAAGTGATTTTCAGAGCTGGGGTTGGAGGCACTCACAGGGTCATGGATGGTTGGTGCCATTGCAGGTGCCCAGGTCCCCTCTACCCAGCCTCCCTCTGCAGCTCCGTGGGGCTCCAGTCTCCCACCGGTCCCCTGTGAGAGCTGCCAGGCCCAGGCAGGTGCCTCAGAGACACCAGGGCCTCTCCAAGTGCCCCTGGGTGCTTGTGGTTGGACAGCTGAGCTCTGCCTSGAAAGGTGAAGAACTGTTTTCAACATTTCAAAAATAGGAGCACACTTTCCTCAGCTCAAATGACTGGCTAATTTTCATGTCAATGTTTTCCTATGTTGAAACAGTGTAAATCTTCAGGAAGGGTATTAATCGCGGGAGAAGAAATATTGATCTGCCCTTGACCTTGTGTTTCCACTGCTCTGTCTATTAGGCTGTGGATGTAATCTCAGTGCTCTCTCAAATATTTCCGCATGTCCTGATTAATTTGATCACACTCATATGCTGCTCTGAGCTTCTGGGAGTCTGAAGCTTGCCTCATCTTTCAGCATTCTCACTGTCTCTTTAGCCAGCTCCTTTGTTGTGTTTTGGTCTATCCTTTCCTATCTATCTGTGGAAAACATTTCGAGGAAGGTTATGCCTTGCGGGCAGTGGACCTCACTGGAGGCAGCTGGGACATGACATACAGTTGAAGCGTGTCTTGTATCTTTTATTAAACTGATCAAAATTATAATTTATTTATATTTATAAATTTTTTTTATAATCCAAATTATAATTTATTTATAATTTGTTTGCTATTAAGAAAAACCCTTCTGTGTCTGTCTGCAGCTAGTTCTCAAAGGAAAGCAGGTGGGAATTGGTGCACATGAGCTGCACCATTCAGCTACAGGCTTGAGTGGCAAAAAGGTTCGATTTTCACAAGAGTGATGTGAAGTCCCAGTGGTTGCTGAGGGAAATGGCAGGGCTGGGGAGCTGGGGAGGAAGGTTCTCCATACAGGTGTCCTATCAAAAACACTGCTTTTCCTGCATGTCCAGACTTTATTAGGAGACAATGTGGGTCAGTATGAATTGGCGAATGTGGGTATGACTTATTCTGAAAGCTGAAGAATCAAGAAAATTTAAGAAGCAGACATCTTTCTTTTCAGGTGCTCATTGAAATCCGCCTAATTTCAATACACTGCTGCAAACTTTCCGATTAACCACACAAGAATTGAAGTGAAGAAAATTATGGAAAGAGGCATGGCAACTTAGGGATATTTGTGTTTTAATGACCCCTCAGTTTATTTGGGGCTGAGCCCATGAACTTCAGATACTGAGAGGAGGCTGAAGCAACTTCTCCAGAAGTTAAAGTCAGAAGAAAATCCCAAGTTTCTTGGAGCATTAATGGGTCCCAGTGAGGGCTATAATCAACAAAGTCTCCCCAGGGGCTGATTAGAGCAGAAAGTTGGAGGCACTGGTTGCAGGTAGACAAAGGCAAAGTGAGGGTGGCTGTGATGCCAAGTCAACCTTGATGGGTGTTATCAAGCAGAGTGACCAGGCCCTGACAGCCAGCCCCTGGGTAGGGTGATGCTTTCCATCTTGCATTGCTCAGGGCTCTTCCTGGAGTCAGTATGCGCATGAGGTGCACAACACCAAGTGCAGGACCGTGATATGGCACTTCCTGGGCTCCCAAGGGAAAAAGGAGGCAGCAAGGCCACGGTGATTTAAGGAATGGCATCTTCTCATGGGCCTTGGTGGCAGAGACACAGGCCATAGCCAAAAGTACAAAACCTAGCTGTGTTGCGAGCTTTCAGCCTTGGCAGTGCCCTTGGCCTTCTCCACCACAGGCTGTCCTGTGCTTTCCCACACCTGTGCCTGTTTCCCTGCAGACTGTACACACCCAAGCTGCTTCCTCACCTTGCTCTCACCCTGGGATGTCCCCACCTGTCCTGATGTCTTCCTGTCCTCCCTTGCTTTTCCTTGAAACACAGAGCCAGGGGCTGATCACAGACTCCCTCTGGGTGACCTGTTGCACCTCAGCACTACCCTACAAGTGACATTCTTTTGACCTGAAGTCCAGTGTGAACCTCTGAAGATGCAGTTTGTGGATCTTTCCTCTTCTCATGCTGTTTTCCACTACCAAGAAAAACTCCATCATCTCTGAAACCAAATTGTTGTCCAGATCACCTGAATTTCTCAAGTTCCTTCGGGACTGAAGCTGCTCTCTGTCAAAATAAAAAAAAAAAGAAAAGAAACAAAGAAACAACAAACAATCCAGCGCCAATGAGTTACGGTTGATCAGGGGTGGGGTGTGCGGTATGGGACAGGATCAGAATGGTAAAAGAGACAAACTTTGGAGGGGTAGAAGAAAAAAAAAGGAAATTAAAAGTAAAGCCAAGGATTGATCAGGGCTGTCTTGGGGATTCCTGACAAGAAGCCCTGCACCTGAATAATTCTGACTGGAGGAGGACAAGGAATCTGGCCTGCTTCCACTGTCACAGGGCACCTGTGTGCTTTCCCTGACATCAACAAGAGAAGATTGTGAGTGGGAAGAATCATGGACTCCTTCAGGGCGGAAGGGACCTCTGGAGGTCTCCAGCCCAATCTCCTTGCTCCCGACGAACTTACAGCATGGTCAGCTCTGAGGTCAGGCCAGATTGCTCTGGCCTTCATCCAGTCTGGTCTTGGCAACCTCCAAAGGAGGAGACTGTACAGCTCTGTCCAGACAACAAGTTCCCATGCTTCCTCACAGAGCAAGTGTTCCAGCTCCCTGGCTGTTGTGAAGGCCCTCGGCCAAGACTCGCTCCCAGTTATCAACCTCTTTCTTGTTCTGGGAACCCAAACCTGGATGCAGTGTTCTAGATGGTGTCTAATGAATACTGACTAGAAGGCGATCACCATTTCCCTCAACCTCCTGGCTGTGCTCCTGCTCATACAGCCCACGATGCTTCTGGCCTTCTTTGCTGCCAGGGAATGCTGCTGCCTCATGTTTTGCCTCCTGTCCCCCAGCACCCTCACGTCCTTTTCCACAGAGCTGCTCCCCAGGCCCTCAGGCCGCAGCCTGTGACACAGTGGGGTGTTGGTTTATTGCAGGTGCAAGATGTGGCATTTGTCCTTATTGAATTCCATGAGGTTGCTGACAGCCCATTCCTCCTGCCTCTCTAGGTCCCTCTGAATGGCAGCCCTCAAGCATAGGACTGCCTCCCCACGCACCCACACCTCCAGTTAGGGGTCATCTACAAGCATGATGAGTGTTGCTTCCTCCGTGTAACTAACACAGATGATAAACAGGACAAGTTCCTGGAGAGACC
>NW_020447888.1:0-2600 GCF_003343035.1 Apteryx rowi
CGGCGGCGGGGGGGTCACGGCGGCGGCGGTGACAAGGGGGGCGCGTGGGGATGGGGCAGGGGGGAGGCCGCCGGGGCCCACGCACAGGCGTCGTAAACCTGGAAGGGATCCGCGCGGCGGACGAAGAGGAAGAGCAGCAGCGTCTGGCGGCGGTCGGCGCCTGCCGGGCCGGGCTGCAGCGCGAAGGCGGCGTCGGGCGTCACCACATCTGCGGGGAAGCGGCGGTGGCGCTGAGCGGGCTGGGGGGGTCCCGCCGCGAGACCCCCGCGGCCCCCAATGGCCCCCGCACCTTCCTCGCCCACCGGCACCGCCGCCGGCGCTGCCGAGCAGCCGAACCTGCCCCAGTCCGCCAGCCACGATGGGTCCCGGAAGAGCCGGGACTGGCTCGGTGCCGCCGGCAGCCCGGCCGGGTCGTAGCAGAACAAGTGCCGCTGGTTAAGGCAACAAACGAACGGCACCTCCCGGCCCCCGTCCTGGCTCCGGTTTCTCCGCAGTCTCCCGGCTGTGCCCGGGACCCACTGCCGGAGGATATGGCGACGGAGGCGAGGCGGGACGGCAGGTTGGGGTACTGCTTGAGGCAGGGGCACAGCGCCGCCGCCGGCACCACGCTCAGCTCCCCGCTGATGCCGGCGGCGGCGGCAGCTGGCGGGATCCGGAGGCCAATGGGGGCTCCCGCCGCCGGGTGGATTTTGCTGCAGAGCGGCACGTCCCCGGCGCTCGCCGGCCTGCGGAGGGGAAGAGGTGCCGGACGCGGCCGGAGCCAGGGGAAAACCTCCCCGGAGGCGGCGGCGGCGGGAGCTTCATACGCCCAGTGATTTCCCCGCGAGCGCGGGGCGCTTTGGGGATGGGGGAACGTCCCCAGCACGGCCCACGGAGGGCGGCGGACGCGCTGCGGCGCTCGGGGCACCTCCGGCCTCGTCCGCCACCCCGTTTTCCTCCCGCCGGCCTCTCCCCACGCAGGGCAGGGGGGGTTTTGGCCACGGCGGCTCGGCACTTACCGTGCGAAGTGCCGGCTCTGGGCCAGCAGCCGCGCTGCCCCCAGCTCGCAGACGCTCTCCCGCCTCGCCGGGCTGCGGGCAGGGGGCAGCGGGGGTCGAGGGGGGGCGAGGCGGTCCCGGCGGGGCGCAGAGCGAAACGGGGCCGTTATAAATATCGCCGCGGCGGGGAGACGCCGGGGGAGAGGAGCCCGCGTCCCCCCCCGCCTCCGGTCCCGTAACGGGAGTAGGGCGCGGGGAAGCGGCGGGGAGGGAAGCGGCGGCGCGGGGAGCACGGAGCGGGGCCCCGGCTTGGTTTGGGGCTGTGACACCGCTCACCCGTAGGCGTGCGAGGACGCGGCGCCGTCCACGCAGAAGCAGTAGTGGAAGGCAAGCTGCGACACGAGGGCAGGGCGCGTGGGTTGGGGGGCGGCACGGCCCTGGCGCCGGCTCCATCGCGGTGTCCTGCTCCGGCAGGTCCCGCTCCGAGGGGCCGCACACACGTGGGACCGGCCCGGCCCAGCCTCACCTCCGGGTGCACCACGCTGGTGCCGTGGATGAACCGCCGCAGGGCGACGCAGCCGGCTCTCAGCGTCCCGGGCCGCGGGCTGAGCTGGGCAGAGGGAGAGCGGCAGTGTTAACGGGGCAAAACCCCCCCCCAATCCCCTGGGAAAAGGTGACCCCCCCCCCCAGGGCGGGGAGACACCACTCGGGCAAGGAGTCCTGCTCCTTTGCGCCCGTTTTGGGGACCGCCGGGCGCCCGAGGCCGCAGGACGGGCACGATCCCCCCCCATCCCGCGGTGGGGCCCTGGTGACCTGCTTAGCCGCAACCCCCCCCCATTCCCCCCCCCCCGGCACCCGGCAGCAGAAATGAGGCCGCTATATTTAAACGCCCGCCCTAGTTTCCACCCGTGGGGGTCCCTGGGGCCCCCCCGCGCTCCGTGTCAGCCCGTCCCCGGCTTCCCCTTGCTTCAAGGTCGAGAGCGAGCGGCGCCTTCGTTAGGGTGATGCGGTGGGGGTGACGGGGGGGGGGTGCGGGGTCCCGGCGCGGCGCCAACCTCGAAGGCCAACCGCAGCGGGGCGCGATCCAGGATCCGCTGGCAGCACGGGGCCGCGGCTCGCGGGCGGGCGCTCCGGGCACCGAACCGGGCCGGGACCTCGTCCATGCCTGCGGGAGGGAGAGATGGGGCAGAGGGGGGGGAGCGAGGACGGCCCTGTCCCTGTCCCTGTCCCCCCCCTCTCCGGCTGCACCGGGTCACCGGGAAGTTTTACCTCTCCAAATGCCCTCAGAGCGGAGCTCGGAGCAGATCTCTCCCGCCGCGGCGACTGCGGGAGGGGGCGAACGTCAGGGTCATGCGGGGCAATGTCTATCCCGCACCCCCCCCCCAAACCCCAGCCCGGTCCCGGCCCCCCCCCCGCCACGCACCGGTGGCCGTGCAGCGGGCCGCGCCGGCGTCCCCCGCGTCTCCCTCCGCCGCCAGGGCCACCAGCAGGGTCCCGCGCCCCGGCTCGCCGCCGGCCGGGGGCTGCAGCCGCAGCAGGAGCCGCTCCAGCACCTGGGGGCACACGGCGGCGGTGGGGGGGGGCCGCCCCCCCCCAGCCCTTACCTGCCCCCCAGCACAGGGG
>NW_020447888.1:4017-5495 GCF_003343035.1 Apteryx rowi
CGGCGCGGGCGGGCGGCACCGGCGGGACCCGGCCCGCCGCAGCGCCGACGGGCAGCGCATCGCGCCCCCCGACCGGCCCCGTTACAGCCCCACAGCGGAGCCCTGAACCGGCCCCGCTGCTGCCCCCGCTCTGCACCATCACCGGCCCCGCCGGAGCCCCACAACCGGCCCCGCTGCATCCCCGGTTCCGCCCCACAACCGGCCCCGCCGGAGCCCCACAACCGGCCCCGCTGCATCCCCGGTTCTGCCCCACAACCGGCCCCGCCGGAGCCCCACAACCGGCCCCGCTGCATCCCCGGTTCTGGCCCATCACCGGCCCCGCCGGAGCCCCACAACCGGCCCCGCTGCATCCCCAGCGCTGCCCCATCACCGGCCCCGCCGGAGCCCCACAACCGCCCCCCAGCACTGCAGCACATCCAGCCCCGCTGCACCCGGCAGCATCCCCGGCTCTGCCCCACAACCGGCCCCGCTGCTGTCCCGGCACTGCGGCACCACCAGCCCTGCTGCGTCCTGCAGCGTCCTCCCGCCCGGCCCCACTGCGCCCCACGGCGCTGCACCCTGCCCGGCCCCACTGCGCCCTGCAGCGTCCCCCTGCCCAGCCCCACAGCATCCCCCTGCCTGGCCCCACTGCACCCTGCAGCGTCCCCTTGCCTGGTCCCGCTGCGCCCCACGGCGCTGCACCCTGCCCAGCCCCACTGCGCCCTGCAGCATCCTCCCGACTGGCCCCGCTGCGTCCCCCCAACCGGCCCCGCTGCGCCCCACAGCTCTGCGCAGAGGCCTGAGGCGCCCCAGGACCTGTCCCCCCCCCCTCGGCGGCGTCCCCGTCCCCACAGTGCCGGTGTCCGGGGGGTGGCGGGGGCACCGTGGGGACGGGGACACGGCTGCGGCCGGAGCTTTGTGTGGCTGCCAGGACCCGTCTCCCTGCATTCCCCCCCCCCGTGAACACGTGTGTTTGTGTGTCCTCCTGTGTGCACACGTGTGTGCCTGCATCCCCCCGCGTCGCCCCCCTCCCCGCGCGAACGCGGCTCCCGACTCCCTGCTCTGTGCGTGTGCACACGCGTGGCCTCTGCATGCACACGCGTGGCCGGCCCCCCTCTCCGTGCACGCGTGGATCCGTGTCCCCCGTGTGCACACGTGTGCCCAGACCCCCTCCATGCATGCGTGTATCTATGTTCCCCCACATAAACACATGTGCCCAGACCCATTACACGCACGGATCCGTGTCCTGCGTGTGCACACACCTGCCCAGAGCCCGCACGCACACACACGCGTGTCTGTGTCCCCCCGCATGCACACGCATGCGTGTCTCTGCGCCCCCGCATGCCCGTCCCGGCGCCGCACATGCGTGCCCAGACCCCCCCCGGCGCGGGGGGCCGAGGGATCGGGGCCTGCGGCAGCTAATTGCCTTGGGGGGGGGACGACGACGGGGGGGGGGCCCCCGGCTGCTTATCCGCGGCCTTAAGAGCATAAGCTGCTGC
>NW_020447888.1:5975-7453 GCF_003343035.1 Apteryx rowi
GGCGCGGGGGGACAGGCGGCCCAGACGCCCGGGCCCCCCGCAGGGCCGTGGGGTTTGTGCCCCCCCCGTCCTCCCCCCCCCACCGGGGACCCAGGCGTCCGGGTGCTGCACGGGGCCCCGGCAAGGCCTGGGGGTGCCGCACACGCAGACGCATACACGTATGGACATGCACACGTACGCACATGGATGCAGATGCACACGCAGCCGCACGTATGCACATGTACCCACATGGACACGCACACGCAGACACACACATGCAGACACGCACGCGCAGACACGCAGACACATGCCAACACGCACGGTGCGCACATGCAGACACGCAGACATGCACATGCAGACACACACGCACACACCGACATGCATGGTGCGCACATGCAGACACACACGCCCACGCAGACACATGCAGACACGCACATGCACACGCCGACATGCACGGTGCGCACACGCAGACACACGCAGACACACGCAGACACACACACGCACAGGCCGACACGCACAGTGCGCACACGCAGACACACGCAGACACGCACATGCACAGGCTGACATGCACAGTGTGCACACGCAGACATACGCAGACACACGCCGACACGCACGGTGCGCACACGCACACGCAGACACGCACACGCACACGCACAGGCCGACACGCACGGTGCGCCGGAGCGGCCCAACCTGTTTTTATGTAAATGGCCCCAGCGCCTCCCTCGCCCGCCCCGGCGCTGCCAGAGCTCCCGGCTCCCCGGGCGCCCGCGTCCCCCCCGCGTCCCCCCCGCGCCGCCGCCGCCGTCCCCCCCCCGCGCCGCCATGGCCTGCTGCGAGCCGGGGCCCCCCGAGCCCCCCGGCGGCCCCCAGCTCTCGCCGGCCGCCTTCGTCAACGCGGCCCAGTACGGCAGCGTCCTCGAGGGCCGCTTCAAGCAGCTGCAAGGTGAGAGCGGGGCCCCCCCGGCCCCCCCCCCCGGGACGGCGACGGGGACAGGGGCCCCCTGGGACCGGAACGGGGACCCCCGGCCCCCCCGGATCCCAACGGCTCCCTATGGGACCCCTCCAGGTGCCCCCTGTCCCCATGGGTCCCCTCCGGGTCCCCCCCAGACCACACGGCTCCCCCAGAGCCCTATAGGGTCCCTCTGTCCCTATAGGGCTCCCCGGACCCTGCAGGACCCTCCCAGGTCCGGTCCCCCCCCCAGTCGCTCTAGGTCTGCCCTGACCCTATGGATCTCCTCTGGGTCCCTCCTCTCCCTATAGGACTCTCCAGACCCTGCAGGTGCCCCCCAGTCCCTATAGGTTGCCCTTGGGTCCCTCCAGTCCCTATGGGGCTCCCCTGGGCCCCCCCCGGTTCGACCCTGCAGGTCCCCTATAGGTCTCCCAGGTCCTATAGGCTCCCCCTGGGGGACCCTATAGGTCTCCCTGGCACTATAGGTCCCCTCTGGGCCCCCCCGTCCCTATAGGGCTCCCCAGACCCTGCAGGTGCCCCCTGCTCCCCC
>NW_020447888.1:7996-11868 GCF_003343035.1 Apteryx rowi
GGCGTCGAGGACCCACGGCGTCGGGGGGCTGGGGGCATCGGGGGCCCAGGCGTCCGGGACCCACAGCACCCAGGACCCAGGTGTCCGGGGGCCCAGGCGTCCGGGACCCCGGCGCCCGGCCCCTCCCCTGCCCCCGGGGCCACGGTGTTGGCTGGACTCTGCTCCCGCCTCGGCCGGCGGCGCCGAGCAAACAGGGGCTGAGGGAGGAGCGGGACACCGGACACCGGACCCTGGCCCGGCCCGGCCCTGCGCGTGCACACGCATGTGCCCCATGTCCCTGCTCCGCGAGTGCCGGCCTTGTGCATGCACACGCGTGCGCCCCGTGTCCCTGCTCCGNTGTCCCTGCTCCGCGAGTGCCGGCCTTGTGCATGCACACGCGTGCGCCCCGTGTCCCTGCTCCGCGGGTGCCAGCCCTGGGGGTGCACACATGTGTGCCCCATGTCCCTGCTCCGTGGGTGCTGTCCCTGGGGGTGCACACGCGTGTGCCCCATGTCCCTGCTCCGCGGGTGCCAGCCCTGGGGGTGCACACGTGTGTGCCCCATGTCCCTGCTCCGCGGGTGCTGTCCCTGGGGGTGCACATGCGTGCGCACAGCACCCTGGTGCACGCCAGTCCCGTGTGTGCACATCCGTGTGCCGACCCTGTGTGGGCACGTGCACCTGGTGCCTGGCACACGCGTGTGCACCGTGTCCTAGTGCTTGTACCCTGCGTGTGGCACACGCGTGTGCACCATGCCCTGGTGCGTGCACGTGCACCCGGTGCCTGGCACACGTGTGTGCGCTGGCGCGCGCCGGCCCTGCCCTGCCCGTGCTTGTGCAACCGTGCCGGCATGCGCCCCGGCCGCGCACGCCCCTCCGCGCGCCCCGGCCCCACGCGTGTGCGCCCCACGCACCCAACCCAGCGCGTCCAGCCCGCGGCAGCACCCGTGTGTGCGGGGCTGCGCCCTGCCGCGCCTCCCCCCCGGCCCCCCCCCGGCCCCAAAGCCTCTTAGACGCTAATCCGGGGCCGGCGCTGGGAACCGGAGCCCCGTGTGCTGTCGCAGCGGCGCCCGGACGCCTGGGCCCCTGGGGCAGACGAAGCCCCCGGACCGTGTCCTGGCTGGGGGGGGGGGGGGGGGGGGGGGGGGGGGGGGGGGGGCTGCCTGGGGCGGACGAGGGTCTCCACAGCTGCCGGTCACTGCCGGGGTCTCCGGGGGTCCCTGGGTGTCTCTGGGAATCTCCGGGGGGTCTCCAGGGGTTCCCAAGTATCCCCAGCGGTCTGGGGGTCTCTGGGGGTCCTGGAGGTCCCTGGGTGTCTCGGGGTTCCCGAGGGTCTCTGAGGGTCTCTGGAGGTCCTGGGTGTCTCCAGGGGTCCCTGGGGGTCTTGGGGGTCTCCAAGGGTTCCTAGGGGTTCCCGGGGGTCTCCAGGGATCCCTGGATGCCTCCCACGGATCTTCAGGAGTCTCTAGGGGTTCCTGGGGTCCCTGGGGGTCTCCAGGAGTTGCTAGGGGTCCCTGGGGGTCTCCGGGAGTCCCGGGGTGTCTCTAGGGGGGTCGTCAGGGGTCTCCGGGTGTCCCTGTGTGTCTCCAGGGGTCCCTGGGGGTCTTGGGGGTCTCCAAGGGATCCTAGGGGTTCCTGGGGGTCTCTGGGGATCCCTGGATGTCTTCCAGGGATCTTCAGGGGTCTGTGGGGGTCCCTGGGGTCTCTGGGGGTCTCCAGGAGTTCCTGGGATTCCCTGGGGGTCTCCGAGGTTCCTGAGGGTCTCCAGGAATCCCTGGATGTCTCCCAGGGGTCTTCAGGGGTTTCTGGGTGTCCCTGGGGGTCTCCAGGGGTCCCGGGGTGTCTCCGGGGGGGTCGTCAGGGGTCTCCGGGTCTCTCTGGGTGTCTCTGGGGGTCCCTGGGAGTCTCCGGGGGTCCCGGGGTGTCTCCAGGGGGCTCATCAGGGGTCTCCGGGTCTCTCTGGGTGTCTCCGGGGGTCCCTGGGGGTGCCGGGGCCCCCGCTCACCGCCCGCGGCGCCCCGCAGACGAGCGCGAGGCCGTGCAGAAGAAAACCTTCACCAAGTGGGTGAACTCACACCTGGCCCGGGTGACCTGCCGCATCGGCGACCTCTACGCGGACCTGCGGGACGGCCGCATGCTGCTGCGCCTCCTCGAGGTGCTCTCGGGCGAGCAGCTGGTGAGTGTCCGGGGGGGCCCCGGCGTGTGGCGTCCCCTCCCGCGGGGCCCCGGCGTCCGGGCGCCCCTTGACCCGGCCCCTGCCCTCGCCCAGCCCAAGCCCACCAAGGGCCGGATGCGGATCCACTGCCTGGAGAACGTGGACAAGGCGCTGCAGTTCCTCAAGGAGCAGCGGGTGCACCTGGAGAACATGGGCTCCCACGACATCGTGGACGGCAACCACCGCCTCACCCTCGGCCTCATCTGGACCATCATCCTCCGCTTCCAGGTACCGCCCCGCGGGGGACCTGCGCCCGCAGGGGGGGGCCCTGCACCCGCCGGGGGGTGCCAGCACCCACCGTGGGGTCCCTGCGCCTGGCGTGGGCTCCCTGCACCCGCCATGGGGTCCCTGCACCCGCCATGGGGTCCCTGCACCCACCGTGGGGTCCCTGCACCTGCCGTGGGCTCCCTGCACCCGCCATGGGGTCCCTGCACCCGCCGTGGGCTCCCTGCACCCTCTGTGGGTCGTGAACCCCCTTGGAGCACCTTGTGCCGGCCCTGGCCCCCCTCCCCGGCACCCACCGCCCCCGGGCCCTGGGGCGACCCTGGCTCCGCTCATCACCCCGTGTCACCCACCCAGATCCAGGACATCAGCGTGGAGACGGAGGACAACAAGGAGAAGAAGTCGGCCAAGGACGCGCTGCTGCTGTGGTGCCAGATGAAGACGGCGGGGTAAGCGCCGGGGCTGGGGCAGGTGCCGGAGCCAGGGCGGGTGCTGGTGCCGGTGCCGGGGGCCCCCGCCAGCCCTCACCCCGCCGCCTTGCAGCTACCAGAACGTGAACGTGCACAACTTCACCACGAGCTGGCGGGACGGGCTGGCCTTCAACGCCATCATCCACAAGCACAGGTCAGCACGGCCGTGGGGTGACATCCCCGCGTGGCACAGGGTGACGTCCCCGCGCGGCGCATGGCACGGGGTGACGTCCCCGCGCGGCACGGGGTGACCCCTCTCCCCCGCCGCCAGGCCGGACCTCATCGACATCGACACGCTGCGGCGCTGCAACGCGCACTACAACCTGCAAAACGCCTTCAACGTGGCGGAGCGGGAGCTCGGCCTCACGAAGCTGCTGGACCCCGAAGGTGGGGGGCCGCGGGGGGCGGCCACGGGGGGCAGCCGCGGGGGGCCGCCAGCCCCGTCTCACCCCGCTCTCTCCCTCGCGCAGACGTCAACGTGGACCAGCCCGATGAGAAGTCCATCATCACCTACGTGGCCACCTTCTACCACTACTTCTCCAAGATGAAGGCACTGGCGGTGGAGGGGAAGCGCATCGGGAAGGTGACGGGGGCCCAGCACGCCGGGGGTGGATGGACGGAGGGACGGATGGACAGAGGGACGGAGGGAGGGAGGGAGGAGCGAGGAGCTGGACGGGTGGGTGGGCTGACAGACGGACGTGCAGATGGGTGGAGGCGCAGATGAGGACGTCTGGAAGGGCAGATGGGCACCGAGGAGGCCAGGGCCGGGGCGGTGGCAGGACAGACGGACGGAGGGACGGACGGGGGTGACGCCGCGCGCCCCCAGGTGCTGGACGCGGCCATCGAGGCGGAGCAGCTGGTGGAGAAGTACGAGACGCTGGCGTCGGACCTGCTGCAGTGGATCGAGCAGACCATCGTGACGCTCAACGACCGGCAGCTGGCCAACTCGCTGGGCGGCGTGCAGAACCAGCTGCAGGCCTTCAACACCT
>NW_020447888.1:12168-13698 GCF_003343035.1 Apteryx rowi
GGCTGTGTGCTCACGGCAGCGGCCTCCCCGCAGGCCTGGGAGCGGCTGGAGAAGGCCGAGCACGAGCGGGAGCTGGCGCTGCGCAACGAGCTCATCCGGCAGGAGAAGCTGGAGCAGCTGGCGGCTCGCTTCGACCGCAAGGCGGCCATGCGGGAGACCTGGCTCAGCGAGAACCAGCGCCTCGTGTCCCAGGTGCGGCCCCACCAGACGGGGGGGGGGCCCAGGCGTCCGGGGGGGCCCAGGCTTCCCCCCCGCCCCGCTCACCCCTCGTCGCCCCGCTCCAGGACAACTTCGGCCTGGACATGTCGGCGGTGGAGGCGGCGGTGCGGAAGCACGAGGCCATCGAGACGGACATCGTGGCCTACAGCGAGCGGGTGCAGGCGGTGAGCGCGGTGGCGGCCGAGCTGGAGGCCGAGCGCTACCACGACATCCGCCGCGTCCTGGCGCGCCGCAACAACGTGGCCCGGCTCTGGGACTTCCTGCGGCAGCTGGTGGCCGCCCGCCGCGAGCGCCTGCTGCTCCACCTGGAGCTGCAGAAGATGCTGCAGGACCTGGCGCACCTCATGGACTGGATGGAGGAGATGAAGGTGGGCACTGGGGGTGGCTGCGCGGAGCGGATGCCACCGGCGCGGTGCGGCGCGGCGCGGCGCGGCCCTCACGGCCGCTCTCCCCCCTTCCCCAGGGCCGGCTGCAGTCGCAGGATTTCGGCAAGCACCTGCACGGGGTGGACGACCTGCTGCAGATCCACGCGCTGGTGGAGGCCGACATCGCGGCGCAGGCCGAGCGGGTGCGGGCGGTGAGCGCCGCGGCACAGCGCTTCGCCGGGCCCGGCGACGGTGAGTGCGGCCGGCGGGGGGCGACCCCGGATCCGGCTCCGGCTCCGACCCCGGCGCTGCCCCCTCACGGCCCCCCCGGACCCCACAGGCTACCGGCCCTGCGAGCCGCAGCTGGTGCGGGAGCGGGTGGAGACGCTGGAGCTGCGCTACCGGGAGCTGGCGGAGCTGGCGGGGCGGCGGCGGGCCAAGCTGGAGGAGTCGCGGCGCCTCTGGAAGTTCTTCTGGGACGTGGGCGAGGAGGAGGCCTGGATGCGGGAGCAGGAGCAGATCCTGTCGTCGGAGGACGTGGGCCGAGACCTGACGAGCTCGCTGCGCCTCCTCAGCAAGCACAACGCCTTCCGGGACGAGATGAGCGGGCGCGCGGGGCCGCTGCAGCAGGCGGTGGCCCGGGGCCAGGCGCTGGTGCGCGAGGGCCACTTCGGGGCCCTGCAGGTGGGCGAGCGCCTCCGGGAGATCGAGGGCCGCTGGCAGCACCTGGAGGCGCTGGCGGCCGAGCGGCAGCGGCGCCTGCGCGAGGCCGCCAGCCTCTGCCAGTTCCAGGCGGACGCCGACGACGTGGAGGCCTGGCTGGAGGACGCCCTGCGCCTGGCGTCCAGCCCGGAGCTGGGCCACGACGAATACTCCACGCAGAGCCTGGCCAAGAAGCACAAGGAGGTGGAGGAGGAGGTGCACAACCACCGCCCCGCCATCGCCG
>NW_020447888.1:13786-19221 GCF_003343035.1 Apteryx rowi
AGCGCCGGCGGCAGCACCTGCAGGACGCCCTCAGCCTCTACACCATGCTGAGCGAGGCTGACGCCTGCGGGCTCTGGGTGGGCGAGAAGGAGCAGTGGCTCCACGCCATGCTCATCCCCGACAAGCTGGAGGACCTGGAGGTGGTGCAGCAGCGGTGAGCGCGGCGCCTCGGCCCCCCCCAGCCGCCGCTGCCGCTGCCACGGCGCCGGCTGCCCCTGCTCCCCGTCCCGGCCGTGCTGAGCCCCCTTCTATCCGCCCCCCGCGTCGCCACCCCGCAGGTTCGAGACGCTGGAGCCGGAGATGAACAACCTGGCGTCCCGCGTGGCCGCCGTCAACCGCGTCGCCGCCCAGCTCCTGGACACCGACCAGCGCAACAGGGAGAGCATCCAGGCCACGCGGGAGCAGCTCAACGCCAGGTGGGCAGCGGGGTGCTCCGGGCAGGGCGATGCCGTGGGCAGCAGGATGCTCTGGGCAGCGGGACACAGCAGGCAGGGTGATGTCGTGGGCAGCAGGATGCTCCGGGCAGCGGGACACAGCAGGCAGGGCAATGTCGTGGGCAGCGCAATGCCGTAGGCAGCAAGATGCTGCAGGCAGGGAGGGGTGCTCCAGGCAGGGACAATCCCAGCAGGGAGGGACAATCCAGGCAGGATGCTCCGGGCAGGGTTGCTCTGGGCAGGATGCTCTAGATGCAGAGGGATGCTCCAGGCAGGGAGGAACAGTCCAGACACAATGCTCTGGATGCAGAAGGTTGCTCCAGGCAGGAATGTTCCAGGCAGGCAGGGATGCTCCAGGCAGGATGTTCCAGATGTGGAGTGTTGCTCCAGGCAAGGTTGCTCCGGACACAGAGGCTTGCTCCGGGCAGGGTTGCTCCAGGCAAAATGCTCCAGACGCAGAGGGTTGCTCCGGGCAGGATGCTCTGAACGCGGAGGGTTGCTCCAGGCAGAGTTGCTCCAGACACGGAGGGTTGCTCCGGGCAGAATGCTCCGGAGGCGGAGGGTTGCTCTGGGCAGAGTTGCTCTGAGCAGGGTTGCTCCGGGCAGGATGTTCCGGACGCAGAGGGTTGCTCCAGGCAGGATGCTCCGGACGCAGAGGGTTGCTCTGGGCAGGATGCTCCGGACGCAGAGGGTTGCTCCGGGCAGGATGCTCCGGGCAGGGCCACCGCGGCTCCAGCCTGAACCCGCTGCCTCGCAGGTGGGAACGTTTCCGGGCGCTGGCCGACCAGAAGAAGGACGCGCTGACGTCGGCCCTGAACATCCAGAACTACTACCTGGAGTGCAACGAGACCACGTCCTGGATGCGGGAGAAGACCAAGGTGATCGAGTCGACACAGGGGCTGGGGAACGACCTGGCCGGCGTCATGGCCCTGCAGCGCAAGCTGTCGGGCATGGAGCGCGACCTGGAAGCCATCCAGAGCAAGGTGCGGGACCTGCGGGCTGAGGCGGAGAAGCTGGCGGCCGAGCACCCGGAGCAGGCGCCCCCCATCCTGGCCCGGCTCTCGGCCATCGAGGCCGTGTGGGCCGAGCTGTGCCGCAGCCTGCGGCAGCGCGAGGAGTCGCTGGGCGAGGCCAGCAAGCTGCAGGGCTTCCTGCGCGACCTGGCCAGCTTCCAGGCCTGGCTGTCCCGCACCCAGACGGCCGTGGCCTCCGAGGACGTGCCGGCCACGCTGGCCGAGGCCGAGCGGCTGCTGAGCCAGCACGAGAGCATCCGCAAGGAGATCGCGCACTACGGCGACGACTACCAGAGCACGCGGGCCGTGGGCCGGGAGGTGACGCAGGGCCAGACAGACGCCCAGCACCTCTTCCTGCAGCAGCGCCTCGAGGCCCTCGACACCGGCTGGGAGGAGCTGGGCCAGATGTGGGAGAACCGCCACCACCTCCTCTCCCAAGCCTACGCCTTCCAGCTCTTCCTTCGCGACACCAAGCAGGTCGAGGGCGTCCTCAGCACCCAGGTGAGGAGCCGGGGCGGGCGGAAGGGGACGCCGGCGCCCGGTGGGGCCGCGGTGACGCCCCCGGCTCGCCTCCCCCCCCGCCCGCCCAGGAATACGCCCTGTCGCACACGGAGATGCCCAGCACGCTGCAGGGAGCCGAGGCGTCCATCAAGAAGCACGAGGACTTCATGGCCACCATGGACGCCAACGGGGAGCGCGTGCAGGGGCTGGTGGCCGCGGGGCGCAAGCTGGTGGCGGAGGGCAGCGTCCACGCCGACAAGGCGCAGGAGACCGTGGACTCGGTGGAGAGCAGGTGAGGCCCCCGCACACGGCCCAGCCCCGGGGCGCCCACGTTCCCCTGCCCGGCCTCACCCTCGCACCCTCGTCGCAGGCACAAGAGGAACCGGGAGGCGGCCCAGGAGCTCCTGGGGCGCCTGCGGGACAACTGGGAGCTGCAGCGGTTCCTGCAGGACGGCCAGGAGGTGAGCGCAGGCTGCGGGATGGAGCGGGATGGGGTGGGATGGGATGGGATGGGGCCAGGCGTCACGGCCCTCCGCTCTGCTCCTCTCCCGGCAGCTCACGCTCTGGATCAACGAGAAGATGCTGACGGCGCAGGACATGTCCTACGACGAGGCCCGCAACCTGCACACCAAGTGGCAGAAGCACCAGGCGTTCATGGCCGAGCTGGCGTCCAACAAGGACTGGCTGGACAAGATCGATAAGGTGGGGCCGGGCGCGAGGCCGGGGGGGCCGGGACCCCACTGCCGCCGCCGCCCTGCTGACGCCCGCGTCCCCACCAGGAGGGCCGCCAGCTGGGGACGGAGAAGCCGGAGCTGGGGACGGTGGTCACGGAGAAGCTGGAGGCGCTGCACCGGCTCTGGGACGAGCTGGAGTCGACCACCAAGACCAAAGCCCAGTGCCTGTTCGACGCCAACCGCGCCGAGCTCTTCGCCCAGTCCTGCTCGGCGCTGGAGGCCTGGCTGGCCGGCGTGCGGGCCCAGCTGCAGTCCGACGACTACGGCAAGGACCTCACCAGCGTCAACATCCTGCTCAAGAAGCAGCAGGTGAGTGCGGCGCCGGTGGGTGTGCGGGGCTGGGAAACGCGGGGCCGGCGGGTGCGCGGCGGCGCTCCCACGCTCACCCGCTGCCTCGTGCTCTGGGCGCAGATGCTGGAGAACCAGATGGACGTGCGGGAGAAGGAGGTGGAGGCGATCCGGGCGCAGGCGCTGGCCCTCAGCCAGGAGGACGCCAACACGGCCGAGGTGGAGGGGCAGTTCCGGGCCGTGGAGGAGAAATTCCGGGGGCTCCGGGGGCCGCTCCGCGAGCGCTGCCACAAGCTCCTGGCCTCCAAGGAGGAGCACCAGTTCAACCGCGACCTGGAGGACGAGATCGTGAGTCGGATCCCCGAACCCGGGAGAGAACCGGGGGCTCCAGTGCCCCCCCACCGGGGACCCAGGCGTCCGGGTGTCCCTGACCCCCCCCACTTTGTGCCTGCAGCTGTGGGTGAAGGAGCGCAGACCCCTGGCAGTGTCCACGGACCACGGCAAGGACCTGCCCTCCGTGCAGCTCCTGATAAAGAAGAACCAGGTGGGCGGCAGCGGGGGCGGCCGGGGGGGTCCTGCCGGAGCCGAACAGCCCCGGGACACCCACGGCCCCCCCTCCCCGTGTACCCCCAGACGCTGCAGAAGGAGCTGCAGGGCCATGAGCCACGGGTGGAGGAGCTGCTGGGGCGGCGCGCGGGGCTGGCACGACCCGCTGAGCGGGTGACGGAGCTGCGCGAGGCCTGGCAGGAGCTGCGGCTCCAGGCAGAGCAGCGGCACCGGCGCCTGGAGCAGGCTCACGCCGCCCAGCAGTTCTACTTCGACGCCGCCGAGGCCGAGGCCTGGATGGGCGAGCAGGAGCTGCACATGATGTCCCAGGAGAAGGCCAAGGTGAGGCCGGAGCAGGGGGGAGCCGAGGGGGGGCCGGGACGCCCCCGTGCCGGCGCCCCTGAGCTGCGGCGCCGCTCCCCTCCGCAGGACGAGCTCAGCGCCCAGGCCATGGTGAGCAAGCACCTGGTGCTGGAGCAGGCGCTGCGGGACTACGCGCACACCGTGCACCAGCTCTCCACGCAGAGCCGCGAGCTGGTGGCCAGCGGGCACCCCGAGAGGTCAGTGCTGTCCCCGTGCCGGCGCGCGGCGTGCCGCGGGGACCGGGGCGTCCTGGTGCCGCGTCCCGTCCCCATGCACACACGCGTTGTGCCACGGGGATGGGGTGTCTCTGTTCCGTCCCCGTGCACACACACATCGTGCTGCAGGGATGGGGTGTCTCCGTCCCGTCCCCGTGCACACGCACGTCGCCCCATCCCGTCCCCTCCCCGTGCCGCCGTGCCTCCCACTGCGAGCGCCGGGCGCCTCCGTGCCTGCCGTGGCGGGTGACGCGCGGCCATGCCCGCAGCGAGCGGCTGACGCTGCGCCAGGGCCAGGTGGACAAGCTCTACGCCAGCCTGAAGGAGCTGGCAGAGGAGCGCCGGGCCAAGCTGCAGGAGCACCAGCGCCTCTGCCAGCTCAAGCGCGACGTCGACGACCTGGAGCAGTGGATCTCGGAGCGCGAGGTGGTGGCCGCCTCCCACGAGCTGGGCCAGGACTATGAGCACGTCACGGTGTGTCTCGCCAGCGGCGGCGGCGGGAGCCACAGCGGGGGCCCCCCGCTGTCCCGGCATCCCAACGTGGCCCCTCTCCGTGTCCCACCCACAGATGCTGCGGGACAAGTTCCGGGAGTTCTCGCGGGACACGAGCAGCATCGGGCAGGAGCGCGTGGACGGCGTCAACGGGCTGGCGGACGCGCTGATCGCCGCGGGGCACTCGGAGAACGCCACCGTGGCCGAGTGGAAGGACGGGCTCAACGAGGCCTGGGCCGACCTGCTGGAGCTCATCGACACGCGCTCGCAGATGCTGGCGGCCTCCTACGAGCTGCACCGCTTCTACCACGACGCCCGCGAGACCCTCACCCAGGTGCAGCACAAGCAGAAGCAGCTGCCCGACGAGGTGGGCCGCGACCTCAACACGGCCGAGGCCATGCAGCGCATGCACACCGCCTACGAGCACGACATCCAGGCCCTGAGCGCGCAGGTGAGCGCCGCGCCGCAGCGCAGCGGGGGACCACGGCACTGCACGGCAGGGGGACCGCGGTGCGGTGCAGCACGGCACGGCACAGCGTAGGAAAGTGCAGCCCGGCGCAGCCCGTCTCAGGCGCCGTCGGCCCGCAGGTGCGGCAGGTGCAGGAGGACGCCTCGCGGCTGGAGAAGGCCTACGCCGGGGAGAAGGCCGACGACATCCGGCGGCACGAGCGGGCCGTGAGCGAGGCCTGGGCCGAGCTGCGCGGCAGCAGCCAGGGCCGCCGGCGCCTGCTGCTCGACACCGTCGACAAGTTCCGCTTCTTCCGCACCGTGCGCGACCTCATGCTCTGGATGGACGGCGTCTGCCTGCAGATCGAGGGGCAGGAGAGGCCGCGGTGAGGGGGCGGTTGC
>NW_020447888.1:19600-20682 GCF_003343035.1 Apteryx rowi
CCTGTCCCCCTGTCCCCACCTGCCCTGGGCCATCCCATCCCCTGTCCCCATGGCTCCCGTGCCATCCTGTCCCCCTGTCCCTGTCCCCGTCCTCCTGTCCCCACCTGCCCTGGGCCATCCCGTCCCCTGTCCCCATGGCTCCCGCATGGCCCTGTCCCCCCTGTCCCCATCCTGTCCCCCTGTCCCCGCCTGCCCTGGGCCATCCCATCCCCTGTCCCCATGGCTCCCGTGCCATCCTGTCCCCCTGTCCCTGTCCCCGTCCTCCTGTCCCTGCAGGTCCCCCAGGCCCCACACTGTCCTGTCCCCCTTGTTCCCGTGTGGCCCCCCGTCCCTGTGTCCCCCTGTCCCTGCGTCCCCCCGTCCCCACGCTCACCCCTCCGTGCTCAGATTTCAGAGAAGCTGTCGCAGCTGCAGGAGCGGCGCCGGGACATCGGCGAGCGCTGGAAGGAGAAGATGGACTGGCTGCAGATCGGTGAGCACCGGGGGGGGAAACCGGCCGCTGGGGCCCCCCCGGGGCGGGCGGGCTGGCAGGGGGCGGACGGGGCCGCCCAGACGCCTGGGCCCACGCCGCCGCTGCCGTGCCCGCAGTGGCGGAGGTGCTGATGTTCGGGCGGGACGCCAGCATGGCCGAGGCCTGGCTCGCCAGCCAGGAGCCCATCGTGCGCTCGGCGGAGCTGGGCGGCAGCGTGGCTGAGGTGGAGAACCTCATCAAGCGGCACGAGGGCTTCCAGAAGGCAGCCGCCGCCTGGGAGGAGCGCTTCGTGGCGCTGGAGCGGCTCACCACGGTGAGGGGGGCCGGGGGGGCCGGGCGCTGAGCCCCCGCGCGCTCGCCGCACGCGGCCCCGCACTGACCGCCCCCCTCCCCGTCTGTCTGTCCGTCTGTCTGGGCAGCTGGAGGAGAAGGAGCGCCGGCGGCGGGAGGAGGAGGAGGCAAGGAAGAGGCGGCCGCCCACGCCCCCCCTGCCGGCGCCTGAGGCCGCGGGAGCCCCCCCGGCGCCCCCCGGCGCCCCCAACGGCCTGGGGCCGGGAGAGCCGCACCGGTGAGGGACGGGGCCTGGGGCCACGGGGGGGGGACATGGGGG
>NW_020447888.1:21344-22392 GCF_003343035.1 Apteryx rowi
GCGCCCCCCGCCCCCGAGAGCCTCGAGGGCAGCCTCTGCCGCAAGCAGGAGATGGAGGCCCAGGGCAAGAAGGCGGCCAACAGGTGAGGCCCCGCCCCCCGGGCAGGGGACACGCCCCTGGTGACACGCCCCCTATAGGCTCCACCCCTGGGCCACCCCCTGACACCCCGCCCACAGGACCTGCCCCTGCAGACCTGCCCTCAGAGGCCCCGCCCCTGGGATGAGCCCCCCATAGGCCCCGCCCCTGGACATGCCCCCTGGTCCCAACCCTTCTCAGACACACCCCATAAGCCCCGCCCCTTGCAGACAGGGTGGCTGCAGGCCACGCCCCTTGCAGCACCTGGCCCCACCCATGGGGGGCACACCCATCACAGGCCACGCCCCCATACAACCATGCCTAGCCACGCCCAAGAGCCACATCTCCTCACCCTGGCCACGCCCCCTTCCTTCCAGCCCCTCCCTTAAAGGGGCAACGCCCCTAGGGCAGACCAGGCCCCCCAGCTCCTGCCCCAGTGGGGCCACATTGTCCCTCCCCAGGTCTCGGTGTCCCCCCCCGAGCCGCCAGTGCCGGTGCCCACGGCAGGTCGTGGCAGAACGTGTACTGCGTGCTGCGCCGCGGCAGCCTGGCCTTCTACAAGGACGCCAAGAACGCCGGCCTGGGGGCGCCCTACCACGGCGAGGCGCCCGCCGGGCTCCAGGGCGCCCAGTGCAGCGTCGCCCTCGACTACAAGAAGCGCAAACACGTCTTCAAGCTGGGGTAGGGCCGGGGGCGGTGGGGGGGCGCCGGGGGGGCCGCGGGGCGCCGGGGCTGAGCCGCGTGTCCCTCCCGCAGGCTGAGCGACGGCAAGGAGTACCTCTTCCAGGCCAAGGACGAGGTGAGGGCTGGCCCAACACGCGTGTGCGCGGCTGGGCGGACACACGTGTGCGCACACACGCAGCTGTGGCCACGCAAACACGCCGGTGCCCCTGGCCCCCCACGCATGACCCGGCGGTGGCCGCGTGTCCCCGCAGGCCGAGATGAGCACCTGGGTGCGGGTGATCCACGCGG
>NW_020447888.1:22688-23736 GCF_003343035.1 Apteryx rowi
GCCCGCGACGGCAAGGACAAGGAGCGCGAGAAGCGCTTCAGCTTCTTCAAGAAGAACAAATAGGCGGCGCCGGGGGGGGGACGCGCGGGACGGAGGGACGCGGCGGGACGGGGCCGCAGGGGGCTCCGTAGCCGGCCCCGGCGTCCGGCCGTCCTGCCCCGCGTCCCGGTGACGTCCCTGCGCTTGCCCGCGCGCCAGCTCCCACCGGCACCCCAATAAAGAGCCCGTGTAGAGACGCCGGCCCCGAGCCCTGCTGCTGCTGGGGGGGATGGGATGGGAATCGGGATGGGATGCGATAGGGATGGGGATGGGGACGGGGATTGGATGGGATGGGGACAGGCAGCCCCGTGGATGTGCAACGCAGGGGGAGGATCTGCCCCACCAGATCCCAAAGGATCCCCCCCCCAGTGACCCTTGCTGTGTCCCAACGGATGCCCTCGGCCCCTTACTAGATCCCTGCAGATCCTCCCAGTGACCCACACTGAAGCCCCAATGGATATCTTCATTCCCATCACTGGATCCCAGTGGATTCCCCCCAGTAATCCCTGCTAGGTGGCAGTGGATCCCTTCACCCCCCCCCACAAGCCCCCAAAGGATCCCCTCATTTCCCACCCCACTAGATCCCAGTGGATCCCCTCATCACCACCACCAGGTCCCAATGGATCCTCTCACCACCACCACCACTAGATCCCAGTGGATCACCCCAGCGCCCCCCCCCCAGCCAGGCTGCTCTGGCGACCCCCCCTCAGCTGGGAATGGTTTGCTCCAGCTCCCCCCCCCCCGCGGCCCCAGTGGATCGTTCCGCAGGCCGCTCGCCACGCCCCCTCCCTCTCGCGCGCCTGTGATTGGCTCCGATGGGATCGTGGGCGGGGCGAGAGCCCGGGGCCACCGCAGGCGGAGGCGGTGCCGCCCACCCCTCCTCGGCTCAGGGCCCCGCCCCGCCGGCGCTCGACGGACAGCGTCGCCAGCCAATGGCAGCGGGAGGGCGGGGCCGAGCCGCGCAGCGTCGCCGCCATTTTGTGAGGCTCGAGCGGCGGGCAGGGGCGCA
>NW_020447889.1:0-4528 GCF_003343035.1 Apteryx rowi
GGGGAGATGAATCCCTCACAAGGGTCTTCTCTTGCAGACACAGCTGCCACGAGAGCTGTATTCAGCTCTCATCATGGGAAACAGGGAAACTTCCCACTGGTACCTGGACCAAGTCCCCTGCTCCCAGTTCCCAGCGCCCATCCCCAGGTATCCCACCACATTGCAGGGTCAGTTTGACACCTCCGTTTACACCCCCCAGCAGAGCAGGACTGACTCCTCTGGAGCCCATGGGCAGAGGCCCCTGCTCCTCATGGCACCCTCAGGCCGTGTAAACAGAGCTGCAGAAAGGGAGCTGAGCGAAGGTAAAGGACAGAGGAAAGGTGGGGGTTTCTGTGAGAAACAGAGTGGGTTTGGCTCAGAGAAGCCTGCTCTAACTTGCCACTGTCTTTTCCTCCTTGGACAGTCCACAACGCCCCGAGGAAGCAAATGTCCAACAGCAGCTCCCTCAACGAGTTCCTCCTCCTRGCATTTRCRGACACMCRGGAGCTGCAGCTCTTGCACTTCTCGCTCTTCCTGGGCATCTACCTGGCTGCCCTCCTGGGCAACAGTCTCATCATCACAGCTGTAGCCTGCGACCACCGCCTCCACACCCCCATGTACTTCTTCCTCCTCAACCTCTCCCTCCTTGACCTTGGCACCATCTCCACCACAGTCCCCAAATCCATGGCCAATTCCCTGTGGGACACCAGGGCCATTTCCTGCTGGGGATGTGCTGCCCAGGTCTTCCTGGTTCTCTTCTTTTTAGGAGGAGAGTGTTCTGTTCTCACAGTCATGGCCTATGACCGCTACGTTGCCATCTGCAGACCCCTGCACTATGGGACCCTCATGGGCAACAGAGCTTGTGTCAGAATGGCAGCTGCTGCCTGGGGCAGTGGTTTTCTCAGTGCTGTGCTGCACACTGGGAACACATTTTCCATACAACTCTGCCAAGGCAACACAGTGGACCAGTTCTTCTGTGAAGTTCCCCAGATCCTCAAGCTCTCCTGCTCAGACTCCTACCTCAGGGAAGTTGGGCTTCTTGGGGTTAGTGTCTGTTTAAGCTTTGTGTGTTTCATTTTCATTGTGCTGTCCTACGTGCAGATCTTCACTGCTGTGCTGAGGATCCCCTCTGAGCAAGGACGACACAAAGCCTTTTCCACGTGCCTCCCTCACCTTGCTCTGGTCTCCCTGTTTGCCAGCGCTGGCATCTTTGCCTACCTGAAGCCCCCCCCCTCCCTCTCCTCTCCAGCTCTGGATCTGATGGTGTCTGTTCTGTACGCGGTGGTGCCCCCAACTCTGAACCCCCTCATCTACAGCATGAGGAACAAGGAGCTCAAAGATGCCCTGAGGAAAATGACTTCATGGACAGTTTTCAGCAGTGGTAACATTGCCATTGCTCTCCACAAATGACTCCCACTGTGTCCTGTACCAGGACTGAGCTTTGTTTGTTCACTTTATTTTTATTATGACTATTATTCCTAGTATTTGTAATCATGTTGCTATGCAAATGCTTGGATTCATTCCACCTTCACTGAGACTGCTCTGTCTTACCTGGTGCCCATATAAAGTTGTGCCCAACAGTGGGTCAGAGCTGACTCCTTCACAGTATCTCTGTAATAAAGAAGGTTCTTCCAGGTGCAGTGCTTAAAGGCTGGGCTCTTCCTCCAAAGCTGCTGACCCTCATGCCCTTTCCCCAGCATATTTCCTTKAGACAATCTCCCCCACCCTGCATGCTGGTTCTCACCCAAAAATTCACCCCCATACAAGGCCCATGCCCAGCTGGAGGACTGGATGTCCAGCTGTGATCCCTGGGAGGATGAGCCCTCTGCTGGGTCCTCTGCAGGGCTGGCAGGGAGCATGCAGAGGAGGTCCTGGGGCCATCTACTGGGCCTGTAGACCATCCTCCTCCCATGGGGGCCCTCAAACAGGGTGCCTCAGGGCAAAGATGCAGCCTAGATTGTTGCTGCCTGAACAGAGAGGAGAAACTGCCCCAGGAAACTCCTCCCACACCCAGCCTCTTGTATCAGTCATTTCCAGCACTGGCCATTCCCCATCGTCCCGGTGAGGGGTGATCTCTGAATGTGACCAGTTCCATCTGCCTGCTGGTATCAGCACATGTATGGAGGGAATGGCCACCCTGCCTGGCCTCTTTGTGCRCTCCAGACCTCAGCAGACCCCCAGAACATGGCCTTCTGCTAATGCCGGGGGGACAGGATCAGGGCTGGGCAGGGGCTGGGGGCTAATCGGAGGCTGCCAGGCAGGAGGGTCAGGGGGCATGGAGCACCGAGGGCTGTCATGAGGACGATGATGGTGGGATTTTTCCCCACCCTAGAATGCACCCTGTCCTGTGCGGTGCCTGCACAGTGGGGCCGTGGGGCTGCATACAAGGCAGCAGGGCTGGGTCAGTGGAGGGATGAGGTGCTGATGGGAGCCACGACACTCCAGAAGCTCCCAACAGTCATGGAGGGGACTCACTGCTGCTAGCAGGGTTGAGGTTTCCTCGAGGGCTACAGCCACCAGCACCACCTGCCAGGACTCCCAGACCCAGCACAGATGGTCAGTGCCCAGAACCACAGCTCACAGTGATCCCTCGCCTGTGTCACCATCCTCTCTCAGGAGCACTGCCGGGTGCATCACTCCCTGCTCAGGTGTGGAGAGGATCTGCTGGAGGTCTTCTCTTCTCATGCCTGCTGCTCCTGGCTCTGCCCTGTTGTCATCCCACAGGCTCTGCCCTGGGTCATGTTATGTCTCCATTTGTTCTTGTCTAAGACCACTTAGGGATCTGCAGCACATAGCTCTGCTTGGAGATGGCCTCCACAGACTGCCTTCACAGTCCCAGGAGACGCCAGCAAGGCTGTGCTTGGAGGTAAGGCTGTATTTGTCCTCAGTCAAAGTTGGTCGGATGGTCTGTCTGGGGGCCAAGGGGAGGAAAGGACAAGAGACAACAAGGAGAAGATGCAGGAAGGGAAATTTCAAAAGAGTTTAAACAAAAAACAAAGAAATAACCATGGTAGTTGAGCAGCACTGGGGCAGGGGACAGGAGATTTTTCAAAATTCTCCTGGAGAAAGCACCTACCAACCTGATCTGATTACAAAGTTAGCCCAGCTCAGAGCAGATCGTGGTCCTGCTGATCTCTGGTGGTCCCTCCCAACCCAAATCCTCTAGGAGGAATGGTCTGGAAGGCAGAGTCCTGGGCAGGGGACACTGCTTTGGGGTTGAGGCCTTGCTGGCATTTGGACTGCCTGGTCAAGCCTGTCCTCAGAGTCACAGTGAGCGAGTTCATCCTCAAAAGGAGTCTCTTCTCCATGGGCAACAGGAGTCAAAGCAGTGCCGGGAGACTGCAGAAAAGTTCTCAGGAACACGCCAGGCATTCAGGCCCTTCAACTGCTGAGGTGTCCCCACACCAGTGCTTTGCATGCTGGGTCTGAAGGGCTGAGAAATCTTTAGAGCCAGAGCAGATCAGAGTCCCATCTCCTGGACTCACAGGTTGCAGGGCATCAGCAGGGCTGTACTGGCTGCAGGGAGGGAGTCACTGCCCAGGGCATGAGCAGATCCCCCTCTGCCCTCCCCTCTCTCTTCACACCTTGGGACAGAGATCGTTTCCTGTGTTGGCCTTCTCTGCCAGGCTGTACTGCCAGCTGGAGGGGACGCAGGCTTCACACTGGGGAAATGCAGGAGAGCCCAGTCTCATCTAGAGGAGCRGGGTCCCACCACACCTGCTGGGTGGCCAGGGCTGCAGGTTGCAGACACCACTCTGTTCCCCGCACACCTCCTGCCTGGGGCTGCAGGGTGCCCAGCAAGAAGGCAGGCATGCCTGGGTGTCTGGTGCCATTGGGGTGGTGTCGTTTGGACCAGCCACTGTCCGTAAGGGACTCAGGAGATTCTCCGCCTTCATGTTAGTGGCAAAGTTCATGTCCCAGCTTCTTCCTTCTGCAGAGATGAGGATGCCATTTTCAGGAGAAGGGGAAAAAAGAAACCTTTTTGTCCATGGGATCACCCCGTCAACCCTCTACTGCCTTCTCCTGCTGTGTCACCCCCCAGAAATCCTTTGGCAGGGGCATTTTTTTGGTTTCTGACCTTCTATCTGACCCTGCTTTGAGCAGCACGTTGCACTGCAGGCCTCCTGTGGTCCCTTCAACCTCAATTATCCTGAAAGCCTATGATCTCCGGCCCCATTTCAAGCACAGAGCGAATGTCTCTGGGACAGGAGTCCTTTGTGCTTTATGTGACCATTCAAAAGAAGGCAGGCCAACACTTCTTCCTTCCTGTTGCCTGTAAGGGCAGCCTGGGAGGCACTGCCTCAGGCATAGCTACATTACTCTGGAAATTCTTTGCATCCACCCTTAACCACCTGAAAGGTCATTGCCTGGAGGATCCCCTCAGGGGGTGAGGTTAAAAAAACAGGCTTTTCTGCAGTGTGATTTCTGTACCTCTGTACTTTGCACCTCTAAGTAGATGGTGCCATCCTCCCCTTGGTTTCTTGCCTGAAGCTCAGGCTGGATGGGGATGTGAATGTGGAGGTTGCCTGTCACTGCAGTGACCATGAGA
>NW_020447889.1:5196-7277 GCF_003343035.1 Apteryx rowi
ACAGGCTGGTCATGTTCATCTTAGTGCCTGGGAAGGTGATGGAGCAAATCCTCCTGGAAACCATCTCCAAGCATAGGAAGGAGAAGGCCTGGAAGAGGCAGCATGGGTTGACCAAGGGGAAATGGAAACCATGGCCGACCAACCCGATTGCCTTCTGCCATAAGATGAATGTGTGCGTGTACAAGGGGGATTTTGTAGGGATTCTGTGAACCTTCACTTTAGCAAGGCCTTGGACACAGTCGCCCAGAGTCTCCTTAGAGGCAAATTGTTGAGCTCTGCCCTGAATCAATGGACCAGAAGGTAGGCGGAAGATTGGCTGGACCATCAGGCTGAAACACTGTCATCAGTGGTACAAGTTCCAAGTGGCAGCCAGTTACTAGCAGCATCCCTCAATGATCACCATGTGGGGCAGGACTGTTTAACACCTTTATGAATGTCCTGCA
This sequence comes from Apteryx rowi, assembly GCF_003343035.1. NCBI lineage: Eukaryota > Metazoa > Chordata > Aves > Apterygiformes > Apterygidae > Apteryx > Apteryx rowi. The sequence goes on from NW_020447889.1 coordinate 5,640, forward strand.
CAGTGGATGGAGCGCACTCTCAGCACCCTTGTGGCCAATGCATAAGTGGGGAGAGGCCCTGGGCAACCTCATCTAGTTCCCTCYRCATTGACCAGGGCGGCTGGGACTAGGTGACGTCCAGAGGTCTCGTCCACCCCAAGTGCTGTGATTCAGTGAATCTTTCCCTGGAGTGCTCTGTAAAGAAAGAATATTTAGAGGAAGAAGAAAGGCCAGAGAGGCAGAAGAAGAGAGCTGAAACATGAAAGTTTATATAAAGCAGTTCCTGAGAACAAGGTTTCTCCATTCAGAGTGTTGGTAGCAAATATGTTTTGATGAATGATATGTCTGTGTGTATATATATATATATATATATATATACATTCACATAGACAGGCTAATTTCTGTAGTGCATGAACATGGTGCTGCCAATTAATAAGAAAGAAAAAAATAAATGATAATGTTAAAAACTGTGTGAAGTCTTGGAAACAAGGATTTCTTGTCAATTGTTGCATTGAGTTATTTTTTGAGAAGATTTCAACTTATGACTAGGATCTACTTTTTGGGCTTGATTCATTTGACCACAKAGAGAGGCTATTGCTGCCTGAGATGCCCTGGGGTAGCTGTGTTGCCATGCGGTGCTGGAAATTTTGGAGGTGGCTCCTGCAGGACCTGAGCTTGTCATTAGGAAATGTGTCTCAAAACAGCTCAGCTGAGACAACTTAGTTCCCTCCATAGATGAGAAAGGGAGGTGCAGAGAACTGGATTTGATGGAGACATCTGCACTGAGGGGGTCTGGCCTGGGGTGAGATCAGCCTCCTCCTTGTTGTCAATGAGCTCCCCTCTTGTCCCGTTCTGTGTGTCCTGCCTAGTTAAGAGATGGGAATCGGGGCTTCCAGAGCAAAACATTTCCACCTCTTGCACATAACCATCCTCCGATGAGACAGTTGGTAATGCTGGAATCAGTCTTCCTTCAGTGCTTAGAGAGGGCCCACTGGTGATTATTTTAGTCTACTTCAATGAACATGCTGAAAGAGTGGAAATCTTCAAGAGGGGTATTAATCTGGGGAGAAGAAATATTAATCTGCCCTTGACCTTGTGTTTCCACTGCTCTCTGGGCACATGCACATGCACTTTCTGTAGTTTCCCAGTTTTCCTTCTCCCCTTGCTGTTTATCCTTTCAGGTACCTCTCAACTCTCCAGGTGCTGCTCTGAGCTGCTGGGAGTCTGAAGCTTGCCTCGTCTTTCAGCAGTCTCATTGTTGTCTTTTTAGCCAGCTCCTTTGTTGTGTTTCTTGTCTTTCCTTTCCTATCTGTCTGTGGAAAACATTTCAAGGAAGGTTATGCCTTGTGGGCAGTGGACCTCACTGGATGTAGCTTGGACCTGACATACAGTTGACAAAGCGTCTTGTATCTTTTATTAAACTTTTCCCAATTTATAATTTGTTTGTTTGCTCTTAAGACAAACCCTTCTGTGTCTGCTTGCAGCTAGTTCTCGAAGGAAAGCAGGTGGGAACTGGTGCACATGAGCTGTACCATTCAGCAACAGACTTGAGTGGCAAAAGGTTGGATTTTCACAAGAGTCATCTGAAGTCCCCAGTGGCTGATGAGGGCAATGGCAGGGCTGGGGAGCTGGCGAGGAAGGTTCTCCATACAGGTCTCC
>NW_020447889.1:8097-9461 GCF_003343035.1 Apteryx rowi
GGAATGGCATCTTTTCGTGGGCCTCGGTGTCAGAGATACCAGCCATGGCCAAGAGGACAAAAAGCTAGCTGCGCTGGGAGCTTTCAGCCTTGGCAGTGCCCTCGGCCATCTCCACCACTGGCTGTCCTATGCTTTCCCACGCCTGTGCCTCTTTCCCTGCAGACTGTACACACCCAAGCTGCTTCCCCACCTTGCTCTCACCCCGTGATCTCCCCACCTCTCCTGAGGTCTTCCTGTCCTCACTTGCTTTTCCTTGAAACACAAAGGCAGGGGCTGATCACAGACTCCCTCTGGGTGACCTGTTGCACCTCAGCACTACACTATGAGTGACATTCTTTTGACCTGAAGTCCAGTGTGAACCTCTCAAGATGCACTTTGTGGCTCTTTCCCCTTCTCATGCTGTTTCCCCATACTAAGAAAATCTCCATCATCTCTGAAAGCACCCTTCAAGCAGTCACAGGCTCCTACTCTACTGCCCTTTGCCTCCACTTCAGTAGGATGAGGAAGCACAGGTCTCTCAACCTCTCCTCATGGATGGAGTTCTTCCCACCTAGGCACAGGATTTGACACTTCTCTTGTAAATATCCATGATGTATCTGTTGTCCGAATCACACACCAAAAAAAATAAATAAATAAATAAACCAACCAACCAACTAACCAACCAACCAAAACAAGCCAGCGCCAATGAGTTAAGGGTAAGGCAGGGTGGGGTGGGCTTTATGGGACAGGATCAGGGTGGTAAAAGAGACAGACTTAGAAGGAATGGAAGAAAAAAACAAGGAAATTCCAAATGAAGCAAAGGATTGATCAGGGCTGTCTTGGGGATTCCTGCCAAGAAGCCCTGCATCTGAATAATTCTGACTGGAGGAGGACAAGAAAGCTGGCCTGCTTCCACTGTCACAGGGCACCTGCGTGCTTTCCCTGACATCAACAAGTGAATATGGAGAGTGGGAAGAATCATGGACTCCTTCAGGGTGGAAGGGACCTCAGGGGGTCTATGGCCCAACATCCTTGCTCCCAGCAGGGTCATCTCTGGGGTCAGAGCAGGTTGCTCTGTGCTTCTTTCAGCCTGGTCTCGGAAACCTCTAAAGGAGGAGACTGCACAGCGCTGTCAGGGCAACAAGTTCCAATGCTTCCTCACAAAGCAAGTGCTCCAGCTCCCTGACTGTTGTGAGGGTCCTGGGCCAGACTCGCTCCCAGGTATCAACCTCTTTCTTGTTCTGGGAACCCAAACCTCGATGCAGGGTTCTAGATGTGCTCTAATGAATACTGACTAGAAGGCGATCACCATTTCCCTCCACCTCCTGCCTGTGCTCCTGCTCATACAGCCCACGATGCTTCTGGCCTTCTTTGCTACCAGGGAA
>NW_020447889.1:19630-23792 GCF_003343035.1 Apteryx rowi
GAACATCCATGCTGCCTCTTCCCTATCACCTTCTTCTCCCTCATGTGCCCAGAAATGAGTGGACTCACTCCATGACACACTCCTCAACCAGTTGAGGCTGAATGGCCTGTTGCTCCCTGGGTTGCCCTCTGGGCCTTTTTTGAGAGTGGATGTAACTTTTGCCTTTCTGCAGTTATTGGGACCTCACCCCATCGCCACAACCTCTCAAGGATGACAGAGGGCAGCCTTGCTATTTTAGTGGTCAGCTATTTCAGTGTCCTTGGATGCAGCCATTCCAGTCCCAGCGACTTGTAAGGGTGGAGTTCTTGCAAGTCATCCCTCACTCAGCCCTCATGCATTGTTGGTTGCTTTTCTCACCTGGAGCCCTGACTCTAGGCACAACAGCCCGGGAGACCTTGCTGGAGAAGACGGAAGCCAAAAAGGCACTGAGCTCTTCAGACCTCCCTACATCTGCTCTTCCTCGATTCTCTGCCCCCTTCAGCAAGGAGCCAACATTTTCCTTTTTATTCTTTACTRTTCCTGAAGCAGTAGCAGCTCTTCTTCATGCCTTTGATGTCCCCTGCCAGAGTGTACCTTCTGAGAGCTTTGGCTTCCCTAACACCATCCCATCTTTACTGGACAATATTTTTGAATTCCTCCTTTTCAGCCTCTCCCTCCTTCTGCTTCTTGTATGCTGCCTTATTGCCCTGGAGTTGAGTTGTGACTTCCCATTTTAGCCTGGTTTCCCCTTCTCATGCTGTTTCCCACTACCAAGAAGAGATCCATGATCTCTTCAAGCACTCGGAGGCTGCTGCTGTACTGCTCTTCGCCTCCATTTCACCAGGCTGAAGAAGCCCAGGTCCCTCAGCCTCGCCATACGGGCCATGTGCTTCAGGATACTAACCCCATCTTGGAAGACTCCTCTGGACCCTCTCCAATTGCTCTCCATTCCTCCAGCACTGGGCAGCCCACACTGGGACACACTATTCCAGATGCGGCCACACCAGGGCTGAGTCGAGGGGGATAATAATTCCACTTGTCTGGGTGGCCACACTCTTCCTGAAGCAGCCTCGTATGCAGCTGGCCTCATTTGCAGTGAGCGTGCACCACTGGTTCATATGGCATCCCTCGTAATGTCCAGGCCCTTCTCCTCAGGGTCACTTCTCTGACAGTCAGGTGCCAGCCTCTCCTGATGCACAGACTGTTCTGTCCCCTGATGCGGCACCTGCCACTGCTCCTTGTACGACAGCATGAGGTTTCTGTTGGCCCAATCCCCAAGCTTCTCAAGGCCCCCTCTTGATTAAAGCTCCCTTGTGTCAGCTGTAAATGAGTGTGTGCAGATGGCTCATCCTGTCTTGCGGTGCCTCTGACAGGATAACAGCAGGAGGACGTGCAGGACACTACACATAATAAAAGGAGGTAGTCATTTAAAGGGACTGCTGGCAAAGGTAGGCATCACCATGGCAAGCAGCTCAGAAAAGCCAAGGGAATGTATGAAGAAAGCAAATCCAGGGTCAAAGGGGAAAGGCTAAACAGGGGTTGGCTGACTTCATGGGAGGGTATCAGGTTGGTAAAAGAAAACAACTTGGAATATGGAAAAGAGGGAAAAATGCAATAAAAAGTGAAGAAAAAAAAAAAAGAGGCTATTTGGGGGTAGCTGCCAAGCAACCCTGAATTTGAACTACTCTGGAGCAGGAGAAGGAACATGCATTTGATCTGATTATACTTTTCTGAGATCTGTTTCCATGATCACAAGCAAACTGAATGTTTTCCCAAGATCAAGAGAAGACTTGGGGTGGAAGGAAATGTAGAATCTTTCCTTTTGGAAGGAACCCCAGGATGTCTCTGGCCCAACCTCCTTCCCACAGCAGGGTCAGCTAACAAGTGCGATCAGGTTTCTCAGGGCTTTACTCATTTCAGACTTGAAAACCTCTGAGGATGGAGATGGCACAGCCTCTCAGGGCAACCTGCCCCAGTGCTTGRCTSYCWGGATGGGTCAAAAGTTTCTCCTTACACCCAGCGTGAACCTCTCTTCTTTCACCTAATGCCCATCGGCCTTCACCCTTGCATCATGCACAGCAGTGAAGAGTCTGGCTCCATCTCCTTCATGACGTCCTGGTATGTATGGCAAGGCTGTTATTAGGTGTCCCCAAAGCCTTCTCTTCTCCAGGCTGAACAAACGCAGCTCCCTCACCTCCCAGAGGGACAAAGTCAACATTAACTAGGTGTGCCTAGGAGCTTTAAGGCTTTTGCAGTCCTTCTCTATATTCTTGGATCAGCAAAGGACCTCATGGATGTTAGAGTGCAATCACCCTCATGCCATGACTTTCTGCATTTGTCACACTCATTTGGCATCATGTTGTCATGTACAGGTGTTGTAGGCTGTGAAGAGGGCTCACTCTGGAGAAGCAGTCACTCATAATGAAACCTTGAACTGGAAACCTTTCAGGCCCAAGAGGCAACCTCACACCACTAGGAGGGGCTGGCTCTGGGGAGGCCATNCTCCTTCCCACAGCAGGGTCAGCTAACAAGTGCGATCAGGTTTCTCAGGGCTTTACTCATTTCAGACTTGAAAACCTCTGAGGATGGAGATGGCACAGCCTCTCAGGGCAACCTGCCCCAGTGCTTGRCTSYCWGGATGGGTCAAAAGTTTCTCCTTACACCCAGCGTGAACCTCTCTTCTTTCACCTAATGCCCATCGGCCTTCACCCTTGCATCATGCACAGCAGTGAAGAGTCTGGCTCCATCTCCTTCATGACGTCCTGGTATGTATGGCAAGGCTGTTATTAGGTGTCCCCAAAGCCTTCTCTTCTCCAGGCTGAACAAACGCAGCTCCCTCACCTCCCAGAGGGACAAAGTCAACATTAACTAGGTGTGCCTAGGAGCTTTAAGGCTTTTGCAGTCCTTCTCTATATTCTTGGATCAGCAAAGGACCTCATGGATGTTAGAGTGCAATCACCCTCATGCCATGACTTTCTGCATTTGTCACACTCATTTGGCATCATGTTGTCATGTACAGGTGTTGTAGGCTGTGAAGAGGGCTCACTCTGGAGAAGCAGTCACTCATAATGAAACCTTGAACTGGAAACCTTTCAGGCCCAAGAGGCAACCTCACACCACTAGGAGGGGCTGGCTCTGGGGAGGCCATGTCAGGTGCTAACCCACGTGCAACAAAAGGATTTGCTGCCTGCAAGAATTGCAGTGGCTATCGCCAGAGAGGACAAAATCATCAAATCGTTCAGGCTGCAAGGGACGTTGGGAGCTCTCTAGTCTAACTCCCTGCTCACATCAGGATCAACATCGAATTCACACCAAGTTCTTGAGGGCTTTGTGCAGCTGCGTCCTTCAAGCCTCCCAGAAGAGAGAGTCCATAACCCCTCTGGACCCCACTTCAAATGCTTCAGGATCCTCACTGATTTTTCTTCCCTATACACAATTTTGACTGCACTTGTTTCAGCTTATAACCTTTGCCTCTCCTTCTCCTGCCATGAATTCCTGTAAAAACCTGGTTCATTCTCAGTGGCAACCTTGAGCTGGGAAGCCACTATGAGTCCTCTGCAAAACCTTCCCTTCTCTGCGCTGAACAAGCCCTGTTCCCTCACAGGGCAAGTGCTCCAGCCCCCAGCCACCTTGGAGGCCTGCCACTGGACTCACTCCATGTGATCAACAGCGTTCGTCTACAGGGAGCCCCAACTCTACGCAGTATCTAGATGTGCTCTAACGAGTGTTGAGTAGAGGGGCATAATCACTTCCCTCCATCTCCTGGCTGTGCTCCTGTTCATGCAGCCCAAGATGCTGTGGCCTGCTTTGCTGCCAGGGCACACTGCTGGCTGATGTTCAGCTTGCTGCCCACAAAGACACCCAGGTCCTTTCTCTGCAGAGCACGCCCCAGCCCCTAGCACTGCAGGGTGTTGGTCTACCCCAGGTGCAGGATCTGCATTTGTCCTTGTTGAATTTCCTGACAGTCCATTCCTCCTGCCTGCTGAGGACCACCTGAATGGCAGCCCTCAAACATATGACTGTTCCTCCTGAGTAAGCGTCATCTACAAAGGTGATGAGAGTTGCATCCTCCAGGTCACTGATGAATCTGTTAGACAGGACAGGTCCGAGTATAGACCCCTGCATACTCCACCTTTACCTGGCTTCCCAGTAAAGCATAACCCATTCAAAAAAACCCTCTGAG
>NW_020447889.1:25639-26896 GCF_003343035.1 Apteryx rowi
GTGTGAGGGTCAGCACTCAGCCTGCCCAGGTTGCTCCCCACAGCACTGCTGGGAGAAGCTCTGCGTGAGACGAGTGATCCCTGGCAGGGCAAGTTGAGCATCCTCTCCAGAGGATGCTGCATGGGTCAGGGCTGCTTACATCTCCAGCTCACTCCCAGGATATTTCTGGAAGGGACTTTCCAAAAGGAAGTTCAAGGCAGGGGATACATGAAAGGGAAGGAGCTGTCATGAGTCTGTGCTTTCAGTTATTTTCTGTTAGGGTGGGGTGAAATGGGATTGAATCTGTCAGGTTTAGACAGGGGACGGAGGCTCCAAAACAGTGACAGTGAGAGAGGAGCAGTTCTGGGAGGGACTCAGCAAATGCCTCCATCCACCCCTCAGCCTAAGGACAGAACCAGCATCACCTTCCAGCCTCAGCAAGGTTTGTCTCCCCTGCTCCATAGCACCGGCAAACACGGAGGTGCACTGGGCAGTGTCCTGCCCCCAGGAGTTTTCTGCAGGGCAGAGCTGAGCACCCAGCAGGTGGGATGGGGTGTGTGGGCACTGAGAGGGGAGAGACATGGGGACAGAGAAACAGCTTCCCGCAGGGATGGCTCCAGGCAGCAGAATCATGGTCAGAGTGTGAGAGGAAACCATCAACTCCAATGTCTCCTCTCCTCTCCCAGCCAGCACAGCACTTTGGTCTCAAGGCTTGGGGGTCCAGGGCAGGAGATGTTTCCTTGCAGCCGGACATGCAGGAGAGGAGACATTCCTGAGTGCCCCTCTCTCCCTCCCTGACCCTGCCTCCCTCACCACAAATACCACGGTATTGCTGCACGTTTCCCACCTGCCCATGCTGCCCTTGTGCTTCCCCTTGGACTCTCTGGGCAGGGGGGTTTCTGATGCAGTTCAGACACTGACCCTGCGGGTCCTGCCCTGCAGACGTGTCCTTGACAGTGAGGTGTCCAAGTGCCCCTCTCACCTGTGGGGCTTTGGGCAATGCAGTGTGGGGGGCTGGGAATGAGCCAACTCTCTCACCAGGACACCCCATCCTTAGGACATTCTGCCATTTTCCTGAGGTGTCTGGCTGGGCTGCAAGCTGCCCTCCACAAGGACACAGCTCTCCCATTGCAGCTGCGTGTTATCTAGGTGCCCCAGGATGAAGACACCTAGATCCTGAGACCACACTGGGACATGCTGCTGGGGGTCTGGATGTGGGCAGCTGGAAGGAGCCTGATGTGTTGCTGGCTAGAAGGGGAGGGCTGAGACCTGCCTCAC
>NW_020447889.1:28050-30557 GCF_003343035.1 Apteryx rowi
CTTTGGGTGTTTCATTTTCATTGTGCTGTCCTATGTGCAGATCTTCACTGCTGTGCTGAGGATCCCTTCTGAGCAGGGACGACACAAAGCCTTTTCCACGTGTATCCCTCACCTGGCCGTGGTCTCCCTCTTTCTCAGCACTATTGTCTTTGCTTACCTGAAGCCCCCCTCCCTCTCCTCCCCAGCTCTGGATCTGGTGCTGGCTATGCTGTACGCAGTGGTGCCTCCAGCAGTGAACCCCCTCATCTACAGCATGAGGAACAAGGAGCTCAAATGTGCCCTGAGAAACCTTGTTCAATGGGTACAATGTCAGCACCAGTAACCATCCCATGTGCATTTGCTCATCATTTCCAGGGTATTTGCCATCATAGCTATGCGTTGTTCATGTCTGTCTTTCTTTCTTTCTTATTTTTCTCCATTACATTCTTGTAAAAGAAAACATATTTTGCCTTGTGCCACTTGTCCTCAGGAATCTCTCATTTGAATCTGATCCAGAGGCTGTTTTGAAGCAAGAAGCCAGGCTTCCCCCTTCATCAGCAGACATGGGGGAACCTCAGAGCCCGCTAGTCTGAGCTCCTTGGATACCTTCAGTGCAATGAGCAGAGTTTCCCTTTGCAGGGTCTCTTTTGGCACTGATAGCAAGGGAGCTCAGGGGCACAAAGTCAGGCTCCGATGAGTACAGGTGTGGCCAAACCATGGGTCCCGTGTCCTTTAAAAGAGCTCAACTCCTGTGGCCCCAGTCAGGGCATCATCTCACACCCCTCTCCTGTGAGGGTGGCAGCCAGCTGTCACCATGGGCTGGTCCCTTCCCTCTACAGTGTTCCAACACTCAAAGCAGAGCAAAAGTTGAAAGGAGAAGAGTCTGGACAAAGTCTGTGGGGACAGGCCCTCTGTTGCTCAGGACCGTTCCCCCACTGCCACAGCAGACATTTCCTCACTGCACCCTTTGCGTGGGGCCTGCAGCTTTCTTGGAGACACATCCACCAAGAGCCACAGGACTTTCTCCCTTCAAGGCCTTTCCAAGTCTGGCCTTTCTTCAGAAGCTGGAGTCAAAAATACGCCCAAGGGATTGCACCACGAGAAGGCCTGCTCTTCTGCTTGTGAACTTCTTGGAATCCAGGGGATGAGCTCAGAGTCCCTGGGTGATCTGTTAGGGACTGAGGGCTGGATCCAGGATTCATCTCTTGGTGACCAGTGCCAGTGGAGACTGGGAATGGTCTCTGAATTTTCTGCCCAAGGCTGTCCCTCAGGTGACAGTGCTGATGAGAGATGCCCATCCTTCTGGAGGGGAATCTGAGCCCCAGGAGAGCTCAGGGGATCTTCAGGGACAGCGTGTGCCTGGGGTGGGCAGTGAGTGGAGCCTCACAAAATGAGGGATGGTCCACGGTGGAGTGACCAGAAGGTAGAGCACTAAATCCAGGTATGCACAGGGAAAGGAGGACTCTGCAGTCCCCAGAGAGGCAGTGGGGACCCAGGAGGCCCGGGGAAGGGGCACTGGAGAGTGATTCCTGCACCCTCAGTGAAACACCACAGGCTGGAGCTAGTGCACACCCAAACACATCCCCTGCCATTGCAAATGCCCTGGGGTCTCTCTGAGCACCATTCATGAGTACAGGCATGTGTCAGCAGTATCAGTGGTGTTGATCCCTGTCCAGCTGGGTCTGCTTCCCTCCCTGACCAGCATGGCCAGAGATGAGACAGGAGCTACCCCATGGCCTCATGACCCCACAGGCACTCACTCTGCAGAGCAGCACCACCAGCCTGGGGAGCACAGAGCAGGGCTGCAGGAACGGCCAGGCCAGCATGGACACACTGACCTGGGGAAAGGCTCTCTGGGGAGCAGGGATGTCCCAGGAGAGAAGCAGGGCAGCGTTCAGAGATAGGAAATGAAAACGAGAAGCAGGTTTCACTGTGCACCAGCTGGCAGCAGGCAGCTCTGTCCCCGAGGCAGCAGAAGCTGCCGGAGGGGCTGCAGGGCTGGAGCTCTCATGCTGTGCTGGGCATCAGGGTGGGCATGGAGGGGCTGCAGGCAGACAGGGAGGGGGATGTGCTGGGCACAAGAGCAGGGCAGACAGAGAGTGACCGGTCTCATTGCAGGGCCTCTTGCCCCTGCTGGGGGCCTTGGGCCATGCCTGAGTTACACTGCGGACATGGCTGTGCCTGGTCCTGCACCTCTCGGGTCCTGACCTGTTCCTGTCCCCATCCTGCTGACCTGACTCCCTACCTCTGCCTCGGACCTGCCTCCAGCTACAGCCAAGGAAGCCTTGGCAAGGGAAGCTGGCATCCAAGGAGATCCCAAAGAAGGCTGTAAATGCAAAAGGTGACCCTATATCCATAGCAGCAACTCTTGCCTGACAGGCAATTTAAAGGTGTCAGGAGAGCTTCAGATTTGGACCCTCTACCCAGAGAACACTGCATGCAGAGTCCTGGCCACATGAAGAAGTGAAAGCAGTCACTTGTTGTCTGATTTGATGATGCCCAGTTATGACAACAGGTCTTTCTGTGTC
>NW_020447889.1:31817-33066 GCF_003343035.1 Apteryx rowi
CATGGGCTGCCCAGAGGGAGCATTGAGACCTTGTCTGTGCACACAAGGATGGAGTGAGGAAAGGCAGAGCTCAGCTGGAGCTGGCACCAGAGACCTCAGGCATGGAGAAGGCTGTGCTATTATTAAATGACTCTTAAATAATCCCCCAGAGTCTGGGCGGTCTGAGCACCTGCGCCATGCCCAGTCTGGGCTGTGCCCCACTTGGGGGTCAGCAAACAAACAGCCATGCTCCAGGATCTGCCGGGATCCGGTTGCAGAAGAGAGGTCATGCAAGGCTGCCCTTTTCCCCTCCGTCGGGATACAGTGACCTGCAGGAGGACGCAGCTGGCCAAGCACCACCCCACAGCTGGGGTGAGCAGCCAGCACAGGAAAAGGGTGATGTGAGGGGCTGGTCTGGGACGATGGCCCTGGGCAGCTTCCCCAGTGTGTCCATGCAACACAGGGAASAACCTGGGCTCTTCTCTCCTGCACCCACCATGTCCTGGTGCCTTTCCCAGGAGACCTSCATTTGCCCTGCAGGTACACGGCCAAATGCTCCCACACTGCTGTTCACACACAGTAGCTGCCTGCTGGCATTTTTTCCCTCCTGGGCCCTTTCCAGCCCAGATCATCCCCAGCTCTCCCCACCTCCCCTGCCCTCTCCACCCAGCAGAGCAGCCCAAGCTGRCGGTGGCCCCCAGCAGTGCCCGTTACAGAGGGCTGCAGAGCTCTGGGCACTCACTCCTCAGCCACAGCCCCTCTGAAGGGCACAGCAGCTCCTGGGGGGCAGAGAGAGGTGTGAGCCCATYGGCCCCAGGGCTGGGGRCCAGCAATGGCACAAGGAAATGGAGGCCACTCACTCTGTGTCTCCACTGCTCTCATCACCAGGAGATCCTTAACCCTGGCTGCCTGCAGCCCCTCTGGGCAGCCCCTCTCCCCAAGATGGCACACGAGTCCTGGCCCCGGGGCTCCTCAGGCAGCTCCAGTGACAGGGCAGCCTGCCCCGAGCTGACACACACAGAAACAGGTTTTCATTTATTCTTCTCCACAAACACACAATTGCTGCTTTGCTCTTCTCTGGAGACATCCCTGCTCCCCAGAGAGCCTTTCCCCAGGTCAGTGTGTCCGTGCTGGCCTGCCTGGCCATTCCTGCAGCCCTCCCCTGTGCTCCCTGCAGGGATCCGGGCTRGCGGTGCTGCTCTGCAGGGCGAGCGGGCTGTGGGGTCCCGGGGTGACTCCACACTGGCTGTGCTGGTCCAGGCAGACCCAG
>NW_020447890.1:0-24741 GCF_003343035.1 Apteryx rowi
CAGCCTACTGACCTCCTCCTGTAACTCCCTTACCTGACAACACAGCTTGTCAACAGCAGCACACCTCCTGCAGGAGAGCTGRCTGCCAGCCCAGGCCTCCYRGAGAGGCCCCAAGCACTCCCTGCAGCCTGAGACCTGTAGAGCTGCATCTACTGTCAGAGGGTCGGTCTGGGTCGCAGCCCCTGACACAGCAACTCCAACAGCCACTGGGGAACGTGCTGTGCGGCATCTCACAACCATACCTGAGGAAACGTACACCACAGGGAACAGAAACAAAAGTTCCTTCACACGCCCTTCTGTGCAAGTTGCTGCACAAACTGCTGCATCTGTTCGCTGCTTCTGGGAGCTGTGCTCTAGGCCTGGCTCTTATATAGGCCTCTCCCTAGCACTGCCTAAGAGGGTGCTTGACCGCCCTAATCAAGGGCCACTGGGATCAAAGGCCCCAACTCCCTCTGGTCAGGGGCAACCAAGAGAGCTCGTTAGCAGCAGCCACTCCTAGCTAGAGCTTTTCCCAGGAGCTTTTCCCAGGAGAAGTCAAGGCCTCCTGCAGTTGTCCTTGCCTAGCTTCCCCTTTCCCGTTCACAGCAATCACCTGCTAGTTCCTCGGGGGTCCTCAGGAAGCCCACAACTTCCAACAAGATCCTCAAGTTCTAGTCAGAGCCCAAACACTGCTGCRCAAACTGCTGCGTCTGTTTGCTGCGTCTGTTAGCTGCGCTCGAGATGTGAGAATACTGAGCAAATACAAACAGTCCATCATCTCACTAGCCTTTATAAATCTGCCTTTGGAACTGGGATGCTATAAATCCTTAGAGAATTTAGGAAAATTCTCCTAAAGTAAGTTGAATTATGGATGTGTTCTTTGAGAAAGGATCTGCCATTAACTTGCTGTATGAGCTTGGACCTGCTATTCCCTTCCCACAATCCGAGTGCTGTTGCATGGTAATTTCACTGCAAAGCTAAAATAATACCACCAGGAGGAAACACAATAACGCTGGCTAATTAATAGGTCACTAGCAAGGAATTAAAGCTCAGTGTCATGGTGGATAGCTAGATGACCATGACCACAGGTACAGGTGGAGTCAGCAATATTACAAGATCAAGAGTCTCCATATGACACAGTAAAACGTCTGGAAATTAAAACTAGGCATATTTTGTTTAGAATTAAGCTGTATATTTAGAGCATATTTATATGAATATTATATATAATGTCCATCTATGTTGCATATTTAGAATCATTAAGGTAATTAACCATTGGATTAACTTCCCAAGGGCTGTGCTCATTCCCCTATCAATGTCAAACTTTCAGTCATTATTGGATGTTCTTGTTAGTTTTTTCTAATTAACGTGAAATATGTTCGAGGCAGTCCTATAGAGTCTTATACAGAAATCAGAAGAGAAGACCACAGTGTTCCTCTGGGTTTGTATATAAAATCCATATATTTCCAAGAAAGGAAAGAAGTGTAACTCAGGCCTTTCTTTAATCTGTTGAAGCTCCTTTACTCCTTTTGAGACACGTTATAGTAAAAGCCCATAAAGTTGCCTGCCAGATCACAGGGCAAGATTATGAGGCACTGGAAACAGCCCTTACTCATGGAACAAATGTAGATCATGAAAGGAAAAAAAGTAAAGATGCAACATATGGAACCTCATGCTGCTGTCTTTAAGAAGCCTCTGTAACTTCTTGAGCTTCTTACTTTTTCACCCGTAAGTAAACATTAATATTTGCCTGTCTTATGGGTGTGTACATTAATTAATGCTTTATTCCTAAATTCTCTTTTGATTGTCAGATTCACCACTGATGGTTTTGTGATGCTGGAGCTATGCATATATTATCAATAAAGTTAATCATATGCTTCAATTATTTATCACTTGTTGGTCTTCATGTGATGCAAATGGCTAAAGTGTTCATGACAGTCTGTGCTATCCAGATGAGCAGTAGTACAGAACAGACTGGCATACAAACAGCACCAAGCATTTGCAAAGAGATTACCAATAAAATGCGCTGTCAGAAATTTTTTATGCAGCAATTTGCAAACTTTTTACAAGTGTGGCCCGCACACAAGACCAAAACTCTTGTGTGCTCCCTGAGCCCTGACATAAATATCAGATGTTACTAAAGTTCTGTAAGGCTCTTGACCTTAATTTGAACAGCTACAATGCAAACTGGGATTGTCCTCTTTAGTTTGGGGACCTTTATTCTAGATACTAATTTAGAAGACAGTGTGGAGGGAGGTGGCTATTTCAAAACAACTCCTTATACCTGTGATTCCCAGACTTCTTGGAGTTAGTGGAAAAGATTGAAAAACTTTGAAATTGATTTTGTATTTGAAAGCAAGACCAGTCAGAAAGCCAGTGCAAGCTGTTTGCAGTGACTTGTGTAGCCTTTCCTGGGCACATAGTTTCACACCTGCAGGTAGAGCTTGATGACTGCAGCTGATTGTACCTAGATGTGAAAACAGAGGTCCTTGGGAAGCTATGACTGCTTGCTGTTCTCCTTATCAAATCCAATGACCACCTGTGATCACTGGTGTGTCTTCCAAGGGGATAATGAATACCAAATCAGGGAATGGGAAGATGGGAAGTGTTTTTGTCACTAGGATTATCCAGTGCTTCAGTAAAGCAGAAATGTTCAAAAGTACTGTTAAAAATGCTTCCCTGAAATCTTAGCTATGTTGCCTCTTGCCATTACCCCTCTCCCAGCTGAAAGAATGAATCCTTTTTTTCCATAAAGAATATTGTAACCTTGGAGGTCTTCATAAACTCTGATCATGTTCTCCTTGAGCCTTCTTTTTTTGCATAAATCATAAAAATTAATATAGTTTGTTAGGTAGATAATAACAGAGGTTTACAGACTGAGTTGTTGAGTCATTCAGCATTCTAATGGAAAAACTCATTCTGAGAACTCACACGGAGGTGGATGGCACCCCATAAAATATAGTCACTACAAGAATGCAATTTTAGCTTCAATTTTGGCTTTATTCAATGGGTATATGTCCTTAATTTGCCTCTCCGCTATGTGAAGCTGATATCCTTGAATAAGAAATTGAGAGGTACATGGTTTATTTTTTTCCCCCATTAGCATTCTTCCTTACTGTAGATGCAATCAACGTTAAGAGCAAGACTGTAAAACATGCTATTTTTTGGATACATATAGTGACAAGATGTCAATTTGGAATGCAAGTGTTCTTTAGTGCATGACCTGCAAAAAGATCTATTTGCAAACCTTAATAACAGTGTTAGAGACAGTGGGAAGGATGGTCAATGATGAGAATTAAGAGTTGTCTACTGTATACTACGGACATTAATATGCCTTGACTGTAAACAGAATGAAAGGATCAAAAATGAAGTTCTGGGCAGGACTGGCAGAACAGTAGCCATCCAAGAGCTCTGAAGAGACTGTAAGAGAAAGAGGACGCCCCCAAGCAATGAAATTCTCAAGAGGACATCCTACTGAGATGTGCAGCTCTTCAGAGGAGCCATGCAACTGTTCCTACCAAAGCCTGGGATTCCCAAACATCTGTAAATGTAAAACAAGGGCATTTGTGCAATGTTAGTGTCCACGATTTTCTCCCCTCAGTCAGGCAGCCATGCAACAGGCCTCTCTAAGACCCTGAAGGACTCTGGTGGGTAGATTGACCTTGCCTCTCATTTGCATGCATCCATGTGATGGCTAGGTGTAAAATGCTGTCAGTCTGATCTGGCATCAGATTTCAGTGACTCTGTGCAGTTGTCAATGACAACAAATGATGGAAGGTGGAGGTGGTGGAAATGAATGGCAGCAGTATTTTCTGCAGGCAGAAATAGACATACAAATGAAAATGAAAGGAGGCACCWGGAGTGACTATGAAGTTCTCGGACAGAGCTGGTGGAGGCAGCCTAATACCCTGAACATGCAAATGCAAAGACTTTACCTTCAGCTACCCATTCAAACCCTGGAGAGTCTGTCCTGGCTCTCAACACTGAGAAAGTGACTTTCATTCTGATGCCCATGCGGAGGTTTTCACACACAGGGTAAAACTGGTTGCCGTCTAGAGCTGGTGAAGATCACGTGAGGCAGTTCATAACAGGGGCCAGATGCCTGGGGGACTCTACAACCCCCTTTCCCTTTGGCTGTCAGTGACTGTTTTATGTAATGTGGTTTACAGAGCTGCCAAACATTGTGCAGTGACTTTGAGCAGAGCAGATGACACAGAGGTCTCTGAGTCACATAGTCACTCTGGTCCCTCTGTCCCTGCCCTGTCAGTCCCTTCTCATAGATCCGTGAGAGTAACACACATACAACAGTGACAGTGAGAGAGAATGGTGGAAATGGACAGAAGACAACAAGAAAGCGAGAAAGGGATGAAGCAAAGAGGGAGGGGGAGGCTGCAGGAGTGGCTGAGGCTCGCTGAGACCTTCCAGGACTGATGGGTCTCAAGCACTGCAAAACTCCAGTCCATGGGTTGGAAGATGTGGAACTGCTCACAGCTCTTGATGCCAGTGAAAGAAGGACTCCTCCACTGCAAAGCTGTCCTCATCAGACTTAACAGCAATTTGGATGTACCAGCTTTTCCAAAGAGTCTCTGTCTGTATATAGTATATGCTTGGATCTGGGATTGTTTAACAAAAGTGAAAGAGCACCAGGAGGAACAGTCACTTTCTCAGGAGCGAAGACCCAGGTCAGAGTTGTCACTGCATGAGAGCAAGCGGCAAGGATTATCAAACCTCAGTCTGCAGAAGGTATGGTGTTGTCAGCTGTGGACTAGTCAGAATGAAATCTCTCCCAAATCAAAGAAGGGCAAAGACAGCGATATCCCCTATGGGCTGGCTTTTTTCTTTACCCTTTCTCTCAAGGCTGCTAGGGTTTGCAAGAGTTCCCTCTGATATGTGATGAGATCAGGAAAAACAGGCTAATTAGCCATGTATATTACAGCGATGTCCTATCTGACTAAGACTTTTGGTGTGACTTTTGTATATTAATACATAACAAGGACTGACATTCATTTATTCTGCCTCCAACAGATCTCATGTTGCTACTTACGTGAACACACACATGTGCCAGGTTAATATGACAATTAAGTTTTACTAATCAAACCTATAAAGGCAATTCTGAGACRAAATCTGTAACATTTCTGCTCAAGAAATGCCCTGACTGCTGAACAATGGGCTACAACAGCACATCCTTCAGAACTGCTTATTTTTTTCTCAGCCTGAACAAGTAAGATACAGTCGCCTTTGTGAAATGATTGTTTCTGCACAAGTTTGGTCTCAGTATCATTTTTTCTTTAGTTTGGAAAGTAGCTAATCACAAACCCAAAAGTTAAAATAAATGTAATACCTGCTCCTGCTGTTCTTATGCAAAAGTCGATAGACTTTTATCCATGCAAAGCCTGAATTATCGGCCTCTGCATTGAGAGGCACTGAAATCTGCCCCCCTTGAAAAATCTCAAACCTCCAGGGATAACTAGCCTATTTGTATTAAGCAGGTAAAAGACATATATATATATATAAAATTCCTTTCCTATACCCTAATCTGCCAGAGGCAATCATTCATAATGACACTGCTACATCATCCGTGTCCTTGCTGGGGATGTGGGCAACGTACTTCATAGTGTACAAAGAAGAAGGGATGAGAGGCAGGGACACCAACTATATCTGTTTTGAGGATATATTGAAACACGAAGTGACTAAAATAGGTGGCATGTAGGTGGGAGCACAATGCCTTTGTCAACCAGGTCCTGGTTGTTGTAGTGTCAGCTAAACCCACATAAGGGACATCATAAATGAGATATCAGAGTAACAGGTACCCAGACAGACATGTAGGGAAGCTCATTCCAGACACATGTGTAATAAAGGAAATAGTGGAGCAGCGCATTGATCCTATGGCAGTGGCACTGCAATATGTTTTTCCCTGGGAGCAGTTGCCTGATGTTGGAGGGGAAGCACACACACAAGTTTCTGAGGGAACAGTTTTTTTGGGTGGGGGCAGCAGCAAAATCAAAATCTTTTGCAGGATAATATCAGTTTTGAAGAAATAATTTGCCACAGAAAAGAAGTTTTGAAGTAGAACAGCAATTCCTTGCTGGCTTAGACTCTTTTATTTTGGTTTTCTCAAATTCTTTCAACTCTAATTTCATTTCTGCTCATGCAATTGCTTTTTCAGCTGGCCCACTGCATTTAAGCTTGCATAGAAATAGTTTTGTTTCAGTAAGACTGGTCAATCTTGTTGCTGTTTGCCCTGAGCCTCCCTGTGCAGTTTTCAGATTTGCTCATTTTATACAAGAGGTCATCTTGGAGGGGGTGGCAGCTGTCAGTTAGGCTAGGTTCACCCTTTGAAATCAGTAATAGGCATCAATGTGCATCTGCATGTGTGGCAAAAGGAGCTGCGACTGCCAGTTTCTATGGCTGACTCTCATATGTTGGATGCTGATATGAAGCAGTGAATACTCATTAACTTTATAACATAAAGTCTATCCTCCCCAAAGGGATGTGGAAACAAACTCAAGTTCTACTCAGGAGTTGTCTCATTTCCTAGGCAAAAATTTCATACCACATTCAACTCACCTTGCGGCAAGGTGCTGTTTGAGCATTGTGCTAGTTGAGCAGATCACAACCTGCGGCTGCTCAGAAACAGCACTTCTCCATACAACCGTTTCAGGCAAGAAGGAAAAAAAAAAAAACTAGGCATAGGGTTCTGACCTTCATTTTTTTTGTGTGCTAGTTGGTGAATGTACATTACAAACAACCTTTGTGGCAGTCCCCAGCTGAGATGAGCTGGCACAGTACTTACCCTGCAGATAACACTTACTTGAATGGTGCCGGTCCCTAGCTCAGCCCCGAGATAGCAGGGGAGGTGTTGACACTGCATGCAAACACTCAGCATGACAAATCATGGAGCAGTGGTGAATCGCCACCAAAAACGGCAGTCAGCACTGCTGGAATAGTTTTCTGGGGCACAGTCAACCTGATATTGCTGCTATTAAAAATGAGTAGACGATAGCATGTTTCTCATAAGCATTAGAGCCTGGCCCAGAGACTAGCAGTTGCAGCTCCTTCTGAAATGTTGTTCTCCTGCTTCAGTTTGGGATATAGTTCATTGAATAATGTAGTTATTAGTCGTAATGCGAAGCCCAAAAGAAAAGTCACTTTTAACAATTTTAAAATACATTTTTGAGAGGTGCGAATGAATGAAATGCATGTTCCCTTCCTTTCTCCACTCTGACATCTGTTTAACTTAAAAAGAAAAAAAAGAGAGAGAAGAAAAATACGCAAAAAAGAGCACACAGATGACTCCCACAAGGATGAGTTTAAGCTTACGACACATGTTTCTAGCCGAATCATTCCCCATAGAGCTTTCTTCCTCCCCCCATCCCCACTCTGGCTGAGCAAAGGTTTCCATGCAGAAGGCACAACTAATTGCAGTAAATGCATAGGCTCGATTCTCCAGGGGAATCACATGGAATTGCAGTAACTCAGGTATAGTTTTATGCTAATGCTTGCTCACATCCTAACCCGGGAAAAACAACCAGGCAATAATGGCCACTCTTGGATCTCCCACTCCTGGCCAAATGCATTTCTTTTCAGTAACATTGAATAATATTACTTAAATTAATTCAACTATACATTTGTTGTATGTACATGTATTATTTTATAATACTATAAGTTCTGTAATATAAAATGCACAATACATTATATATAATCTATTTTACGATTACACAT
The DNA here is from genome assembly GCF_003343035.1 of Apteryx rowi. Lineage (NCBI taxonomy): Eukaryota > Metazoa > Chordata > Aves > Apterygiformes > Apterygidae > Apteryx > Apteryx rowi. The sequence goes on from NW_020447890.1 coordinate 7,699, forward strand.
TATATATTTATATGCAATATCATATATTGCATCTTCATGTTGCATGAATAGAAAGTTATATAAAAATTAATAATTTAATTTTATAAATTAAAACAAAATATCAGTGCTCCTGAATTAACAAGTCCTCCTACAACACTTTTGAAACGCATATGATTTTATTAATGGCATAAACAACTTCTGAAAGATCAGCACTGTCCTTTTCCAGACAGATGTATTTTTTAAGAAAGGTGCGGGTAGCGCTCACGGTGCTGTCAGGAAAAGGCTGGGGAAGGAGAGGCTGCCGGGGAGAGATGGAGGAACACGTGTCTGGCCAGGATGCGTAAGAGCTATGCTAATATAGCAGGAAACTAAAATAACAGCAAGCAAAAGATGAAAGCTTGGCTCCCTCGTGAGACCCCTGATGAGGCTGTGGTTAACAAGCAGTCAGTGCTAGAAGACCCCACTCCTGGCAGAGGGCTCTGCAGGCAGCTGCCTACCAGGGGCAGTTGCGCTGCGGCCCTTCCTTGTGGGCGGGCGCAGACGGACCTGTCGTCCCGGCTGTGGGAGAGTCTCCCGCAGACCGGCCGCATGTCTCCTGGCCAGGCGCTTTGACCAGCCACCCAAGGCAAAGCCACCCCGTGCCCCGCCGGGCTACAATAACACTGCTCTGGGCCCGCCATTAGTCAGCAAGGAAACTGAGCGGCTGGGACACGTTGGCTTCAGACGCCGTCGCTGTGAACAGAGAGTGAGGCATAGCTGGTGCCCCTCTGAGGCCGGGCATTCGCACTCCCTGTGGGCAGCAGGGCTTTCATCCTTCTGCTCGAGAGCATCCACGAATCGCTGCTCATTCAATCGCAGCACGAGCCTTTGTCACGAAAACAAAAACAATCAGTTAAAGCCCAGGCGACTGTGTGCTGCTATTTCACTTTTTAATGGTAATTTCATTTGCTACTTGCTTCTTTTAGCTCATCAGAAGCGTTGCATACTCCCCTTTTTCACAATCTCAGGGCATTTCACTCTTCTCACTTCATCATGGAAGATGGAAAAATCCTCCGGCAATTTTTTGACAGGACCTGGCCTGAGCTGATTTGCTTAGCTCTTCCCCCAGTGGGATGCCCCAGATTACCCAAAAGGCTTTTAAACTGAAAAGCCTGGATTTTAATGGAGCTAGAACACTTTAGAAATAGAAAAAAAAATCTCAAAGTGACTAGATCAGGCTAGGTATAAACGAAAAAAAGGGTTTAATCATTCTTACTTCCCTCTGCCCACTGTGCCCTTGGAGGGTGAATCAATGCAGCCAGGCTTGGTGCTGCCTGCACAAGACAATTTCAGAGATACAGTGGACTCTCATAGTGCCCTCTGCTGTCCCCCTGGCCCCAGAGGCCAGGATGCAGGTCCAAACCCTCAGTAGCCTCTGAGAGGTTGGAGAGCTCCTGGATCTTCCTCCTCCTCCTGGCCTCCTTTTTATAGACATGTAACATGCAAACCAAGAACCAAAAAAGAAATTCTTCGTTATGCACCCAAAGAAAAAATGAGAAAAGTCTCTAGCATTCTTGGGCTAAGGGTTGTAGGGAACTTGTGTTAGCAACCAGCCAATCTTGATGGGAGCAGAAGTGAGGGAGGGAGATGATAACATCATCTTTCCCCAAAGAGGTTTTGGGTAAGCTTCCAGCCATTTTTCCCTATCCTTCTTGAGAACAGAGAGTATAGGAAATGGAAAATACTTGTCAAAGCAAACAACACTTATCTGTCTTCCACAAAATGTGACAAGTTTTTGATGTGAGTTAAAGCAGAGGTTCAAGTTATTTTTCTAATAATTCATACTGGTTTGTCCAGCCTTGACATAAATGTAATGGGGGAGGATGATTGATTAAGGCTGCTTGGGCCATTTTGAAAGAAAACCTGAAACTTGGGCTGGGTTTATGTAAAGATTATGTGGTAATTATAATCCTTCCTAGAGACATTGACAGGATTTGAAGCCAAGCTAGGGATAAGCTGGAGTCAGGCAAAGCTTGACAGTTTGAATTGAGCTACACTTTAAGGTTTACAACAGGAGTCAAAGAGTAGGTAATATGGCTGTTGAAAAAATGATGTTGCTTTAGAAAAAAATGAAAAGGACTTTTGGGTGAAATTTCAGCTATTTAGCCAGCACCCTGCTTCCTTCCTGTCACCCTCCCCTCCTCCCCCCCCCGCAAAAAAAAAACCCAGAAATATTTATGTTGGAAACATTCATATGACAAATCAAAATGTTGACTGGCTATTGCTTCCTGGAAATTGTGTATCTAGTACTGTGCCCTCCTTCTCCACTGTGGACATGGTCCAATGCTATACCAGCTAGTTACAGTGCGACTGCTGGTGGAGGCCTGAGGCATAGGAACTGTAACTCCTGAGAGATATTCAGCAGCAGTTCTGAGCTGACATTTTTTAGTATTCAGGTATTCACATTTTCTGACAAAAAGAAATATTTAATCTCTTGCAGAAAAAACAGGCCAATGTGACAGCGAAACACCACTTACTACTGAAAACAATTCTACAGGAAAACTTCAAACAAGCCACAGGCCAGAGCTATGCAAAGTAGAAGAGAAAAAGAATTCTTAGAAATTGTGAATGGAAAGGCATTCGATTTTCCACAGCTTATCATAAAGGCATATGAAGTTCGACATTTAATTCCATTCAGGATTTAAAAATCTTTGTTACAGGGCTGAGATCCACTCACTTGAGGCCACTAGAGTAAAGAGCAGGTGTTTTTGCCATCTGCCACCTTTTTTTTTGGTTTGATCTAATTTTAAGTGTATCTGTATCTAAAAACACATTTATTTCTGTAGTCTCTGCTATTGTGTATGAGCAGGATTTCATCTCAAGCTCCAGAGATGGTTCCCCTTCTCAATAGATGGACTCCACTTTGTTTGGGAAAGGGAGTTTTGTGCTTAGCTAGTTCTTTTTCTACAACATATTCATCTGAATCACTAAACTTCCTTGGTTTCTTCCAAACAGTTTTTATTGGTGCAAATCCTCTTTTGGAAAATGTTTGCAACTGATAATACAAGCTAAGTAATAATGACAACAACAACAACAACAAAAAGCCTCCTGCGCCTGGCATTTTACCTGTAAATCAGATGCAATAACTATGATTTCCTTGCAGAAGCCCTATTAGACCTATGGATGAAAGCATGTATAAGTATTATCATCTTAGTTAAAAGCAGATGGTTGCACAATTTAAGAACTGGATTTTGTGTACTTGGCTGCCTCAGGACAGGACATTGAGCCTGGCTAGACAGGCTCATTTCACTCTTCGTGAGACTAGTGTGTGTATCACTCTTACTTAGTTTTGAAGCTAGTTGTCAAGATAGGACTGTCTTAAAAGAGTTAAAGTATTGATCTTACATTAAAATAAAACACAAGAGACATATTAAAACATTAGCTTTTGAAGTTCCAGTTCAAAAAATAATTACATATTCTCTTACTTTGCCCCTTTCTAAACTTCTGTAACAGTTGCCAGGAGTTGATTAGTAGCAATAAGAACTACCTCAAAATTCAAAAAAGTTGCTAATAAAACACCAGTTCATGCCCCATACAGAAAATACAAGTTAAACAAACATTTTGATGCTGTGAGAACTTATACGTCCTCGTGTGCAACCAGGAATCTGTTTGGTTTAATGAACTGTGTGTTATTAAACTGAAAAAAGACGACAACAATGTAGATGAATGGGAGTGCACAGCATTGGTTACCTGAAAGGTGACTATCTGATGGTGCTTTTCCTAGGTGTAGCACCTCATGGACCGGCCGGTTGCTTTCCAGCCACGTCACGAGAAAGAAGCACCTCACTCAGGTTGGTATCTCCAGCTCTTCTGAGGTCTTCCCTGGTGAAGGGCGCCAGCCCTGGTCTATGTTCCCTGTTCGTATGCGTTGTACAAGCTGTTCCCATGTCCCGGCTAATTTCTCCTTATTCCCTGCTACCAGCTGGGAACAACGGCAGCTCTCTGCTCTGCCAGCTGTCATTGCTAGCCACTGCCAATGGTTTCTGCCACTGCAACTCTGCAGCAAGAGGAGAGATGGTGTTCAAGATTGACATAGTTTACAGGCAGAAGACTTTTAAACAGATTCCTTTATTTCACAGCTTTCATGAGAGTCTCAGAGAGGGATTCCTGTCCTTGTTCCTTTCTTCTGCAATAACCAGTGCACAGTTAGTAGGTCCAGACTTTGATCTGCTGTTGCAATGAAAAGCATTTCCCTCTTTATGACAGGCCTCCTTTTTTAACAGAAATGGCTCCCAACCATAATAAAGCAATATAAGAGAAACATGCATCAGGCCCACCCATTAGTCCCTTTCAACCTTCTCTCTTTTGCTTTCCATCACATGCCAACAAAGTGATCCACATTTTTTTGTTTAATCTTCTCTCTGGGAAATCTTTGGGTAGATGGTAAGAAAAGATCTTTCAGGTCTCCATTACCAGGTTTAAAATTATCAGAATATCTTTAAATAATAAATTAATTTCATCAGCTGTTACAGAAGTCAAGACAAAGCAGTTTTTACTTTCAGTGACAGAATTAATACTGGGCAAAGAGGCAAATGGAGAATGAGTAGCTTTTGGTTTTGCCGATAATGAAGAAAGGCAGTTCTTTTCAGAGGGGAAGGGTTTCTACCCAGTATTTATTTGAAGGCAATATTAATCTTGCCCATTTATTGCTTTTATTTCAAGGGCTTACAAGTGTTTGAGATTACTCATCATGCACTGGATGACACAATTGATTTGGTTGCTATAGGAAATGAAGTAAGAACAAAGGGGAAGCTTCAGTTCTCAATCTTTTCCACTCAAAACCCCCTTCATCTTTCCCTAAGCAACATGCTGAATTTCTACAGTTTCTGTGAGCTCTGGCACACCTGATGGGAATAGGTCGATACATCGCACTTGATAAAGTGCAGCACTTACAAAGCAATGTGGCAGAACGTGGACTGTAAATTTCTGCCTTTTGATGGCAGCTGGACAAGATGTTTGGTCTGACTGTGAAGATTTATTCTTTTTTCTACTCCCCTGGACAGAAAGAGATTGTTGACAGTTACTGAGGGATGCATTGGTAGGGATGCGCTGTGAAAGGAGACACTGAAGTAAAGGAAAGAAAAGGAAAAGTTTGAGTATAAATAGTCAAAAAATACATCCAGCCTTTTAGACTGAATAGGCCCTTATTCTGGAAGTTATAAAGAAGCTGAATAGGAAAGCACTAAGTTGCTTTAAGACTGAAGGGAGTCCAAAGGGGCTTTTTACCTAATTGAAGCGGTTTTCAACCTCTCTGGGAGGATAAATGATGAAGAAATCGATGAACAGCACAGAGGGTGAAGCAGCTTTGAGCAGCAGGACATTGATGGCATGCCTTGATAAAAGTAAAAATGTGTTTTCTTTTTCTTTGGCAAAACTAGGCACTGCATCACCACATAACCACCTTAATATTTCAACTGTTTGAAAGTTCATTTACTGAATACGGCTCTCTGCTATGAAGAACTGCATCTGAGCAATTTAAGGAAGTTTTTCTTTGCCAGCTGTATTTGTAGGCAGGTGGCAGTGATTGGCCTGGAAACTGTATGCTCCATATTTCTCAGTATTTACACCTGAGTAAAAACAAATCTGTTTTCTTTCCTTTGCGCCTGTCTTTATCTATCTAGCCTTTTCACACTCACACAAGATAGCAGAAGGAACTAAATCTTCAAATTGTAGCCTGAGAGACTATCATCATAATTGGATAAGATGCTAAAACCAGAATCAGCATGCTCTACAAAAAGCTTTAAGAAAAAATAATGATGTAATGCCTCATTTAGGATAAGCAAATCCTTGGATTTCTGGAAAGGCAAACACATTCTGAAACAAGCAAAGCACCGGTAACATCCATTTTTCTCCTGTTAGCATAGTTTGCTCAAGTCTAATGGGGTAAGATACTATACATCCAGAAATGTACACAGATAATATGGAAATTGATGACCTATACACAGAAGCTTTGCTATTTTTCAGACTCTTATCGATAAAGTTAGAAAGTATAAAAGCAATGATAAGCTAATGGAGTTTTAAGGTTGACTCTGTGACATGAAGGGTTTTATGCAGGAAATCAAGATGATGCTACTATTTCTTTTTCTCTCTCTCACTCACTCTCTCCATTTTTCTCCCCATGCCTTCTTCCACCCCAATAATGTACTTCTGTGCTGCCTGGATTGCATTCCAAATTCCTGCTTTGTATGTCTGGCTTTTCCTCTCTTCCCGTAATTCTTCCTCCCACTTACTGACAAGTGGTCTACCCTTTTCAACCAATCCCCTCTTCAGGCTGGATTGCTAGTAAAAAGAAAGCCTACTATGAGAAAAAAAATGGCCATGTGCCCTCGGAGATCCTGCTAGCAACTAAAGCTAAGGCTGAAAGAGTTTGGTTCCGCTTGTTCTGGTAGCATATACCTTTGAACCATTTTAGCTGCTCAGGGTTAACTTGTATCTTTAATCCTTTTAATGCTTCTTTCCCCTCAAAACCTTTCAGTGTCTTCTGCATGTTAGTATACATTTTTTTCCCCTTCTGCAATGCTTTTAATTAACTAGAGTATCATATGGTTTCCTGCTTGATGCTGGTGCCAGCAAGAATGCAGTGAGCTGTCCTGGGAAGATGAGAAGGGCCTGTGGGATACATGGTCACATATCAAAAGAAAGGGCAGAAGCAATGTACCTTCTAGAAGTTACTAGAAGGCAGTGGTGAAACAGAGTCTAAGCAGCTTATTATTCTATTTTATCATCAGTCTTCTGACCAAAATATGGTGCTACCCCAAATTCAGAGAGCTGTACATGAGAAAACACATGACTGTGGAAGGGAATGTGAGGTTTTTACTAACATAACCTCAGCCAAAACAATACAAGTTCATCATTAAAAACCTCTGAGAAGGGTCTGTGGATCATCTTAACTGAACAATGAAATCTTTGTAGATGAATGGCATCATCATGTGTTTTGTTCATGACATCTGCATTTCTCAAAAAGCTGCTTAAGAGTTATTATAGGAAATTCTTTAAGGTCTAATGAGGCTCACTGCCTCTACTTAGATATTAGATACAGAAAAAAACATATACATAGAAATCTCCAAATATAAAAAAATTGTTTATTCCTCTGGAAACCCTCATTTAGTAGATGCCTTTGAATTTCCTTATAGTTGCTTATACACACAACGAATTTTAATCAACATAAGAAAAAACATTTTTCTTTAAAGAAATCATGATTCTAGCTGGATATCATGCTCACTATAAAGTTTTATCGTTCTATTTTTAATGATTGTTTCAATGAGTTTAGCTCATTTGTATGTTTCAGGGCCAGGGCCAAACAATTGTATATATTGAAACAACACTCTTTGGTCTTCATTCTTCCAGTATAGGAGCTAATTTTAATTTAAAAAAATGTATTTTTATTCGCAGCAGAGCCAACAGAATTCTTGCATGCTTTCAGAAGTTCTGGACAAATACCATCAATGCTTAGCACTTTTCTGATGTTCTTTAATTTACTAACATATTTCACCGTTATGCAAGTAGTAAATTGAACTGAAAGAGGTTGCTCCCAGGGTAATGTCCTATTTGACTAACATCCTATTACTTTTTAGTAAGAGCAGCAGAATCTGCCACTAAACTTTTCTACAATACTTTTACTTTCCTTTTTTGCAGCCTGTTGTCTCAATAGATTTGTCTTATTTCATCCTCGTTTTCTTAGCTGGATCTCCATCTTCCAAGTATCTACTTTTAGCTTCTATAACAATGCGTGCTTCATTGTGGTTTCTCTTTCCTTGACATTCTGTTTCCTTTAATGCTTTGCAGATGCAGCTGTATTGGGACTTCACAGTGAGTAAAATAATTTTTTGCCTTTCTTTTAGTTTAAAGATATTTTCCTATCCTTTTCTTCTTGATGAATTTTAAGTGTGTCATTGGTAACATTTAAAAAGTTTCTGAAATTGAGATGAAACAGTGAGATAAAATTTTAGCTGCATGTGAATAAGAAAATTTATATAGTAAGAACATGGTTAGAAATTATATGCCCTGTAAGTTTTGGTGCATTATTTTCTTTTTTTATTGGAAACGTTGCCCAACTTATAAAAAAGATGATAGAATTTCTTTGAACGTACAAGTCACTTTCTGAGAAAGTACAAATAAGCTCATTTAACTGTCATTAAAAGGAATTTAAAACATCTCTTAAAAATAGCATTATCGGTGGCAGTAGCTTGTTTGCCCTGAATGATCTCAATATGAAAATAAAGATGCTTCAGATCCATCAATAGTATGAATATGTGCTAAAAGATTATAATTAAGATAAATTGAGATAATGATATCTAGCTGCTACAATGATATATTGGCCATAGATTAATTTGTGAACACCTTAAACATTTTCCACAATACTTTGGTCAGATATTTAGGTTTATTTGTCACATAGCATATTTGAGGCTACTGACAATAGATCTAGTGTGCATGTGTGGCRGGGGGCTGAAGGAGAAATTTAGTAATCTTTTGCAGACTCCTTACAAGAAAACTCATAAATCTCCGTGGTCCACAGCCCATAATTTGAAAACCACTGGTACTGGGCTATAGGCAGGGCCAGGGCAAAAGTGACGTAAATTTTAAATTGGACTTTTGTGGCATCATCAAGAAGCTAATCCTCTATCTCTACAGCTAATGTACTATGGAGTTCCCACAGCTGTAATGACTTAGTCCTGTGATAAAGCCACATGCACCAAAAGTTCCTGGAAAATTATTTGCTTCAGTAATCCCAGCTATTTAAAAACTACATTTAACTATTTGCCACTCTTGTCACAGCTCTCTAAGCAAGGAAATTAAATGCAAGTGAAGGGCCAAATCTAGCAGCGTGCTTTGCGCTGCCATGCCAAGGTGACTTAACAGATAACTTCTGTGCCTGCTTGCAGCCCAGAAAGACAGAGCCTGAATGCTGCTATGGTCACATGTGAAGGAGGTGTGCATGGCAAGAGGCAAGCAGGAGAAGTGGAAGCAGCTGCTTTGGGGAGAGGAAATGCCTCTCCCAGGACTTGGTCATCTGCTGCCTCCTGGTTCTGCCAAAGTCATCAGCTGTTTGAAGGCTTTGCAGTGCTTTGCTACTGTGGAAAATCTATTCTCAAATGTTAACATTACTGAGCTGATTTAAACCAAATGTGGTATCCCTATCATCATTCTTCTAGCATCAGCCGCAGAAATATCATACCGTAGCATAGGGATTTCTTTTTTAGCATTTACAAATAACATGTTTTAACTTTTTTCTTTAATGAAGAAATGACACCAAAGGGGTAAGGAATTGCAAATACTTTAAAAGAAAGGGTCCAGTGGTCTTGAAAACTTGCAGAAATAGCCCAAAACCATAGAAGTAATATTCACTAAAGCTAAATACGAGGTAGTACATTTAAGAAGGAAAAAATCACAGGAAAAAAAAAACAGGAACAGGTTAGGCTGCAGGCGATGTGGAAAGGGTGAGTGTTTACTGTGGACTACAGACTGAACATGATCTGAATAACACAACAGATGTTGTATGCAAAAATTGGGAAGCTATTTGATATATTCAGCATTAGCGATTCCTCATCTGGGGGGGGGGGCGTGTCTGTTTCTAAGAGGAAAGCTGGAGAAACTGCCAGAGAATAATAACTTTAAAAAGTGATGAGTGGGAGAATGATTAACAGTTTTCAAATATCTAAAATATACCAGTGAAGAGGACAGGCTCAACTGTATTGCATGCCCACGCAGAGTAAGGTAAGAGGTAGCAGGGCTTAACTAGTACTGGGTAAATTAAAGACGGACTAGCCAAAAAAGCTTTTCAGCTCTCTTACAGCAAGAAACATTGGGAGACCTGTCACTGAGGGAGGCTTAAGAGGAAATGGGAGATGCACCTGGGAAGGAGTTGCAATATAGCCTCAGTGCCACCTTAGAGCAGGAGAATGGACTGGCTAATGTCTTGATGACATTTCTACAACTCATTTCTACAAGATGAGCTTTCTACAAATGTTCACATAGCACCTCCCAAGGGCAATTTTTAGGCATTTCTTTGCTATATGGCACTCCAGGAGTGGCCACAGGAGTGCAGGAGTGGCCACAACCCTATTTGAAACACACTGGATATCTGGCTTGAGGGCAAAAGAAATGCAAAAAAATCATAGTGTGCTTTTGATACAGCCAGGAATCACTAGCATTAACCCTTAGTGCAGTAATAAGTTTTTGAGGTGCCAAAATTGCAGTTCTCTATATTAGCATACTTAAATTTCTGGTGTTTCATGCCTATGGTAAACAATACTACAGGTAATTTCTCTCTACATCTTTAAAAGTTTGCATGACTTGAACATAACCAAATCAAAGAGTACTCTCTGTGCAATTTGATGATGAAAGAAAACACATTATGGGAAAAGTTTGCCCAGGTGCTAGTGTGCATCACCAGCTGTTTCCTTTCATTTGTATTCAAAGGGCATATAGCTCTCCTGTTTTGATTTCTCAGGGTGTTGGCTAAACGGATGGACTGGGACATGCTACTTGCATATTAATTTGCTTTGTATGGAAATTATTTTGATGAGTTTTTACCAAATTAGACTGTGCATTGTTAGAATCTGTATATGAATACAACAATCTCAGACTGGGGAACAGTTCTGAAAATGGAAATACAAACAAGTAAATTCTATTTAATAATGCGCATTATATATTTAATTAATAAAATCTTCTGAATTTAGAGACTGGAAGCGGGAAAAAACACAGGATTTAGATTCTTGTAGCTATCAGATGCAAATAGGTGTACCAGGCGTGGAGTGACTGGCTCTCCCCGGCTCAATGCAGAGATGGTGGTCTGGTGGGCATGCTAGCATAGGGCTGAAGTTGTGGTTGCATTAGTCTGTCTTTGTAGACTGACTACTTAACTCTTATACAGCAGCCTTCTGTATTCTAGTTCTTGGTAATTTAAAACTTTCACTTAAGTGAGTAAACATAATCTATATTCTGACATAGGCAATTCCAGAAACCTGTGAAGGGTAGTGTAGGACATAGAGGTTGCAAGAACGGGACCAGATTTAATGAAGAAGCTGTTCTCATGATTTCTTATAAGTGAATAAACAACTATTCAGCAACAGCTTAATTTTACAAGTAATTGCCTTATATGCGTATCATACTTTTTCATTCCAGAGATAACTTTATTTCATTGGTGGCTGGAGTATGCTGTGTTTAGTTATGTATGTCTTTACACATAAAACCAATGGGATGCTTGCTTGACTGAATATTAACTCAAGGATTTCAAGACCTCATCCACAGCTATATGTGTCCTTGGACACTGTTGTCAAGGAGGCCATCTAATGGTGCCGTGTCCAAGGCACAACCATTCTGGCTAATTAGCTGTTAGCCTGGCAGAAACATCTTCTCAAGGAAGTTTCAGTGCAGCCTGTCTTACTTTCAAGAAGTAAGTCTGATACATTTTCACCAGCAATGCCCATTTTTTTGTTTGCAATGCATTGTAATAGTCTAATTTATGTTACCTTACAATGCATCTGTCAGTCATCAAGGGGAATCTGACCCATTGCATTTGACTGTCTTGTGGAAGTTCATCGCGGAAAAACATCAGAAGATGGAAACATCTATCAAAAACTGTAGAACAAGAATGTTATTTCCATTAAATAGCTCATTCCATTTTTCTTTAGATTTCATAATCATTTTGTCATCAATGTGAAACCTCAACCTTTGTTAGTAGAACCTCTGCGTTTCTATTGTTCTATTTTTTAAACACAGTAACTAATCATGTCACTGCCTGAGACTTCAGAGAGAATTTTTTTTTTCTATAACTCGCAGGGTAATTCTGCAGACCAACAAACTGCAAAGCTCAGAAATCTGCCAGATGGTCAGGGAAGAGAGACTGCATCGCTCCTGCATTTTTAGTAATTAGCGTTGAAATAGTGGGATTTGGAATGGATCTGCATTCATACACTAGCAACATACATAGATACATATGCATCCATAGCAACATACACTTTTACCCCTGAAAATTCTCCGAGATACCTCAGTGGTTTCCTAAAGCATAGGCACTAAGCAATGACCACACTGTGAAGATTTCTTTTCCTCTAAGAAAAGCAGTAGGTTCCTCCTATCCCAGTGCATTCAATGGAATTGAATGACTTTGACTCTTTTTTTTTCAGCTTCTCTTATACTTTATCTCTACAGGGCTATGCTTCTTGCTCGTGCAACCAGCAAGCCACTTCTGAGAGAGGGAAACAGAGGTGAGAACATTACTGTATAAACAGTTGCCAGAATTTCAACTTTCTTCGAATAGGATAAAAGGAATGAATGGCTAGGAGGCTGATCGTTTCTTCTAACATGCTTGATGCAATTAGTGAGATCTACAAAAAGCGAAAATGAAGAAAAGAAAGGTAATGGGCTAGAAATGAGTTTAACTCCCCCCCTCTTCTGCATTATTCATTAGCTGCAGGTCAATAAAGCTAGTCTGACAAAAAGACTAGGACCCGTGCTTGTAGCTTTCTAGAAATCTGTATCAGGATCTTACAGTTTGTGTGTCTGTAGACTTGTTTTGGAGTGTGCTGATATTTCTTGGCAGGCACTCAGGAGTGCCAGTGAAAGGAAAGATGAGGAGGGAGGGAACACAGGGTCGGTGGCAGGTTTCTGTTTTCGGGGAGGTTTCAGTGTTTATACTCTTTACACATGAACGCATGTGTAGGAGGTGTTTTGGTAAGCGTTCAGGAATGGCACTTAAGAGTTTTGAGAGTTTTTGAGCCTAGTCTACCATTCTTTGAAGTCAATGGGAGCCTTTTCCAGGGATTTCAAAGGGCTTTAAATTAGGCCCAAGAATGGAAGGTGGCCACAGCTTTAAAAATACAGGGATTTCTGTCAGTCCCTCATCAGACGAGTTCTAGAAATATGGCCCAGTTATTTGATCATTGTTACCTCCTTTTGAAACAGTGGTTGGGAATTTTATAATACCTCTCCATAATAAAGAGGAGAAAATTACAAAGGCCCAAACCCTAGAAATGGCTAATGTAAAGTCGTAGTTACTACTCTTTATTTCAAAGTGATATCTCAGAATGTATTTTTGGTTTCCATACTAAAGTAGCCTGTACTGGAAAAAATACGAGATAGTAGCCTTAAGGCATCAGAAAAAGTCTAAGATTTAATTTTTACCTTTAGCTCTGTCATGATGTCATTTCAAGGACATACCTGTGTGATCAAAAACTACTGACATGGAAAACTGCCAAAAATCTCTTAATGAATGTAATCGTTGAATGAATAGTCTAACTATTTAGCTCAGTGTTTTTAAATAACTGTGCAGTGATAGTGATCACTAACACAGATATTTCTATGTGCAAGCCAATGTGGCTTTTGCAATTTAGGCTACAATGTGCAATACAGATTAGAACTAATGGCTACTCAGAATTTCTCTGTATGAGCTCTGAAACCCAGAATGGTTTATCACTTCTTGGCTGCATGCAATCTCAATGTAAGCATATTCATTTAGAAAACAGCTGAACCAGACTCACCCTGAATGTCACCTACCACAGCTGTACCACTGCTCTGCAACCTGCGCTGGAGACAAACCACTGTTGATTTCCTCAAAAGCAGCTCCCTTCCTTTTAATCCAAAGATAAAAGCAAATTAACCATGGCAGTTTTTCTAAGCTAGCATCAGCCAGGGTGTGTGTGTGTGTGTGTGTGTGTGTGTGAATTCCTTAGCAATTTTATTTTTCTTTTTTTAAATCTGGCTTTTACAGGCCTGTTTAGTTGATCATTGTGTCTGAGTCATGACAGTCCAGTCTTACTAGTTTGAATAGTTAATAGCATACCTGAATCTCTCCCCTAGATCAGATAACATGTAGGATCTTTAAGGCATTATTGATATTTAAAATAGAAATAATCCTCAATCTTGCTTTCAAAAAGTACCCTGTAAAGCATTTGGAGAGCTGAAGATTCCAGGTCTCAGGGCTCACAATGTTCACAAGCAGGGAAAGTGCATTTGACTTTTTACTGGTTTGAGCACTATGTAGTTTTGTTTTCCTCCATACTGTAACTGTAAAGTGGTATCAAGTCAAAATAAAAGAATATTATACTTACTTTACACAGAAATATAAAAGCACTCAGAAGCTTAATGTGCTGGACGGATTGATGGGAAGATGGAAAGAAGTAATGTGAAGAAAAGCCATAGCATTAGTTATAGCACACTAGTGACTCAGATCACAGGGGAACTAGTGCTGGTTACACTATTACTCTGCAACCCGCATTGGAGACAACCCATTATTATTTCCTCAAAAGCAACTCCCTTCTTTTCAATCCAAAGAMAAAAGCAAACTGTGCAAGCGAACCTATGCTGCGTTCCTTGGGAGCCGAGTGGGACACTCAAAGCACAGTGCACAGACACACAACCTGCTCTGTGCAAAGCAGCTTGGGTCTGAAAGCAATGCAGCAACTTTTGCCCAAGTTAGTCCTGGGCCATTCTACTCTGTAAATGCATGCCTTATATATCAGTTTATTGACATTTTGCAGGAGAGGAACAGGAAGGCTAAGGAAGAAGAGTGCAGTCATATGTCCATCCTCCTAAGAGAGAAAGCTACTTACAGAGGGAAAGGTTGGAGAGGGGAGTTGCTATTAGCGCTCAACCTGTACTTTTAAGGAGAGGGGTGAGCCAGATTTTCTTTTTGAAACTAATATCGATCTACACAAGGATTCAGCCTGAGCAGAGGGAGCCTGTCAACTCAGAGGAGGTATGATTCTGCACCATGATTCCTACTGTGGTGGCCAAATGGCTAAGTCCCTTAATACTTCTGTTGTTTGCACCCACTAGTAAGAACAATACTATTGATCACGACAGCAGGGTTCCCTCCTTCTGTTCCTTTCCCCCCCTTCTGTCTCCCATCAACTCTCATAGGATTTTCACAGAATCACAGAATGGTTGAGGTTGGAGGGGACCTCAAGAGCTCATCTAGCCCAACCCCCGTGCTCAAGCAGGGTCACCTAGAGCACGTTGCACAGGACCCTGTCCAGATGGCTTTTGAATATCTCCAAGGATGGAGACTTCACAACCTCTCTGGGCAGCCTGTTCCAGTGCTCTGTCACCCTCACAGTAAAGAAGTTTTTCCTTATGTTCAGGCAGTTTCAGTTTGTGCCCGTTGCCTCTTGTCCTGTCACTGGGCACCACCTCAGAAGAGTCTGGCCCCATCCTCTCGACACCCTCCCTGCAGGTATTTGTACGCATCGCTAAGATCCCCCTGAGCCCTCTCCTCTCCAGCCTGAACAGTCCCAGCTCTCCCAGCCTTTCCTTGTCTGAGAGATGTTCCAGTCGCTTGCTCATCTTAGTAGCCCYTCGCTGACCTCGCTCCAGTAGCTCTGTCTCTCTTGTACTGGGGAGCCCAGAACTGGACACAGCACTCCAGATGTGGCCTCCCCGGGGCCGAGTAGAGGGGGAGGATCACCTCCCTCGCCCTGCTGGCAATGCTCTTCCTAATGCAGCCCAGGAGACCATTGGCCTTCTAGGCCACAAGGGCACATTGCTGGCTCATGGTCAGCTTGTTGCCCACCACGACTCCCAGGTGTCTCTCTGCAGAGCTGCTTTCCAGCAGGTCAACCCCCAGCCTGTACTGGTGCAGGGGGTTATTCCTGCCTAGGTGCAGGACCCTGCACTTGCCTGTATTGAACTCCACGAGGTTCCTCTCTGCCCATCTCTCCAGCCTGTCGCTGTTGCCCGGGCACATGTTGGCTGGCAACCCTCTATGAGGCGAGGGGCAGCAGGGCAGCATGTCACAGTGTGTGTGGGAGTGGGCTGTGGTGGCGACAGGCGGTGGTCCCAGTGTCTTGGCACTGGGCGCGGGAGGAGGTGCTTGAAGAAAGCAGTGCTGTGCGTGGACAGTGCCGGCAGCATGGGGAGCCCTGGGAGGTGAGGCTGTGCCTTGGCTGGCAGGGCCCAGGCTGCCCTGGTGGCGTGTGCGAGCCAGGGCTGCTGGCAGTGTGCTGGGCTCTGTCTGCCGAGGTTGCACGTGCAGTGCAGGAAGCCCCTGGCTTGTCTCAAGGTTTTGCTTGTGAGAGAAATCCCAGGCCTTGGTGAGGCAGTGGCATCTAAATCACTGAGCCCAGCAGAAGCCTTGTGCTGTTTTCCTCTTTGGAAGCCTGCTTGTGCAAGAGTGGCGCGGTGGCCTGGTGCGTGCTGGTCAGTGTGTCTGTGTGGCCCCATGGGATCCTTGGTGGGCCCCCCGGAGCAAGCCCCGAGAGAGGGCGAGTGGTGTCCCAGGGACTGGGCCTCCTCCACTGAAGGCCCAAAGGGCCCCRCAGGAGGCAGGCCCCTTGGGRGAGTGCCTGGAGGGAAGCGGAGGCCCAAGAGGGAGGCAAGAGCTGTCCTGAGGAGCCCCCGTGAGAGCCCTTGCCCTCTGCTTGGTTGAGGTGGGACCTGACTCTGAGCAGGGCTGTGCAAGGCTGCTGAGAGGAAGCGCCTGTTGCGGCCACAGAAGGGAGTGGAAGGGCTGGAGAGTTGTCCTTGGTGTGTCTGGGGGCCTTTGGGGTGCCCTGGCTGCTGCCGTGTCCCATCCTGTCCGCAGTGCGTCCCTGCTGCCCAGGCGCGTGTTGTCTGGCAACCCGCTATGAGGCGAGGGGTGGGGGTGCAGCGTGTCACAGTGGTGGTGTGGGGTGGGCTGTGGTGGGGATGGGCAGTGGTCCCAGTGTCTTGGCGCTGGGTGCGGGAGGAGGTGCTTGAAAAAAGCAGTGCTGTGCGTGGGCAGTGCCGGCAGCGTGGGGAGCTTGGGAGCGCTCGGAGGTGAGGCTGTGCCTTGGCTGGCAGGGCCCAGGCTGCCCTGGTGGCGTGTGCGAGCCAGGGCTGCTGGCAGTGTGCTGGGCTCTGTCCGCCGAGGTTGTGGCCTTGAGTTTTCTCAGCTCTTGCCTCAGGGATGGGGAGGAAAAAGAGAGCGGCAAGAGATGGCTTGATGAATCCCTGTGAGAGCTCTTGCTCTCTGCTTCGTCAAGGTGGGAAGGGACCATGAGCAGGGCTGTGAAAGGATCACAGAGTCGCAGCACGGTTGAGTTTGGCAGGGTCCTCTGGAGACCACCT
>NW_020447891.1:0-2409 GCF_003343035.1 Apteryx rowi
AGGGACGAGGAAAGAGGGACGAGGAAAGAGGGACGACGGACGAGGGACGACGGACGAGGGACGACGGACGAGGGACGACGGACGAGGGAAGAGGGACGACGGAAGAGGGACGACGGACGAKGGAAGAGGGACGACGGAAGAGGGGCGACGGAAGAGGGGCGACGGAAGAGGGACGACGGAAGAGGGACGACGGAAGAGGGACGACGGACGAGGGAAGAGGAAAGAGGGACGAGGAAAGAGGGACAACGGAAGAGGGACGACGGAAGAGGGACGACGGAAGAGGGACGACGGAAGAGGGACGAGGAAAGGGACGACGGAAGAGGGACGAGGAAAGGGACGACGGAAGAGGGATGAGGAAAGAGGGACGACGGACGAGGGAAGAGGGACGAGGGAAGAGGGACGAGGGACGACGGAAGAGGGACGAGGAAAGAGGGACGAGGAAAGAGGGACGACGGATGACGGAAGAGGGATGACGGAAGAGGAACGAGGGCCGACGGAAGAGGGCCGACGGAAGAGGGACGACGGACGAGGGACGACGGACGAGGGACGACGGACGAGGGAAGAGGGACGACGGAAGACGGAAGAGGGACGACGGAAGACGGAAGAGGGACGACGGAAGAGGGACAACAGAAGACGGACGAGGGCCGAGGGACAACGGAAGAGGGACGACGGAAGAGGAAAGAGGGACGACGGACGAGGGACGACGGACGAGGGACGACGGAAGAGGGACGACGAGAGGGAAGGCAAGACAAGGCAAGGGAGACGACGAGACGAGAGAGGAGACGAGTGAGACGACGAGACGAGAGAGGAGAGACGACGAGACGAGAGAGAAGAGATGACGAGACGAGAGAGGAGAGAAGACGAGACGAGAGAAGACGAGACGAGAGATGAGAGAGAAGAGACGAGAGATGGGAGAGAAGAGACGAGAGATGAGAGAGAAGAGACGAGAGATGAGAGAGAAGAGACGAGAGAGAAGACGAGACGAGAGATGAGAGAGAAGACGAGACGAGAGATGAGAGAGAAGACGAGACGAGACGAGAGAAGACGAGACTAGACGAGAGGAGTGGATAGGAGAGGCGAGGCGATGCGAGCCGAGGCAATGTGAGCCGAGGCAATACGAGGAGAGGCGAGGCGAGGCGTGGCGAGGCGAGGAGTGGCAACACGAGGAGAGGCGAGGCGAGGCGCGGCGAGGCGAGGAGTGGCGACACGAGGAGAGGCGAGGCGAGGNGGAAGACGGAAGAGGGAAGACGGAAGACGGAAGACAGAAGAGGGAAGAGGTAAGACGGAAGAGGGAAGAGGGAAGACAGAAGAGGGAAGGGGGAAGACGAAGAGGGAAGAGGGAAGACGGAAGCGGGAAGAGGGAAGACGGGAGACGGAAGGGGGAAGAGGGAAGACGGAAGAGGGAAGAGGGAAGACGGAAGAGGGAAGACGGACGAGGGAAGACAGAAGAGGGAAGACAGAAGAGGGAAGAGGGAAGACGGAAGAGGGAAGACGGAAGACCAAAGAGGGAAGATGGAAGAGGGAAGAGGGAAGACGGAAGACAGAAGAGGAGAGAGAAGGCAAGAGGAGAGAGAAGGCAAGACAAGGCAAGGGAGAAGATGAGACGAGAGGAGAGAGAAGAGGAGACGAGACAAGAGAGGAGACGAGACAAGAGAGGAGACGAGACAAGAGAGGAGACGAGACAAGAGACAAGAAGAGATAAGATGAGAGACGAGATGAGACCAGAGACGACGAGACCAGAGATGAGAGACGACGAGACGACGAGACAAGAGACGACGAGACGAGAGATGAGAGAGAAGACGAGATGAGAGACAAGAGAGGAGATGAGAGACGAGAGAGAAGAGACGAGAGAGAAGACGAGATGAGAGATGAGAGAGAAGATGAGACGAGAGGAGACGAGAGGAGAGAAGACAAGAGGAGAGAAGACGAGACTAGACGAGAGGAGTGGAGAGGAGAGGCGAGGTGATGCAAGCTGAGGCGATGCAAGCCGAGGCAATACGAGGAGAGGCGAGGCGAGGCGTGGCGAGGCGAGGAGTGGCGACATGAGGAGAGGCGAGGCGAGGCGTGGCGAGGCGAGGAGAGGCGACACGAGGAGAGGCGAGGCGAGGCGCGGCGAGGCGAGGAGAGGCGATAAAATCATTTTAAAAACATCCAGACAATAATGTTGTCAGTGCATTCAGTTTGCTGTTCCATGTTACCAACATCAGCAGGTTCCTAAACTACAGAGACTTGGTTAAAAATCTGCAAAATGCTTTGTAACACAGGGCAGGGGATTTGTCACCAATGTGACGCCGCAGTGCAGCTACCCATTTCCCTGGAGCTTCTTATCGCAGCATCCAGCTGATTAGACAAAGCAAGTGAAAACGTGTCATGTTTTTCATCCTCCTTTGCTGAAGAAGGGTAAGGAAA
>NW_020447891.1:3024-4660 GCF_003343035.1 Apteryx rowi
GTGGCGAGGCGAGGAGTGGCGACGCGAGGAGTGGCGACACGAGGAGTGGCAACACGAGGAGAGGCGAGGCGAGGCGTGGCGAGGCGAGGCGAGGCGATAAAATAAATTTAATAACATCCAGACAATAATGTTGTCAGTGCATTCAGTTTGCTGTTCCATGTTACCAACATCAGCAGGTTCCTAAACTACAGAGACTTGGTTAAAAATCTGCAAAATGCTTTGTAACACAGGGCAGGGSATTTGTCACCARTGTGATGCCACAGTGCAGCTACCCATTTCCCTGGAGCTTCTTATCGCAGCATCCAGCTGATTAGACAAAGCAAGTGAAAACGTGTCATGTTTTTCATCCTCCTTTGCTGAAGAAGGGTAAGGAAAAAGTACTTTCCCTTTCTACTGCAGAATCTAAATGCAGACTCGCATTTCATAGACAGCAGTTGAAGCCAACAGATCACTGGTGGTTTTTACTAACTCATTAAACAGATTTTTAGTAAAAGTAAAAAAAAAAATTGCATTTTTTAATTAAAAATTTATTTCATAGATCTCTACTATTATAAATTACTGTACTGAAATAAATGTCTTCAGTGAACAAGTCACTGGTAGTCACCAGTACTGACCAAGTATTTTATTTAAGAAAACATAATACTGTATATAATTAAATGTACTGTAAGTATTGATCCTGTAAAAGTAKGTATTAAAGTGCCACATAGCTAAAGAGTCACCGTGTGGTTATTATTGTCTCCTAAAATAGAATACTATACGGAAATAATCTAAATCCAGGAAATTCTGAGGTAATAATTTCTGGATTACTTGACATCACAGTCATTTAGAGGTAGAAATAAAGATTCTATTGCAGTATTCTTTACATTCACCCTCCTACAAGAATTCTTCCAACTGACAGAAACTAGCTTAGATCTCTGCCTTGTKGWACTGGTTCAYAAGCAGAAAGAAGAAGACAGAGAAAAGGTATTTCTCTCCCATACAAAATGAACTCGCCCCAGAGCCCACAAATTTCACAATTTGCMAKTTCACAAAAATATTTGCTTCTATACTTTAATCACATTCCTACTGTCCCTTAGTCTCAATGGCATTTTAAACTCTTCCCTGAATCATGGTCATGGAAGAAGTGCTTTTGAGGTGCTCCAAAGCAAGGGGGAAACAGGCTTTACAGAAGTCTAGAACTTGAGAGTAGCATAAATGCAATGGGGAAAAGAGAGAGAGAAAAAGACCCACACTGCAAAATATCCAGGCACTTGATCATTTTAACCAGTGGAGAGAAGGGATCATGAGGCTTCATGGAAGCACTGCCAAATCACTAGTGTTTTAAAGTGTTTCTCAACCATTTRTATTAAAGAATTTACTAGAATGTTTTCCCCTTCAGTGTTGCAACTTACTGAGAACAGTCTTGCTAAATTTAAAATATCAAAATATGGTAAATAGTCTTTAAGTAGTTATCTTCTGTTCCAAGCTTATTAATTTTCAACTACTGACTAAAATGGTTTTCAACAGAGAACATGACAGGCCTGTGAGTTCTGATAATATCCCTTATCTCAYTGTATTTTGGTTAYTAGATATTAAATTAGCGTTTTAGCAGGATTTACTAGATTAAGCTTCCAGGAATTTTCCATGAATGACTTCC
>NW_020447891.1:4678-6605 GCF_003343035.1 Apteryx rowi
AGGAAGTAGCATGGTGTTTTTTAAGAAGACACAATTAGTGGTACTACTTACTTCTTGGGAGCAAACCTGAAAGGATATCTTCTACTTTTTTCCCCGAACAACAGTCTCTTTTCATGCTTTAAATTGGAATAAGGTACATAGCGAAATATGTAAGAGCAGTATCTACATGGCA
Organism: Apteryx rowi; assembly: GCF_003343035.1. Classification (NCBI taxonomy): domain Eukaryota; kingdom Metazoa; phylum Chordata; class Aves; order Apterygiformes; family Apterygidae; genus Apteryx; species Apteryx rowi. Next base: position 4,851 of record NW_020447891.1, read on the forward strand.
GATCTGTTACAAATGCAATGCAGAAACTTGAAAATACTGTATAAAAGTTTCATGAATGAGAAAAATTATGTACATGGCATAAAACTAATTTATAATGTGTGAGATTCTAGCTGTTTAAAGTGCAAGATTCCATGTAAGGACTAACAAAGAAAAGTAAATAGACATTAACAACTTAGTGCTTTAGTCATACAAATAAAACATGGTGTGCTATAAAAATAGCACTACAAGATTTACATTTTAAGGTGGAGAAAATACTGAAAGAAAATGTTGAAGTGATTTTTTTTTTGTGTGAGGAAGACAGGAGCTCATAAAACAAACAAACAAAAAAACAGTACAATGAAAATGTTCCCTCTTTCAAAGGAACAGTTCAGAAGGTAATTTTGAATAGCCTTTCCATGGTCATAATTCTCTAGCTCATAAACAAAATCAGTCCAGTGTCCCCAAATAAAAAAATGCCTTCATTTCAGCTGCTTTTGTGATTTAATAGGAGCCACAGAATTCTTTTTTCAAAATTTAATGCAGGAAAAGTTTTTGGAAGTAGAATATATCTACAAGGGTATGTAATAAAGTGGCCTGATCCCTGATTACACGTATCTTTTTATAAAAACAACACCTTTTTCAAAGATACAGATGGCCTGCGAAAAAGAAGAAAATAGATTTTTTTTTATTTACACAAGGAAAGTATGTTTTCACTCTCTTCAATTTTAGAGACCGTCACTAACAAACTGGCAAAGTCTTCACAGTTATACGAAGATTTCTGTCAACTGTGTTTATAGAATTTGTTCCTTTCTACAAGTGACAAGATGTTTCTGCTGCAACTAATGATGGCATTTTTAATATTATATAACACAGAAAAATATAACTAAAATAGATACTTAGCTGACATAGTAATTGAGATAGGCACAAACTTAAGAACTTTTCTGAATTACAGCTATTACTCTGTCCATCACCGTCCACCACAGTATCAAAGTGACAAGAAAAACATAAATGATAAGAAAGATGGCAAGGCGATGTAGACTAGAAAACAAAAAAAAGCTAGAAAGAAAAACTGCTACACAGTTCAAAGATGTGATTTACAAATATTAAGGTGTCTTTAGAAAGAGTATAGTATAGAGATAGCATACTGCAAATGCAAAGGATCTTAAAGTGCACTGCATGCATAAATTTTAAGCACAATGGCATTGCAACATTCACTTATGAAGGATATTTCATTTTCAAAAATTCTTCCTTTCTAAAACAAAACAAAACCCACAAAATAATTTGAAAGTTCTCATGCATTATCGCACACATAGTGTGCATTATCGCACACGCGCAGCTAACAGAGGCAACAAACAGACGCAGCAGTTTGCGCAGCAGTTGGGGCTCTGACTAGAACTTGAGGATCTTGTTGGAAGTTGTGGGCTTTCTGAGGACCCCCGAGGAACTAGAAGGTGATTGTTGTGAACAGGAAAGGGGAAGCTAGGCAAGAACAACTGCAAGAGGCCTGAACTTCTCCTGGGAGAAGCTCTAGCTAGGAGTGGCTGCTGCTAACGAGCTCTCTTGGATGCCCCTGACCAGAGGGAGTTGGGGCCTTTGATCCAGGTGGCCCTTGATTAGGGCGGGTCAAGCACCCTGGGAGTCAGTGCTAGGGAGAGGCCTATATAAGAGCCAGGCCTGGAGCACAGCTCCCAGAGGCAGCAGTTTGTGCAGCAGGGTGCATGAAGGTACCTTGGTTTCTGATCCCTGTAGCGTATGCTTCCTCAAGTATGGTTGTGA
>NW_020447891.1:6865-26588 GCF_003343035.1 Apteryx rowi
GGTCAGTAGGCTGTGCAGCATCCGAGAAGATGAGCAAGAGATAGACAGGGTATTCTTGGAGACTGTGCGGCTTCGGGAGTCCCAACTCCCCATGGCAGTGGAGTTGCCGGAGGGCTCTGTGCCATGTGAAATGGTACATCATAACACTGTAGAAGGAGGCTGGAAGCTGGTCACTGCTCGTGGGAGGAGAAAGGCTCCTACTCCTCCCAAAGACTTGCAGCTGAAGAACAGGTTTAGTGCCCTCCAGGATGAGGAGGAGATGGGCATGGCTGCAAGGAAAGTAACTGGGACAACAGACCCTGTGCCCTGCCGGAACGCCCGGAAGAAGCGGCGGGTGATTGTTGTGGGGGAACTCCCTGCTACAGGGGACGGAGGCACCTATCTGCTGACCTGACCTCATGTCTAGAGAGGTTTGTGGCCTGCTAGGGGCTCGCGTACGAGATGTCATGAAAAGACTGCCAAGGCTTGTCCATGCTTCGGACTATTACCCTCTGCTGCTCTTCCATGTAGGCGCTAATGACACCAAGGGCAAACTGGAGACCATCAAGCAGGATTTCGGAGCTCTGGGGAGGGTGGTCAAGGGTCTGGGAGCCCAGGTCGTCATCTCCTCAATCCTGCCAGTGAGGGGGATGGATGAGAGGAGGAGAAGACGGACATTCCAAGTTAACGACTGGCTGCGCCGCTGGTGTTGGCAACAGGGTTTTGGTTTCTACGACCATGGGACCCTGTTTGAAGATCGACAACTGCTGGGGAGACATGGCATCTGCCTCACTAAGCGGGGCACGTGTGTCTTTGCCAACAGGTTGGCCAACCTGGTAAGGAGGGCCTTAAACTAGGAAAGATGGGGGAAGGGGAGAGTTATAGTGACAGGGTAGCTGGCAAAAGACTGCTCAAGTCAGGACGCCTCCAGCAGGTGAATGCAGCCAGGGAAGTGCACATGGGATGTGGCTGTGGAGGATCCACTTGTACCCCTTCTGGGAAACCTGCATGCTCGATCACCTCTCTGAAATGCCTGTACACCAATGCATGCAGCTTGGGGAACAAACAGGAAGAACTAGAGATCTGTGTGCGGTCGCAGGGCCATGATCTCATTGCAGTTACAGAGACATGGTGGGATAGCTTGCATGACTGGAGTACTGTCATGGATGGCTACATGCTTTTTAGGAAAAACAGGCCAGGAAAGCGAGGTGGTGGAGTTGCTCTTTATGTGAGAGAGCAACTGGAATGTATCGAGCTCTGCCTTGGGGTGGATGAAGAGCGAGTCGAGAGCTTATGGGTAAGGATTAAAGGGCAGACTAGCATGGGTGACACTGTTGTGGGTGTTTACTACAGGCCACCTGATCAGGAAGAGGAAGTTGATGAGGCCTTCTACAGACAGCTGGAAGTAGCCTCACGATCCCAGGCCCTGGTTCTCATGGGGGACTTCAACCACCCCGATATCTGCTGGAAAGACAACACAGCTAGGCACAAACAGTCCCGGAGGTTCCTGCAGAGCATTGGTGACAACTTCTTGACACAGGTGGTGGGGGAGCCAACAAGGAGAGGTGTGCTGCTGGACCTTGTACTAACAAACAAAGAAGGACTGGTGGAAGATGTGAAGGTCGGGGGCAGCCTTGGCTGCAGTGACCATGAGATGGTGGAGTTCAGGATCCTGTGAGGAGGAGGCAGGGCACTAAGTAGGATCGCAACCCTGGACTTCAGGAGAGCAAACTTTGTCCTCTTCAGGGACCTACTTGGAGGAATCCCATGGGTTAGGGCCCTAGAAGGAAGGGGTGTTCAAGAGAGCTGGTTAATATTCAAAGATCACATCCTCCAGGCTCAAGTGCGGTGCATCCCTATGAGTAGGAAGTCAAGCAAAGGAGGTAGGAGACCTGCATGGATGAGCAAGGAGCTCCTGGCAAAACTCAACCAGAAGAAGGAAGTATACAGAAAGTGGAAAGGGGGACAGGCCACTTGGGAGGAATATAGGAATGTTGTCAGAGTATGCAGGGATGCGACGAGGAAGGCTAAGGCCCGTTTGGAATTAAATCTGGCCAGGGATGTCAAGGACAACAAGAAGGGCTTCTTCAAATACATCAGTAGCAAGAGGAAGACTAGGGAAAATGTGGGCCCTTTGCTGAATGGGGTGGGTGCCCTGGTGACGAAGGATGCAGAGAAGGCAGAGTTACTGAATGCCTTCTTTGCTTCAGTCTTTACTGCTCAGGCCAGCCCTCAGGAACCCCAGACCCTGGAGACCAAAGAGAGAAAGTCTGGAGAGAGGAAGACTTTCCCTTGGTCGAGGAGGATCGGGTTAGAGGTCATTTAAGCAAATCTGACACCCACAAATCCATGGGCCCTGATGCGATGCACCCACAAGTGCTGAGGGAGCTGGCGGATGTTATTGCTAGGCCACTCTCCATCAACTTTGAAAGGACATGGAGAACAGGAGAGGTGCCTGAAGACCGGAAGAAAGCCAGTGTCACCCCAGTCTTCAAAAAGGGCAAGAAGGAGGACCCAGGGAACTACAGGCCAGTCAGCCTCACCTSCATCCCTGGAAAGGTGATGGAGCAGCTCATCCTGGAGGCCATCTCCAAGCATGTGGAGGAAAAGAAGGTGATCAGGAGTAGTCAGCATGGCTTCACCAAGGGGAAATCATGCCTAACCAACCTGATAGCCTTCTAGGATGGAATGACCCCCTGGGTAGATGAGGGGAGAGCAGTGGATGTTGTCTACCTAGACTTCAGCAAGGCTTTTGACACTGTCTCCCATAACATCCTCATAGGGAAGCTCAGGAAGTGTGGGTTAGATGAGTGGACAGTGAGGTGGATTGAGAACTGGCTGAACGGCAGAGCTCAGAGGGTTGTGCTCAGTGGCACAGAGTCTAGTTGGAGGCCTGTAGCTAGCGGTGTCCCCCAGGGGTCAGTACTGGGTCCAGTCTTGTTCAACTTCTTCATCAGTGACCTGGATGAAGGCACAGAGTGCACCCTCAGCAAGTTTGCTGACGATACAAAACTGGGAGGAGCGGCTGATACACCGGAGGGCTGTGCTGCCATTCAGAGGGACCTGGACAGGCTGGAGAGGTGGGCAGAGAGGAACCTCATGAAGTTCAACAAAGGGAAGTGCAGGGTCCTGCACCTGGGGAGGAATAACCCTTGGCACCAATACAGGTTGGCGGTTGACCTGCTGGAAAGCAGCTCTGCCGAGAAGGACCTGGGAGTGCTGGAGGACTCCAAGTTAAGCATGAGGCAGCAATGTGCCCTTGTGGCCAAGAAGGCCAATGGTATCCTGGGCTGCATCAGAAAGAGTGTTGCCAGCAGGTCGAGGGAGGTGATCCTCCCCCTCTCCTCAGCCCTGGTGAGGCCACATCTGGAGTCCTGTGTCCAGTTCTGGGCTCCCCAGKACAAGAGGGATGTGGCACTACTGGAGCAAGTCCAGCAAAGGACTACAAAGATGATTGGGGACTGGAGCATCTCTCTTATGAGGAATGGCTGAGAAAGCTGGGTGTGTTCAGCCTAGAAAAGAGAAGGCTGAGAGGAGATCTTATCAATGTGTACAAGTATCTAAAGGGAGGGTGTCAAGAGGATGGAGCCAGACTCTCTTCAGTGGTGCCCAATGACAGGACACGAGGCAACAGACACAAACTGAAACATAGACAGTTCAATCTGAACATGAGGAAAAACTTCTTCACTGTGAGGGTGACAGCACTGGAACAGGTTGCCCAGAGAGGGTGTGGAGTCTGCTTCTCTGGAGATATTCAAAACCTGCCTGGACGCGATCCTGTGCAACGTGCTCTAGGTGACCCTGCTTGAGCAGGGGGGTTGGACTAGATGATCTCCAGAGGTCCCTTCCAACCTCAACCATTCTGATTTTGTGATTTTACGTTTTTCAAACTGAAATACCTCAAGATGAACAAAAGACAAACTGATTTGAATTTTTTCTCCACTTTATATTTTCTAATATAAAATTTAGAAAACTGTATAATTCATTTAATATCTTGTAAGGCTTGGGTAGAATATTACATTTTAAGTAAAAGCTAGTCCTCCAACACTCTGTCCTCTTCTACAGTGCTCTTGCTGCAGAAGAAAGTGTCCCCAAAAGGAAATCTGTCTTGCTGCTCGTTGCAACAGCTATGCTATGTATTGTTTTTTTCAGATATAACCATTCCCTAGCACATGGGTTTGTAAAAAATAATCAGCTGACTGCTTCAGAAAATTCTTTCCTTATTGATTTCATATGATAGAGTTTCCCTCTGCTCTCCTCCCCTTCTTAAGAGAGGAACTGAATTTATGGCTTAAGAAAATACAAGACCTCAGAGTGCAAGGTGCATCCTTCTGAGCGATTCTGTAGATCTCCTTAGAAGTCAGTGTTTGCTAGATATAGGAAAAAGTTATCATGAAACCCTTGAAGACTTTACAACTTACAACAGATAATATCCAAGTGAGTAAGAGAGGAAAGACTGGTCACAAGATATGATTTTTAATAATTTTCTTTCTTACTCTTAAGTTTCATTTCCAGTAGAACAAAATGGGTTATTTTTGCATAAAAAAGAACCAGTGCTGGTCTACAATCATACCAAAAATGGAAAAGAGATAAAATAAGTGGGGAGAGAAATGCCACAAATACTGATTCAAATTCCAAAGATAATTTAGATTCAGTCATATTCCTCATATCTGCCACTTAATTTGTTTAAATTCTTTAGTTTATTTAAAAGCTTACTGAAGTTGAGATATTTATATATTCCTTGAAAGAAAATTCTTCATACTTCATCTGATCAAGGAGATCTTGTACCATTACAAGATTTAATTAACTAAATAATTAATAGTAACTATTGAATCATACAGCTAAAATTAACACTTCACAGACCATTCACATAGGCAGAAAAGKGTCTGCTAACATCTGGGAATCAAAAAAAAAAAGGAAAAAGCAAGCATTTGCTATGTTTTATAAACATTTGTAGTCTGAAGAAGCAACAATTAAAACAATTTCAGACATTAGGAGAGAAGAGTGAATACAAAGGACAGATCAAAGAAGGACTGAAGAGAGATGTTGAGACTCTGTTAGTATCAGGCATTTATATGAGCACAGCCAGCTGATACAAGACATTAAAAAATTGCACTTGTATACTTAGGAAGTAAAAACATAACATATGACCCATCTAATAAAAACARATTACATTTTGAATATTTAAACAGCTGGAAAACAAGCTACAGTACAAATACGTTCTTGCTTCCAGAAATATTTGGTAAGCAATTTCAATTGACAAATACATTTTATAAAGCCCTAAATTTCCATCTGGCTAATTCATCAACAGAAAAATCAATACTAAACTTTTTCCCTGAAGTGCTACTTATTATTGCTTACCCATCTTCAATAATAAATACAGAATAATAAAGGCAGGAAATATTTTTGCATAAATAACAACAAATAACTTCACTGAAAAGCACTGAAGAAAATTAGGGAGACAAAATCACAGGTCAGGTATTCTCTTTGTCTGACTTTGTCCATAGCTTATCATCATATCTCAAGGAGATACTTCTGCATGACCCAAAGCGGAAATAAATAGTTCTGTTATATTTCAGAAACACTGACTTTGGCAGTTGAGATGTGACCCAACCAGGTATATGAAATACCAAAACTGACAACTCTTGACATCCAGTGGAATATCCTTCATAATAGCTATGTCTACATCTTAATGCATCAATTAAGAAATACTGACTTCTTCATTCCTTCCACTACACAAAGGCTATCATCAATTCACATGCAAAGTATCACAGATCTCCTCAAAATATGCAAATACCAATGCATCTTTGCATTCTGTTAAAGGTGAAAGACCTGACAGTGTGTCATGGTAAAAGCACAAAAAGAATGAACTTTCTTCTTTTAGAATGTGAAGTTATAGCAGTTGAGCAAGAAGGAGAGAGCAAGATCTCTGAAGAGAAAAATAGATCTTCAGATTGCAGTTACAGTCATTATTCTACATTCTCTGAATAAAAAGCTCTGCTGGTTAAGAGATGATTGTCATTTTTACTACAGGTAATGACAGTAATTGACATAACATTTTCAGAAGATCAGTAAAAAGTCACCAATTTCTCATTTTCTCTTGCTCTTTGATGGCTAATAGATGATGCTTAGTTCAAATAAACAAGAAAAGTGAGCACAGAAAACAAATGCAATTTTATAAATGAAAGAAACATCACTAAAAAGTAAAAGTCAAAGCTATCATGTTTTTCCAGAGCATACTGAAACCCCACACTGCACTTGCATATTAATCATTTATTTGCTCAAATAGCACTTAGAGCAGTGATGTTATTGCTTCTACAGGTATATAACATGGCAGATAACTCAAAAGAAAAAAGCTTCCTAAATCCAAATTTGTTTTAGAGGAACAGAAGACAAAACAAAGCGTAGAAGGAAAGGAAACCATTTCACATTCAAACAGGAGGCCTACCAGAGCCTGTCTTATCATTAAAATACAACAAGGCATTGTTGCACCAGCACATAACAGTCACATGTTATGTAATAAGGTAGGTATGTTCTGGACAAATTTCTTCATACAGATTGACAGAACCAAATTAATTTTTAATAAATTCTCACTATTTGAAAACTCTATCTCTCACTTTGCCAAATGAAGAGAAATAAACAAATACACCAAAGTACTACATCCGCACCTTCTGTAGTCGTAGTAAACAATTCACGTGTCATGATCCGTAGTACCTACCCTCTTTAGCTTCAAAAAGCACGGAATTATTAATGAACATTTGGGGAGTAAGAAAAGGAAAATTTTGCATATTTAATGATGTCTCATTGGGGAAACATTATGTAATGGTCAAGAACAAACCCTTAATAATATCTTATTATCCCCAAAAGTTCATTACTACAATAAAAGGCCATATCTACCCTCAAGCAATACCACATAAGCATCATTTTTGTCATTAGAGAAACATCCAGTTATCCAAAATAGTTTTAAATCATTAGGAAGATTTTTCATTAGGTAGACACTTTATAATGGATGAGAAGCTTTGGATTTTCCAGCAAATAAAGGAAAAATGTACTTACTTTTCTGTCTGGCCAATTATACTTTGCAAATATTGTATCATATGTGTCCACAGCTCCATCAGTAATCAGCATTATGGCTTGGCTGCAAATACTTCCTTGTCCTGTGTGACTGAACTGTGAAAGGAAACATTAATTTAAGTACAACACATTCCTGTTAGATGAAGATAGAGAGGATCCTATTAGATAGACACAGATCTTATAGAATCTCTACCACACACAGAAGTAGCAGAAAGTCTCAGCTTGAAAACATTTTATCATCATTACTTTGCTCCTACTGAGATGTGATGTGGATTGTCTAACAGCAGAAGGATTCATTATATCATATATATAAATTCTATCAGCTTGAAAAATAAGAAGAAACATTTAAATATAGCAGCTCCCCAAATTAAAAGTGCATGTAAAGAACATACAGAATCCATGCTTTTCCCATTTTGGAGAGATGGTATGTATTGATGTAACTACACAGGGTTTGCTTTGTTTTAAAATATAATATTTTAAAAGGACAGAAGAAGAAATGAACCACTGACCATTTTTTTTGCAAAGTACAGAAGGTACAGCACTGATAGAGAGACATGTGATTGTTCAACAGAGGATTACGGTCTAGTTGTTATTTTTCATAAAATTTTTATCGGGGAGAACCAAGTTAATATCTATATATTTTCAGACTCTTCTATTACTCAGAATGCATACACATAAGTAATCCAAGCTGCAGAACCAAAGCACAAGTATTCASACAGCAATCAACATAGCCAYTGGAGTACAGAAAGAAAGTTTCATCACTGCACAGAGAGATGTGATTTYCTCATGGTCAAAGAGCAAGTCAATTGGACTGAGCCATAAACTAAGCTTTGATTTTTTAATTCTGCAATTGGTGCGTTAAATTTAAATCCATCTTGCTCCATCTGCTCTTATTCCACAGTAAGTTCTTGTTTGGAATACTTTCTAWATTCAGCAAACTTAACRCAGGTRAACCATCTTTTAGCAACAAAATAAAAAGATGGCAAATTATCTGATTTTTAATTATTCTGTACAAAACATTAAAATAAAATTGTGAAAAGACAAATGACCTGTGATTTGAGCGCAACTGTTTTTTTCTGTATGTTCAGCTAATGCTTGGAGAGATTCTAATAGCTGAACAATTTGCTTTTGTTCTCTTCCCATTTCATTTTCTGATCCATTAGCAAGKCTGAGGTCAGACAAGTTTTCATCCTACCATCCGTCTCCTCATAATGAGGAAGCCCAAGTGATCATTTTCTCATTATCTTCTCCCACCTCATCAGCCTACCTGCACTGAACAGTGTCCAGAGAAACGGTGATCCCATTTGAGAAAAAAGGATCTAAATTTAAAGCTGAATTACCTTTCAGGGTCTCTGACTGCCTCTGAATTATTTTAGCTAAATTTATTGGGAGTATTCTAGTTTCATTTGGGCCAGAAACTGCCAACTTTAAGGGTTCTTCAGTCTAGTTGCCCTCACTTGTTCTTCACTGTTCTTCCCATAATGCTAAAGACCTTTTTCTAGAAACAGTTCTTAATGGCTAAAATCTCATCTTTATAGACACGTCTACASTAGGAAAGAGTGGATGGTGCGTTTCAGCACTTTCATTTTTCATTTCTACATCTGTATAATCTCATCCACAAATATCATTCAACAATCATCTACATCCTCTGCAGCACTCTTCTAGATCAGTTTGCTTTTGAACCTCAGCTAATGTACATTGGCTACAGGAGCATGTTACTTAGAGGGAAACTAATGGGGATTTACAGCAAATTAGCTATATTCTGCTCACTGCCTTTGTGAAAGCTCTTACCTCTGGTAACTGCAAGACAGTCTACCCTTAAACAAAAATTCTTCAGTCATGTCAGTTTTTCCAGTATTACCCAGACCCAGAATGATTAAGATGGGATTCCTTCATTACTAKGATCTTAGATCCAACAGTTCCTCAAAGATGAAGCTACTTTGTCAAGGGATATGCTCTTCATATGGACAGTGCATTTTGAAAGAGGCAAGGTATATTAAAAAAGGCAAGAGAGTTGGAATGCTTTCATATATTTATTTTAAAACATTACTTTGTATGCATCTCTATTATTCTATGTGGTTATCGGTTGTTTGAATATTTTGAAGAATGGGATGAAATTCAAATGCTTTGATGAGTAATATCTTCTCATATTTGTCTASAACTTTATTTTTATTGAATAGCAAGAGTGATGAAAGTGTTTTCCATAATAATAACAATGACAAGGGCCTTATGATGAACTACAATTAACTCAGTGATTCATCAGTTAGCAGCAAAAATTTCAGTGCATCCTGACATCTACAGCATTTGGTTGTGATTAACAGTCTTTGAAATGTCACAGAATTTTATTTAATTGGCTATGATTTTTTTTAAAGGTAATCACTGCAAAGATCACATTTGTTGCCAAAAGAGAGAATTGCAGTTGTCGCATGATCTGGTAGGTGCCTAACTACTGTACCAAGCACTTCTATATTCTTTCAGCAACTAATGAACACTGCAGAAAGCAGTGGTTGGAGAGAAGTTGGAAGTGGATTTAAAATGAGCTTTTCAAAGACATCAGTATCAACATCTTCAGGTCTTAACAATCTAGGCAAATATTGAAACTGAAATGCAGGTAATTGCAAGACAAAATTAACTGAGTTTAACTACCGTACCCCCTGAACCATTCTGAAAACTCAACCAGAATCTCAACAGACTACTTGGGAGAGAAAGCTTTTTTTCTTTCTTTTTTTTTTCTTAATTGTATGTGAGACAATCCTTAGCTAACCTGCAATTCACAAGAATAGATTTATGACACATAAAGGTCACATACTGCAGGTGAAGTAGAAAACATTTAGTAGTATTCTTTTAAAGAGAGATTAAGTTGCCTTTTTTCTGGACTAGACTGCTTAAAAGCAGTTTTCAGTGACTTTGTCGATATGCCTGTCTGTAATAGAAAAGCTTTTAGGCTGTGAATTCCTGAAGTATATATGCAAAAATGCTTGAAGCTACTATCTTCCCTTTTATAGTATAAATAGAAACAGTCACTACTCCAGCTTGAGCAGATCTGAGCATACATGGAAGCATGATCCTTCATAGCCTTGCAAATCAAAGCCTCTCCTTCACCATAGTACAGATTCAGTACATAGTATGCGAGTTCCCTTTATTCTCACAGCTATCTGTTTATGTAATGAGATTTTTCTACCATATTCATCATTATAACATCAGCTGCCTCACAGATTTAAAAAAAAAAAAAATCCTGGCTGTCAGGTTTTCTTGATCRCTGTCTGCAATATTTTTTCAATTTACACAGATTTGGAGGGCTAGTCTAGGACATGTTTAGTGCTGAGCTTGCTTGATATTTACTGTTGCGTATCTAGTTTCTAAGACTATATTCTGTACCCACAATGAAACTTTCAATATCTTCTGYTCAGAAAAGCTGGAGTGCTCATTACTTCACGCAGCTTTTCCCACTGTCATTTTTGGCATGCTCTGCATGAAGGARTTAGTTCCACACTGTCTGGGTGAACATGTGGGCAGTGGGTGGAGGAAGATATTTGTCTTCATCTTTTCATCTTATGGAGTAGATTTTATGCCTGGAAAAAACAATCAATATTATGCTTCAAGAGAAATAGAAAGGAATTGSAACCATTAGCTAATCCATGTATATGGATGGTGTAAAGACAGCCACACTTTTCAAGTCAAACCCACTGGAGAATATTTTGTTTTGAGGTCTCATTTGCAAGGTGCATCCTTCAACAGAAAGACAGTTTTCTGCTTGTCTTAGATGAGATTTTTTTTTTTTTTTACCCAGCAGACTAATGTTTTTTTCCAAAAGGAATGACTATATTTAGGGAGAGGCTTTAAAAAATTTTCACAAATATTTGCTCAGTTGACAGAAGGGAAAAGAAGGAGAGTGAAAGAGATCAGAAAAAAAATGAAAAAAGAACAGGMTTTTATCCCATTGTATTTGTGATTTTGGTGACCTTGCTTTCCAAGAGGACCCTGGTAAATGTGAGTGACAACTAATAAAGTTTCTAAAAATGTCAGCTGGCATAGCTTTTTATTCTATTCTCTGTTAGCTCATCAATTACGATTAGCTTCTCTGTATTCTTAAAATCCAGTTGAGCTTAGCATGCATATATTCTTAAGACGCATGGTTTTTAAGAAACGGGATCTAATAAGGCTAGTGAAGTTAAAAAATAGATGTCCTACAAAATGTTAGGCAAAAAGGGAAATTTAACTTCTACACTCATGACATGAAAAAAGCTCTAGTCAGAATATGCCTATATTACATCTTCATTAAAAGTAAAAATGGAAAGCAAAAATGCTTTTTCAACTTTCCTTACTAATGCATAAGAGTCAATTCAGTTTAGTTACAGGGAGTTTTACTGAATTTAATTAGTGAGACAGGAATTAAGTCCCKGAGACATACCTTTACACTGAGAGAAAGGTAGATCAGTGGGAGAGAGAGAAGCCATAGTCTCTAAAACAGTTCTTCTTTTCAGAGCCATAGGTTTGACTGCAGAGCGAGGGTGAGTCAATCCCCGTTTCTAATGAACGTATCCCTGCCAGCTCTCCAATGCCTTCTTCAAACAGAATGATAAAGAAAACTAGTTCTGGATCTGAACTATCAAGCAGAAGGACAGGGGTGGAAATTGTCATCCTACACTTAAGCTACTGTTCTGTAACACGCACCTACAGGTCAAACTAAGAGCAGTTATTTGGAGCCTAAAGACACAAAGTTGTGCACTGCTTGGAAATGGACCCTCACAGAAAGAGGTGAGCCAGAAAGACTCTCACTTTGGCCCACTGAGAAGAGACACCCTGGAATCTGTCACAGTTCAGGCAGTATAAACACTGTGTGGATTTGTTTATTTTCGTAATCTTGTTACTAAACACGGAAAACTTCTTTAAACTTGATAAAAAATATTAATTTATGTTTTTAACTTTTCTGGATATGAAGTGTGAAGCTATGAGAAGGACAAGTTGTTCTGAGAGAGCAACATGTAGCGTAATCAGGAATACTTGGAATTATCCATCACTAACATTAATTTGAAAAATATCCTTTGCCCTTCCTTCCAGCAGCTCGACTGTCACCACAATAACCATATCAGAAGAGACCCATCTCTACTTGTAGACATAAACTGGAACCCCTTTGATAAGCAGCAGGAAGAGTTAGAACACCCTAAAAACACACACAACTATACTTTCATCATAAAATACACCAGAAATTTAATAGAAGAAACTCTGCTGATCATCTAGAAAATATTGTACATACATTTCAACCCAATGATCTGGGCATCAAATTACTATCTCATGTTTGAACTGTATGACAATCACAATCCCCTCTTTTTTGTTGTTTTGGAGAAGCTTTGAAAAGCCTTTAAATAATCTTGATTCAAAGACGTAAAGCATCAGAAGATCTACCAAATCTTGTGTAACGTAATTTAATGGTTACTTAACCATTAAATGTCCACATGATTTTTGTTTTCATTCACCTGCCAGCCATCTGATGTTGCTCTGCCTTTGCTAGATGGTCCCTCCATACATAGGTGTTCTAAATCAGGATAAAGTTGCCTCCTGATCCGTTTAGATTAACAGAAAGAAAACATACATAATCTTTAAATTTTTTTTAATGAAGGAAAAACTTTTCTGGAAACACCAAAGCAGTTTTAGTCTTATTTTAAGCTGCTAATATTAGTTTTAAAAGAAAGCTATCAGTAATGTTTCAATAGGCTGATGATGCTTGCTTGTAACATCTACCCTGCTGGCAGGAGTTGTTCCTGTTGGAAGGTGTTTAGTTGCTTTTACTGACTCACAAATGCAGTTAAATGGTTACCCAAACAAGTGATAAAGAACAAGGGCTCAGCCTTTTTAAAAGAGTGAACCTTGGGCCAGACAGAGCATTCTGAAAGAATCCACAGAAATAACCTTGCCTTAGAAAATGTTAGGTGGAAACTACATGTAGCATCATTTTGAAATAAGATGCAGCTAATTATCCAGCTCTGGGAATGGGTATGTCCTGAGAAAAGAGTTTAAGTTTTCTTAGGTCTCATTGATCACTGCTGGCTAGTATTTCACCTTTGGGCTCTTGGCACTTGGACATAAATGAAAGAAGTATTCATCGTGAACTAGTTCCCTGTTAGCCTGGAGACTGAGGAAAACTGAAATACCTCACATTTTCTCCCTCCTTAAAATCTACTCCAGCCTTTGACATCTTTGGTGTTTCAGCCTTTCACAATAGCATTTGCTACATGTGTCTTGCTTAATGAGCTTTGCTGTAGCTTTGTGATGTAGCAGTTCACAATTTTATAAGTGTTCATTAGTGTAGAGATCCTGGAGAAGAGAGCTGGTTGTAATTAGTTACAAAAGAAGGTAAAATCAGCTTCCCTCACAGAAGCCTTAAATCTAAACTCATCTTAACAAAAGTGGTAAACAGAGGCTTTACTCATAAAACACTATGTAGAGTTTTCATTTGTAATATGATGAGAAATATTTAATAGTGCCATTTTATTTTCATTGGTTTTCTTCCTCATACTATTTTTCTTTCATTATTACTACCCTTGATTTTTCTCCTTTTTTTCCTTTCCTTTTCATTCCAACACACATTCTCAGGAAAGCATAGAGTCAGTTGAAACAATATTTTTAGCAATATTTCAATATTGCTAAAATTATTCTCTGCTGGAATATATAGCATAACAATATATTTTACATTTGCCAAAATTGATAAAAAAAAAAAAAACTCTCTGAAATACACTACATAAAATCTTTTCATGATAACCATGACTGATGTACAACTTGTGAGAAAAAACATTTCACGCAAAGACAACGGGCCTGATTTTAATAAAATATTCTTTGAAGGACAATATCCTAGAGTACTAAGAATGCTACATTAATTTTAAGTGGAGTTTGGGAGGGAAATTAGATGCTCTGCACTGGATTATCTGCATTTTCATGATGTTCAGATGGCAATGACTGCCTGCCTGTTCATAGACATTATTCACAGGAATGTTATAAGAAATCAGAAGTTGGCCTCAAGTTTTGGCAGATAAATAGTAAAAATAATATTAATACCTCTGAGCTGAGAAAAACGATTCCAAATGTTTTGTGTTTAGGCAGAAATTCTGTAGTTGTCCCACTATCTTAGAGTTTTTGAAAAATAAAGTGCAAAACTGTTTAAATAACTCCTTTTATGTAAGCTGTAAGAAATATTAATCATCAGGCCAAAAGTCATAGCAATGAGCAATCATTTAGTGATTGTAATAATTGTGTGTATTTTTAAAACGCTAATGTAATACAGCAACTTCTATAATTCCTAAAACATTAGCCCTTCCAAAGAAAAAGGAATCATCTAAAAATGGGAAATCTGCATTTTACCCTGATATTTAACACCTCCACCAGCTATTTAAATAAACTTGATTTAATATACATGTGTGTGTAGGTTTATACTGTGCATATACTCACACAAATATATAAATATAAAGTGTCAGTAAATATAAAATGTCAATTTGCTTGCATCTTGCATAACATATAGGTGATTTTCAATTTTTGTTCTATAAGGCAATATTTATCATCATCCTATTTTTGAATCAGTTCTAATTTATTATCTTACAATTGTTGCTAGTAATTGCAAAACAGCAGGAAAGGTGTCAGCAGTGCAAATCTAAAAAGCATCAACTTACTTCATTGAGCATGTTGAAAGCTTCATTTAAAGCAATGTCCAGCATTCCAATTCCTTTTGCAAAAAGCTTGTCAAGGTGTTCCCTGAAATGCTGAAATATGAACAAGAAAGTTTGTTTGTCAGTATGCGGCAACAGCTTACATATGAATATCAATGATTAAGGAAACTCAAAAAAAAAAAAAAAAGCCTTCCTATGAGATATGGGCAAAACAGGCACATTAAATTGCAATTTTTGAGAGAAATTGTAAGCTATGAAGTACTAAGTAACACATTCTCAAACCAATAGTAGTACTTCACTGGATACTTCTTTCTGAAAATAATACATTCAGATAAGGAAGTTAAGTCTCTTAGATTTATAAGAAAGAGTAATATATCCTTAAATACAATATAACGAACCATACTGCTATAAAAGAACACCATATGTAGTATCAACAAGTAAACAAATCATTCCTCTTATTTTCTATGGTGAAAACTTTTTTTTATTTTGTAAAATAAAAAGATATTACTGCAGTATATTGGAAAGCAGAGTACTTCCTATTTCATTATTAAATTTCAGTAAGGTGGAATGGAGAAATTTGCATCCTATTCTCTATGCAATTTTGAAGTATACACTACTGCCACAGAAAAAGGGCTGCTTTTTCAAAAAAAATTAGTTTGCAGTGACCTAGTAAATATGGTTCATTGCAGCTCAATACTTTGAACAGCCAAAAGGTAAAGTCTTGCTTGTCTAAATCAGTAGGGATAGTATAAACTCTTATACAGCTAAATCAAAAAATGCTTTTTTTTATACTAAAACATATTTAATTTTAGTAAACACTAGTCAGTATCTGCATAGTACTAAGAATTGTTATTTTAAATACAACTTTTAAATATAATAATCCATTTGGAATAAGAAAATGAAGGCATAAATGGTGGGAAATGGCAAGGAAGACAATGCTTTTATCAGCAGCTATTTTAGTCTCCACTATTGGATGAAAAAGTTAGCTCAATGAATAGATACAGAGATGGTCTGATCCTTTAGGGAAATACTAGCATACTCATATAAAGAGTATGATACATCATACATTTTTCTTAAAACATTATTATATTTGAACAAATCAAATCTAATTATGTTTGTATTGGAATTAAAACACTACTGTCCCTTAAATTGTGCTTTTCATATTTTTAAAAGTAATAATAAAAATGAGAACGAAAATAAAATACTCAAATATTCAATAAACGCACTGATGTTTTCCTTTGTTATTTGGTATCCCATTTTTCATGTCAAAACATCTCTGAAAGTTAGGTCTAAGCTGATCACAAGCCACACAGCCATATTCTTCATTTAATGCGTGCTGGAAAGCGCGAGTGGGAATGCAAAGGCGGCAGTTTCCCAGACGGGGGCTGCTTTACCTGCCAGCAGCACAAGGTAGTATGGTTTCCAGCGCAATTTGAAAACACGATAACAATCAGACTTGAAGTCCACTGACATCAATACTCAGGGTGACTTCAGCACATGTGACCATTAGTCCATACACAAAAGATTAACCAAAGTACAGGACTGTTACAATCATTAAAGCAAATTAGAAACTCAGAGAACACATCCATTTTCTGGAAAATATTTAAAGTTCATATGAATTTAAAATTTCTCATTGGAATTCTTTATAAAATTTCCCAGGAAGCATCTTAGCAAAACCACTTTCACACATAACTGATATTTTTAAACTTGAAAGTGTCGTTAATGGTTAGATAAAATACAGAAAACAAGCAGTTCACTGTTATTCATTTCACTGATGTCAAAAACAATTTCGAAACATCAAAGTTGTGTATTGACCAGAAGAGTTCAACCTGCTGAAAGAGCCCTGTGCTCACAGCCCTTCTCTCACAGACACATGGGACGGAGGTTAGTTTACAGCTGTCACAGATGCTTCTACACTAACCAAGAGTTTCATACCAAAACAGAGTTCTCTGAAAATTAATAAAGCCAAATTTTATAGTGGAAATAAGGTTCTAATCTTACTTTTTCATTAATTGGATATGTTAAATATTATTATAACTTACATTTCTCTCTGAAATACATTACTATTCAATAATTAAACTAGAATTACTTTGCTATAAAAAATGAGAGTTTATATAAGCTCTGAACATTTCATAGACACTGTGGAAAGTTTATGACAATGCATATACATTATCACATATGCACATATGGCATAAACAGATTACTAAAAATCACTAGTAAACTGCATAATCTCTAGTGTATAATTCATTTTGTGCAATCTGTCAGAAAAACAAATATATTCTTTCTCCATAACTACATATATGTGTTCTGAAAAATACATTGTTGATATACATATAAATATAATACTGATGTATGTTTGACGTACAGAATGGTAAAAATGTTAAAAATCGATTTCATTCACTGTGAATTTTAACAAATCAATGTTTTCTGCCTCCAGGCTTCAGAGTGAACAGATGCTACCAGGTGATTCTGCAAAAGGACTGAATTACTAAAATGCATTTGTGCTTTTTACTAAGACTCCATTCTCTGTATCTGAAGGATTTTCAATCTTGTCTTTGTTGTTTGAGTATTTCAACACTGTATTTGTATATCCACTAGAAAAATCATACAACAACATGTAAATTAACATTTCTTTAATGTTGAGTTTTGCTTTTCATCATACCAGGTACCCTGAATGCATGCCATTAATTGGATCCATGTCAAAAGAAGTCATGTTTCATTTTACAGGCAGCACAAAGAAGAGCTTCTTCAGACAGTTCATGCTATATATAAGTATATATCAACCCTACTAGTACTGAGAAGTGTCAGGTCACTGACCCATCAATTATAAAGAAAGATAGATGATTGTGAAATGAGGCTTTATGGTAACAAACATCTCAATTCCCCTTTAAATAACTTTCTAATCAAACAGATCCTGGAAAGCAGGAATCCCTTGCTCTTAATGAGTAAAAAGGCCATTAGTGTGTTTAAATTTAATCTTTACATCTTAAATAGCTCTTTCAGTAATAAACTGCACAAGAAATAATATTGGTCCATCTCAGCTGTCTTTACTGTCATATTAGAGGCCTTGTAAATTAACACCTGAATTACCTGGGGTTTGAATTGGATATCTGTTCAAGGGTGTGCACAAACATTTGCATGCAACTGTATGCCTAATTTCCATGTGCAATTACCAGAATGTGCAATATCTAATTGTGGACTCAAATATCTAATTGACATGCATAAGCTTGGTAATTCTGAATGCAAATTAGGCACACAATTATGACAATCAGACTCTGATGTCTGATTACAAAATTATAGGTCCAGAGCACAACAGGGGAAGTTGTGTCTTATTACAGCAAAGAAACGTGGATGCATTCAGCTGTGGAGGTATCTGTGATCCATTTAAAAGTGGCTGAAAAACAAAAGATGAAGACAGCAAGGCCACAAATCCACTCGTGCATGTTAGTCCAGGACAAGGTCCTCAAACATCACTGGTGTTCAACCTGGAACACCAGTGATGCATATGTTTGGGCTTGGACCTTTGCATGCTACTGACTTTGTTTAATAACGTTTTCCACTGACAAAAATAAAAAGTCCCAGTGATCCTAAGATCTGATAACTATCCATGTATATAATCCTAAAAGCTTTTTTCTCTTTTTCTTTTTAAGCTTTGTAAAGTTTGTTTAACGGTACCTTCTAAGGCAGAAACAAATATATTTGCAGGACCTAAAATCAGGAAAGGTATTCCTTTCCTAGGTATAGTTACAAATATTCCTGGTTGAAGAACAACCAGGTATATTGAACAGCCTGGGGTATACAGACATTGTATTACTAAAGATGAAAAACAGTATTTGGAGGCTGTCAGAAGCCTGCTTTAATGTCAGGTGGCCCAGTTGTGTCTTGGACTACACCAGGACTTAAATGAGGATGCACCCAGAAAAGTTTTTAATTGTCTTGATATTCTATGCTTCATGGGATAGTAAGACAGAATATTAAAACCCACCTCTGTCGCATATGGCTTTGGCATAACTGAACGAGAGGATAAATGTATAATCATTTCTCATGACGGAATTTGGAGTTTCTCTTATAACAAGATTATTGAAAATGTTTTTTGGTACGCCCAGAGGTAATCATCTTTTTTGCCTCAGAGCTTAGTCAACAATTGTATGGATTTTGGACCATATTTGGTTGGATGATTACATTAAATTTTCAGACTTCAGGGATTAGGCTAAAATTGTTTGGCCAAATATGCTAGCAAGTCATATTTCTATTGCTTCATTTTTCAATTTCCTATTTCTGATTTATTAGGTTTTAATAACTAATAACTTAAAATAATTCAAGTTAAATAATTTATTTCAACAAATCTGTGCTTAAGAGATGAAATGTATGATTTTGCAAAGATTCAGACCACTTTCTCAAATTATTCATGATTCAGAACATTGAGTTACATCATGAGAAACACATTAAATGGAAGAATTAGGGATGTGGAGGAGGCTAAATGAATACAGGTGAGAATCTGATGTTCCTTTCCTAATTTCAGGTCTTTGAGGACAATTTAAAAGCTTTTCTGTCTGAGATGAAGGCCAAAGGGCTTTCACATAGCTGAACTTATTTCTGCACTAAAAAATAGATACATAATCAGCTTACTACACTTTCTATGGAAAAGAGTGGCCAGCAACATCTGGGTGTGCAGAATGTTACTGTGTAGCAGCTATAATCTTTAATTGGACAAATTAATTTTGCATGCTGGGTCACCACTGTGAGTTTTTCTTTCTTGGCAGAAGCTCCCAGCTTTGTAGCCAGAATGACACACTAATTTATCTAACGCATAGCAAAACTGAAGGATGATTTACTGATTTGGAGACAATTTTGAAGAAATTTTGTGGTGCCTCTTTGTATCACAGAATCACAGAATCACTGAGGTTGGAAGGGACCTCTGGAGATCATCTAGTCCAACCCCCCTGCTCAAGCAGGGTCACCTAGAGCACATTGCACAGGATTGCATCCAGGCGCATTTTGAATATCTCCAG
>NW_020447892.1:0-1152 GCF_003343035.1 Apteryx rowi
GAGAAGACAGGACACCTGGGCAGGGACAAGAAGGGAGTTCATTTAGTCATGCTTTAGCAATTGGTTTAGAGGAGTCAAGCTAGGCATTAAAGACTGATTAGGAACCTCCTGATATGGAGTAGGATTCAGTTCCCTCTCATGCACTCCACAGACTCACAGGAGGTGGGATTCCCCTTGCCCAAGTTTTGGGGTGCATAGTAGGGCTGTCTGCTCCTTGTTGAAATTTCTGTTGTAATCAATGGAGATGGAGGGTGGGAGTCAGTTGTTCATACACAAACAGCTTCTGACATTTGAAATGTCAGATTTGGTCCAAGACACGTACCAGTGTCTCCTTGCTCTGATGTAACAACTGTGAGACCCACATCTTTCTGGGGCATCAGCTGCCAGCTGGAGAATCTCCTTGGGAATACTACAGGGTTTGCTCTCTTAGTGGGCACCTCATATCATCGTTACATCACCATCTGCTATCTCCACCAGCATGTCTCTGCTCTGAAGCTGGGCCTTTGCATACATGGTGTCCTTAGCTCTGGGGAACAGGTTTCACTGTGATAAGCCTGCACTCAGCCCTGGTGCCACAGCTGAGGTTCTGCAGCCCAAATATACACAACTACACAAAGACCAGTCCCCAAACAAGAGGAAGTGGAGGTGCACAAGCTGACACAGAACTGCAAGACCTTTAAGCAGCCTGAGGAAGTCTGTGGATCACAGACCCTGCTTCTGTTTCTTTTACGGGGACTTGAATCTCCCTGACATTCACTGGGAGGGCAATGCAGCAGGGTGCAAAGATTCCAGGAGGATTCTGGAGGGTGTGGAGGACAACTTCCTAGCACAGCTAAGCCAGAAAGGTCAACACGGGTGACACTTCCCTGGACCTGGATCCTGCAAACAAGGAAGAATTGACTAAGCATGTGAGAATCACTGTCAGCCTTGCCTGCAGGAGCCATGAGGTAGTGGAGTGTCTGATCCTGAGGGGAGCGAGGAAGAAGAGTAGCAGAGTCCAGATGCTGGATATCAGAGGAGCAGACTTGGGCCTACTGAAGGGAGGAATGGTGGAGGAATCCCATGGGAGGCAGCTCTGAAGGCCAGAGGAGCTCAGGAAAGCTGGCAGGTCTTTAAGGGCAGCATCCCCCAGGCTCAAGAATGGCCCATACT
>NW_020447892.1:7131-8552 GCF_003343035.1 Apteryx rowi
AAGAGGGCTGCATTAGGAGGAGCATGGCTACCCAGACAACAGGAGTTATCCCCCTCAACTCAGCACTAGTGTGTCCTATTTAGGGGGTTCCCAGGAGCTTTTCTTGGTAGTGGGAAGCAGCATGGGAAGGGGAAGCAGACTCTAACTTAGCCTGGGAAGTTCACACTGGCCATTAGCATAAAAAAATATATCACTTGAAGGGTAGTGCTGTGGTGCAACAGGTCACCCAGATGAGCTGGCTATCAGCCCATTGCTTCGTGTTTCAAGGAACAGCCAGTGAGGATGGAGAGACATGAGTGAAGGGAGAGAGAACTCGGGGTGAGAGCAAGGTGGGGAAGCAGCTTGGGTGTCTACAGTCTGCAGGGACACAGGAGCAGGTGTGGGACAGTGTAGGACAGCTTGTGGTGGAGATGGATGAGGGTGCTGCCAAGGCTGAAGGGCCCTGACAGAACTGAGGTCCTTGTCCTATGGCTGTTGTCTCTGCCACCGGGGTCTACCAGGAGACACTGTGGCCTCGTTGTCCCCTTGTCCCCCCAGGGACCTCAGGAGATGTCTTGTCATAATTCTGAAGTTGGCATTGTACACCCCCACCCGCACACTGCCCCCAGGAAGAGCCCTGGGCAATGCATGAGGGAAAGCATCTCCCCTCCCGGGGTCTCAATGTCCATGCTTGGCCGTTTTGCTTGATAGAACAAATGAAGGGGTTACCTGGCATCAGAGCCACCTGCACATTTCCTTTGCCTACCTGTAATCAGTGATTATGATTTTCTGCTCTAATCAGCCCCCTGGGAGGCTTTGTTGGTAATGGTCCTCAGTGGGATCTATTAACGCTCTCCAAAAGTTTGGGAGTTGCTTCTGACTTTGACTTGAACATTTTGTTCAATCTCCTCGCAATAGCCGAGGTTCATGAACTCAGCACCAAATAAACCATGGGGCTCATTACAATGCAAAAAGCCATGAACCACGTCTCTCTGTATAATTTTCTTCAAGTAATGTATGGCTAATTGGAGTGGTGTCAGCAGTGTAGCTGAAGGATGGAGACTTCAGTAGGAACATAATATAAATGTATTTCTGCTTTTAAAGTGTTTGTTATTCTTATTCTTATCATTATTATTATTATTATTCAGCTTTCAGAATAAGTGACAGCAATATTCTCCAATTGATACTGATCCTAATGAAGTGTGGACATGTAGGAAAAGCAGTGGCCCAGAGGTCAGACATTATATGGACAATCTTCCCCCTCATTTCCCCAACTCATCAGCCACCTGGGACTTGCATCACTCTTGTTAAAGTCTAACCTTTTTCCACTCAAGTCTGCAACTGAATGTTACAGCTCCTATGCCCCAGTTCCCACCTGCTTTACTTCGAGAACTAGCTGCAAATAGACACAGTAGTTTCTTTTATTTTCTTAATTGCAAGCC
>NW_020447892.1:10240-12171 GCF_003343035.1 Apteryx rowi
TCAGCCCATGGCCACGCTTTGTGCTGCTTCATCCCACATGATTTTGATCCTGGCTTTGAAAAATGCCAAATCCAAAAGCAACTCCCAAGCCCCGGCTTCCTGCACAGGTCTACCAAGTGCAGAGACCTGTCAGTGCAGAGGTGCAGAAATGACTTCTTCAGTGCCCCATTTGAGATATCTCACAGCCTGTGGCACCATCTGGAGGCATTCCTGAAGGATTTATCAGCAAGCTCTGGAAAATACCTGGGGGTGAAGGGAGGTGACAGCTTTCCAGGACGTGAGGGGAAATCTCTCTGCCCCCTCCCAGGCTGTGCCATCTCCATGGCAGTGGCCTACCGAGCCCCCATATGACACAAGCTGAGGTCACAGTGAGATGTGCTACATCACACAGAGGTCTCCCTGGTGCCATAGTGGTGCCCTCACTTCCCTGCGAGGCCCGGGTGCTGCTGGGCACTGCTCACGTGCTCCCCACCACTGCCCTTCGGAGCCACTCTGTGGCAAGGAGAGGGGAAAGTCCCATTCTGGGGCCCCTTGACAACAGGCAGAGGAGCAGGGGCATGTCAGAGAGGAGTTTTGGGTGACGACACAGGAAGAGTGGCCTTCCTCCTTGGCTGGAGAGGCGAGCCAAGGGCAAGGGGGCAAGCAAGATGGAGGACTGCTGCACCAACATCATCAGCCCAGACCACAGTTCCTTGTGCCCAACACTCCTGCAACTCTCCACTGAGGGTAAGGGCTTTGGGAGCTCCTTCCTGAGGGGTCGCACAGAGCCTGTTAACTGCAAAAAGGCCTGTGGATGCTGGGCTGTGGGGGTGGCTGCACAGGGCTGGAGGCTGCCGTGGCAGCCCTACTATAGTCTCCTAACAGGGCCAAAGGGTTAAGAGGACACTGCCCTGCCCTGCCCTGCCCTGGGGGCAGCAGGACGCTGCCCGCGGGCTCCAGCACCCTGGCCATCCCCAAGGTCCCCGTGCTGGCGCCAGGGCCAGTACCCGCACAGGATCTGGGGCTGCTCCCTGCGCACCCCACAGCCCATGGGCGCAGGGCAGCCAGGAGCCCCGTGGGGCACCTGCGGCAGAGCCCAGCCCTGGCAGGGCAGCAGCTAGGCTCTGGGGCCCCGCACTGCCCACGCACACAGGGCTGCACCTGCCCCCAGGCCCCCCCATGCCCAGCAATGCCCTGTGCTGCCACCCCCAACATGGCACCCAGGGCGGGGAGGGCTGCCTGCCGGGTCACATGGCTGTCATGTTGCCATGGCAATGCCCCCAGTGCGGCCCTCCTGTTGGCTGGCAAAAGGAGGGTGGGGCTGGAGTTCACTGATGGCTCTGTCAGCCAATCAGAGTCCAGCATGTGGAGGCCTCACAGGGGGGTGGGGGAGGGAGGAAGTGGTGGGGCCTGATGTGGAGGAGAGAAGAGAGAGAAGAGGGAGAGGGAGGGAGGGGGAGAGAGAGAGAAGGAAGAAGGCGAGAAAGAGAAGTGCAAGAGGAGCGGGAGGAAAGCAGGGCAGAGGGAGCAGGAGAGAGAGCGGGTGTGAGCGGGGTTGTGGGTGCGTTCAAATGGTGGCGGGTGCCCTCCCACCGGGGCGGGGGCAGCGGTGTTGGTGACGGGGCTGCTTTCCTGCAGGAGCTGCAGCACGGGCTGGTGGGGCCATGAGCAGGGGACAGAGCAACCTGGGACAGAGGGGGCAGCTGCCCTGCGAGCCAGATGTGCTGGCCTGCCCCTGACCAGCTCGGCTGGGGCGGCTAGGCGGGGTTTTTGAGTGCAGGAACGTTTGCCCCCTGTGGTGGTTCTGAGACCCATTTTCAGGTGTTTCCCTGAGCTGCTGCTGCCACCGCAGCCCCCAGGTGCTGCTCAGAGCTGCATTTGGGAGCTGCTGGGCAAAGTGTGAGCAGGCTGCTGGTGTCCTCACGAGGGACCCTTCCCAGTGGTCTCTTTTG
>NW_020447892.1:13660-17733 GCF_003343035.1 Apteryx rowi
TAGGCCAGCAGCAGGCTCTGAAGTGGAGAATGTGCTGGTGAGGTCAGCTGTGTCTCAGTATGTGATAGGCCAGCAGCAGGCCCCTTGGTGGGAATTGACTTTGAGGTCTTTTTGTCCAGAGCAGCAGGGAGGCCAGCAGCAGGCACATGGCAGGGAAAATGTTTGTGAGCTCACCTCTGTCTCAGTGCCTGACAGACTGTATGGAGGCACATTGTAGGGATAGTCACTGTGAGGTCCCTTCTCTCTTCAAGGTTCACACTTGGCTAATGGCTTGGGTATTTGGTTTTGAGGTGACTTGTGCCTGAGTCCCTGGTAGGCCAGCAGCAGGCAGATGGGTGTGGAAGTTGATTGTGAGGTCTGCTTGGTCAGAGTACCTGGTAGGGCAGCAGCATGTTCGTGGATGGGGAAGTTGTTTTGAGGAAACGTCTGTTCCGAAAGCCATAGGCCAGCAGCAGGCACCTGGTGGGGGCATGCACTTGAGAGGTCACTTTTATCTGAGCAAGTGGTAGGCCAGCAGCTGTTGGTGGTGAGGTGACTTCTGGGTTTGGTGAGTGTGCCAAGAGGAGGGCTTGACACCTGCAGAGCTCTGCAGCAATACAGAAATGCAACTAATAAAACAAGCACACGCAGGCAATTAGGTTGCACGCTATGTGACACAAATTTTATTCCACTCCGTCATCATGAATTAGTAGTGCCTCATTTAAAATGTGGATGATGTTCTCTGGAAATGTAGACATGGAGTTTGACTTTGCACTTCTTGCTAAGTACAGGTTCAACCTGCTACCGGTCAACGAGGGGGTCAAGATAGAATTTTTATGCTGCTAAATTAATTTAGTGCTGGTGTGAGCAGTGACGTAAGTAATCTCTGACCTCCAGTGTCTGCATGCTGTAGAAATTCTGCCCCATCGAAACATCAGGGGCTTGTGAGATTTTTCTCCAAGATTTGAATGATCTCCCTGTTCTTTGATTCCTTGATGTGGGAAGTGAGCAGGCGTAGGGCTGTGCCTGGCTGTTCCGAGGAAGTGCCTGTTGCTAGGCCTTGGAGGACTAGAAAGGAATGGAAGGGCGGGAGAGTGGGCCTTTGTGTGTTTTGGGGCCCGTGGGGTGCCTTGGCTGCTGCCATGTCTGGTGCTGTGTTTGTGTTTTGCGTGTCCCTGATGCACAGTGCACGTTGGCTGGCAGCCCTCTCTGAGGCGAGAGGTAGTGGGTGTGGTGTGTCCCAGTGGTGGGGTGCCCTGTGGTGGGGCCAAGCGGTGGCCCGAGTATTTTGCTGCTCATCATGGGAGGAGGTATCTGGAGAGAGCAGTGCTGTGCGTGGGGAGTGCCACCAGGCTGGAGAGCTGAGGAGCGCTGCAAGGTGAGAAGCTGACTTTGCTCGCAGGGCTCAGGCTGCCCTCGTGGGGAGAGCCAGGGATGCTGGCAGCCTGCTTCTGTGCGCTGAGGTTCAGGCCTTGAGTCTCCAAAGAACTTGCCAGGATGTGCAGGCAGGATGCTGCCTAAAGGCCAGGGAGTGTTTCCCCTTGCTCTGAGATGCGAACCAAGCCTGCTTTTTCTTCCTTTCCTCTTTTTTGCTTTTGCTAATGAGAGCTTTCCCCTGCAGCAGTGTTTGCTGAGGGAGGAGGAGACCGTGGGCATTGCTCGTTGCCTGCTGGGTGTTAGCATGCTGGAAGCTCTTTGGAGGAGTGAAGGCCTTGTGGCAAGGTGGTGTTTGGAGATGGGCAGGTATGTTCTTGGGAGCTGATTGTCAAGGGGCTGAGTCCAAGAGTGCCCTGCAAGGGATGCGCAGCCCAGGTTTCTCTTTCTTCCAGGTGCAGGCTCTGCAAGTTCCCCCACCGTCCACCCCCACACACTGCTGTAGTGTGACCTTTGTGTGCTGCGGCAGGGAAAGAGGGAGCACCCCACATGCAGGCATCAGGCTAGGTGTGGTGTGATTAGGTGCTGCCACTGCTGCCCCTGGCAAGGTGCTGGTTTTCGCCTGAGCTTTGGGTGGGTGTGAGGAGCCCCACRTAGCTCTCGGAGTAGCTGGAGTCAAGGGAGTGGTGGTGAGCACAGCTATCCTCCAAACAGCCTCCTGGCTGTTGGGCAGGCATGGTTGACTGTGTGTGCTTGAAGCAGATATGTCCTGGTGCTGTCACTTACTCCATAGCAGCTGATAGGCCAGAGCCAGGTTCATGATTTCAGTGTTGAGTCTGAGATGGGTTCTTCCTGAGTACCTTGTAGGCCAGCAGCAGGCACAGGGTCATTCAAGTGGCTGTGAGGCCACTTCAGTCTAAGCAGCCGACAGGCCACCAGGAAGAACATGGTGTGAAAATGAATGCAAGGTCATTCTGTCTCTGAAGATCATAGGCCAGGAACAAGCTCATACTTTGTATTAGGTTGTAAGGTCTCTTCTGCCTCAGCAGCTGCTACTCCAGCAGCAGAGACAACTCAGCTTTGTGCTTGTGAGACCATTTGTGCCTGAGCACCTGATGGGCCAGCAGCAGGCACCATGGCTTGCATGTTGATTTTGAGGTCACTTCCCCCACAGTACCTGTGAAGACAGAAGGCGGCACRTGTCTGGATATGTGCTTACAAGGTCACTTCTTCCTGAGTGTAGATAGGAGAGCATCAGGAACAGGCTTAGAAGGGGATGACAAGGTCACTTTTGCCTGAGTACCTGATACGCCAGAAGCAGCCAGGTGAGTGGGCTATGTGCCTGTGACATCACTTCCTCTTAAGTACCTGCTAARCCAGAAGCAGGCACATGGCCGGGGTAGTTGCTTGTGACATCMTTGCTGCCTGAGTACCCGATAGTCCAGCAGCAGGCACAAGGCTTGGATGTTGATTTTGAGCACACTGTTACCCAAATACCTCTCAACATCATTTACACCTGCATGTGGACAGTGAAGCAGGACACCCTCAGGCCTTTCCTTTTTGGGGTGATGTTTGTCCTAGCCCACTTTCCCCCAGGTTTGACAGCCTCCTACAGAAAAGTCTGCCTATGGACAGGTACATGCACGCCCACTTCCCCCACTAAAGTCAGAGGCCCCACAGCTGGACGGGCTGAGAGGGAATGTAGTGAAGCAGCAGGATGTTTTTCTCCCTGCAAAGCCCATATGTTGCAAGGCCATGTGCTGTTGCCTTGGTCAAGGACAAGGTATTTTAAGCCCCATCCAGGCAAGGAGAGGGTGTGGCCTCTTGTGAGAGCATTGCAGGTAGCAGAGGAACTGGGCTTCTGGTGAACATCTGTTCCCTTGCAGCGACATGGCTGAGCTGTGGAGGATGCTGGGRAGAAGCTTCTTTGGGAGTCAGGTCCTGAAGTGCTTAATGGAGAGHTGAAGGACTGCAGGAAACAACAGGCCCAGGAGCGACTCCTCCATTGGTGAGCTGGATGAGAGGCCGGCTGCTCTGGAGCCACTCACAGGACATTCAGTGGCAGACACATTTCTGTAGCTGCGTCTCTGAYTTTCCCGATAACATTTGAGCCGCAGGGAATGGTGTGCACTTTGGGAATGCATGTGGAGACTCAGGGGTGCTTTGCTGGGGTGTTCTCAGTGTCAGCAGTGTGGGAAACAGAGACAGTTGGCTGCTGCCTGGCCTCCAGGCTGTTGCAGGAGTGATAAGTGCTGACAGTAAAGGCCAACAGGCAAGGCAGGGGCCTAGTGGGAAAAGGCCTTGTTTTCACCAGGTGGTATTTGATGGGATTTCTCCACAGATAGCCCGTGCCATCTCTGAGGTGGTGCCCACCCTGCAGATCATGGAGGCTGTCCTGCACCTACTTCCAGAGGTCCTCCCACGCTCCTTAAGCAGATCAGCTCCCTGCTGGGGAAGGAGATGCCATTTTCTCCAGTGAGCCCCCAGGGAAGGCTGTTCCTCAAGGGGCACGACAGGGACAACCACCCCTGCAGGTCAGGAGCAGAAGGGGCAAAGGAAGGGGTTGCCTTTAGTTCAGAGACCAAAGCTGTGTTTGTTCACAGCGGTGTGGGACCAGTCTGGCCTGCCCTATCTCCTACCTGTGGAAAGAGATTGTTAGGGTTGTTTGAACTTCTCCATGGAGAAACATGATGTAATCGAGCTCCCTTGGCTTGTGCTGA
>NW_020447892.1:19265-20620 GCF_003343035.1 Apteryx rowi
ATTGCACTGCATTCCATTCATTCCACTCCATTTCATCAATTCTATTCGATTCCATTCCATTCCATTTCATTGCATTCTGTTCCATTCTGTTCCATTCCATTCCATTCTATTTATTCCATTCCATTTACTCCTTTCCTTTCCCTTTCATTCCGTTCCTTCTTTCCATTTTATTTAATTATGTCCTTCCCTGTCCTGTCCTATCCAATCCTATCCCACCCCATCCCACACCATCCTATCCTAATATATCCTATCCTTTCCCATCTCCTCCTCTCCTATCCTATTCATTCCCTTCCCTTCCATTTGATTCATTTCCATCCCATTCCGTTCCATGCTATTCTGTTCTATGCCATTCCGGTTCATTCTATTTTATTCCATGCCATTCTGTTCCATGCCATTCCGTTCCAAGACGGTTCATTCTATTTTACTCCATGCCATTCTGTTTCATGCCATTCCTTTTCATGCCATTCCGTTTCATGCCATTCCACTCTATTGCAGTCCACTGCGTTTATTCCATTGCATTCTGTTCAATGGCACTGTATTCCATACGTTCCGTTCCATTCCATATGTTCCATTCCATACTACTCTATTCCATTTATTCCATTCCACTGCGTTCCATCCATTCTATTCTGTTGTTTTCCATTCCGTTCCATGCCATTCCGTTCCATGCCATTCCATTCCATTCCTTTCTGTTCCATTCYRTTCCTTCTTTTCCATTTTATTTCATTCTATTATGTCCTTCCCTGCCCTGTCCTGTCCTATCCTATCCCAACCCATACCATCCTATCCTATCCCATCCTATCTTAACATATCCTATCCTTTCCCATCCTTTCCCACTCCTATCCAGTCTTAATATATCCTATCCTGTCCTGTCCTGTCCTATCCTATCCATCTCATTCCCATTCCATTCCATTCCATTTCAAATTCATTCTGTTTTATTCTATTTGACACAGAATCACAGAATAGTTGAGGTTGGACGAGACCTCGGGAGATCATCTAGTCCAACCCCCCTGCTCAAGCAGGGTCACCTAGAGCACATTGTACAGGATTGCGTCCAGGAGGGTTTTGAATGTCTCCAAAGAAGGAGACTCCACAACCTCTCCGGACAACCTTTTCCAGTGCTCTGTCACCCTCACAGTGAAGAAGTTTCTCCTCATGTTCAGGTGGAACTGTCTGTGTTTCAGTTTGTGCCCGCTGCCTTGCATCCTGTCACTAGGCACCACTGAAAAGAGTCTGGCTCCATCCTCTTGACACCCTCCCTTCAGATACTTGTACACATTGATAAGATCTCCTCTCAGCCTTCTCTTCTCTAGGCTAAACAGGCTCAGCTCTCTCAGCCTTTCCTCATAAGAGAGATG
>NW_020447892.1:22311-23580 GCF_003343035.1 Apteryx rowi
AAAGCACGTAGCCATCCATGACAGCACTCCAGTCATGCGAGCTATCCCACCATGTCCCTGTAATTGCAATGAGATCATGGCCCTGCAACCGCACACAGATCTCTAGATCTTCCTGTTTATTCCCCATGCTGCGTGCATTGGTGTACAGGCATTTCAGAGAGGTGATCATGCATGCCTTGATGCAAGCCCCTAGAGAAGAGGGATTTTCCTAGACACTCAGAGCAAACTCGGGCATGTCAAGGGAAACCCAGACTACCCACGCCAAACCCACTGTTCTCCTTCCTGGGACCTTCCTCGGCGCTCAGGCTGGGATCAGGAGGGGGCGTGAGGGCACGGCCATGTCTCAGACTAGCCTCTCTCAGGCCTCCAGCTCCACTACGTGCCACTGCCTCAAGCAATCACTCTAAAGCAACACTTCCCGTGCGCCTGGTGCATTGGCAAGACTTTGGGTAGACACATAGGAGACGGGAGAGAAAGGGCAGAGACCTCAGGGTGCACAGCTGGGCTCACAGCGTCACAGAGCAGGTGTCACTGGCTGAATAAGCAACCCAAAGAAGTAAAGGAGTCCTTGCTTTTGCAGTGACTTGGAAAGCCACATCTCTGACAGTATTCAAGGGGGATGGAGTCTGCCTTCTGCAAGAGTCACCCTGGGACTTGCAGAGACTAGGAAGAGCAGGAAGGCTGGTTGTAGGGACATTTTCAAACTTCAGCAGCTGCAGAGCTGGGAGTTGGTCATCTCACAACCTTCTGAATGATCCCTAATTCAGGTCCTGAGGGATTACACCGCCTTACAGGCTCCGCACTGGAGCCTGGACAGCAGCACTGCAGAGTGTGGTCATGTCCTGAGATTCCCAGGGTCAAAAATGTGGAAGATCCAGGGTGCCAGGGCTGTACAGCCCGCCCGGGAGAGCTTGGGTGGCGGCCAGGTATGCCCCTGGTGCCAGAGGCTTTAGTGACCCCCAGGCAAGAAGCACTGCCCCGAGGTGACACTGAAAAGCCCAAGGCCCAAAGGCCCAAAAGAGGCCCAGGGAGGGGAAACGGCTTTCCTTAGGCTCAGCCAGAAGGAAAGCTGGGCAAAATTCACAGGAAATGGGATAACTTCCCCAGATTTGCTCCCTGGCCTGGCCCTCTGGATGATGCGTGTTAAGGGCACATTTGCTCTTCTCTGGCGGATCACCTCTATCTTAAGCACCACAGACAGAGAAAACTTGCTGAGGAATTTTAAAAGCAAAGAGCCTGCTTTGGTGCCTAAAGCAGGAAGACTCTGTC
>NW_020447892.1:26582-28163 GCF_003343035.1 Apteryx rowi
GTTTTCAGAACAAAAGAGACCACTGGGAAGGGCCCCTTGTGAGGACACCAGCAGCCTGCTCACACTTTGCCCAGCAGCTCCCAAACGCAGCTCGGAGCAGCACCTGGGGGCTGCGGTGGCAGCAGCAGCTCAGGGAAACACCTGAAAATGGGTCTCAGACCCACCACAGAGGCAAAGGTTCCTCTACCCAAAACCCCACCCAGCCACCCTGGCTGAGGTGGTTGGGGGCAGGCTGGCACATCTGGCTGCAGGGCAGCTGCCCCCGCTGTCACAGGTTGCTTTGTCCCAAGGTCACAGCCCCTCCAGCCCCTGCTGCAGCTCCTGCAGGAAAGCAGCCCCGTCGCCAGCACCGCTGCCCCTGCCCTGGCAGGAGGGCACCCGCCGCCATTTGAACACACCCGCAGCCCCACCAACCCCGCTCACACCCGCTCTCTCTCCTGCTCCCTCTGCCCTGCTTTGCTCCTGCTCCTCTTGCACTTCTCTTTCTCGCCTTTTTCCTTCTCTCTCTCCCCCTCCCTCTCCCTCTTCTCTCTCTTCTCTCCTCCACATCAGACCCCACCACTTCCTCCCTCCCCCACCCCCCTGTGAGGACTCCACATGCTGGGTTCTGATTGGCTGACAGAGCCATCAGTCAAATCCAGCCCCACCCTCCTCCTTCTGCCAGCCAACAGGAGGGCCGCACTGGGGGCATTGCCATGGCAACATCACAGCCAGGTGACCCAGAGGGCAGCCCTCCCCGCCCCGGGCACCATGTTGTGGGTGGCAGCACAGGCATTGCAAGGCGTGGCAGGGTCTGGGGGCAGCACAGCCCCGTGTGCGTGGGCAGTGCAGAGCCCTGTGGTGTGGGCGCTGCCCCGCCGGGGCTGGGCTCTGCCGCAGGTGCCCCCCAAGGCTCCTGGCTGCCCTGTGCTCAGGGGCCGTGGGGTTCACAGTGGAGAAGCCCCAGGTCCTGTGCAGGTAGCAGCCCTTGTGCAAGCGCGGGGATCCTGGGGATGGCCAGGGCACTGCAGCCCACAGGCAGTGTCCTGCTGCCCCCAGGGCAGGGCAGGGCAGCGTCCTCTCATGCCTTTGGCCCTGTCAGGATACTATAGTAGGGCTCTCACAGCAGCCCCCAGCCCTGTGCAGCCACCCCCACAGCCCGGGATCCACAGCCCTTTTTGCAGTTAACAGGCTCTGTGCGACCCCTCAGGAAGGAGCTCCCAAACCTCAGTGGAGAGCCGCAGGAGCRTTG
This sequence comes from Apteryx rowi, assembly GCF_003343035.1. Classification (NCBI taxonomy): domain Eukaryota; kingdom Metazoa; phylum Chordata; class Aves; order Apterygiformes; family Apterygidae; genus Apteryx; species Apteryx rowi. The sequence continues at coordinate 27,814 of NW_020447892.1, forward strand.
GGAACAAAGAACTGTGGTCTGGGCTGATGGTGTTGGTCCAGCAGTCCTCCATCTCGCTTGCCCCCTTTCCCTCGGCTCGCCTCTCCAGCCAAGGAGGAAGGACGCTCTTCCTGTGTTGTCACCCAGAATTCCTCTCCAACGTGCCCCTGCTCCTCTGCCTGTCAGTGAGGGGCCCCAGCGTGGCTCCCATCCCCTTTCCTTGCCACAGAGTGGCTCCGAAGGGCAGTGGTGGGGAGCACGTGAGCAGTGCCCAGCAGYGCCCRRSCCTYGCARGGAAGTGAGGGCACCGCTGTGGCACCAGGGAGACCTCCCTGTGATGCAGCACATCCCACTGTGACCTCAGCTTGTGT